>NC_069780.1:188659618-188962648 GCF_027406575.1 Nycticebus coucang
CAATTCTCCTCTGAACCCTTTTTCCCTCACAACCTCTCAAGACTGAGAGTGTGTGATCAACTACCATTTTCAGTGGTTACATGGACTGGGTCTTTCTTTTTTAATTTTTTTCTGTGGATACAGTATTTATTTGAAGTATGATTAAGATCATTTGCTTCAATTTTCTTTTCTTTTCTTTTCTTTTTTTTTTTTTTGTAGAGACAGAGTTTTACTTTATTGCCCTCGGGTAGAGTGCCGTGGCCTCACACAGCTCACAGCAACCTCCAACTCGTGGGCTTAGGCGATTCTCCTGCTTCAGCCTCCCGAGTAGCTGGGACTACAGGTGCCCGCCACAACGCCCGGCTATTTTTTGGTTGCAGTTTGGCTGGAGCCGGGTTTGAACCCGCCACCCTCCGTATATGGGGCCGGCGCCCTGCTCACTGAGCCACAGGCACCGCCCTTCAATTTTATTTTCATTTTAGGGTTTCTTGCCTTCCCATTCTCAGTGTTTTAAGTTTATTTTTTGCATATGTAGGCTACTGACATGCTTTAAAGTCAAAATGGCACAAAAGGCCATATTCACAGAAATGCCACTCCGTGCTACGTCCCTCCCATCCCATTCCACCACTCTTTGTAGGTAATTAATCAATTTTATTGTTTCCTAGGTTATCCTATAATGACAAGATCTATGTGTCTTTCATTTTTCTTTTTTTTTAATGCAAAAGATGGCATATTATATATATTCATTTTCACCCAAATTTTTTTACTATCTTTTTGATGTCTCCTTATGGGTCCTTCCAGACTTCCCTGTTACTGTTTATAGCTGCATGGTACTCCACTATGTGAATGTAACAAGATTAGTGAATCCGACTAATCTCCTGCATTTGAACTTTTTGATAATTTTCTGTATTTTGAAATTATTAATGACGCTACAGTAAAGAAGCTTGTGTGTATGAATTTTCATTTTGCTGGATTATTTTTGGGATAAGTGCAATTCCTGGTTGCATGTGTAGTTTTATGGCATTGCCAAATTTCCTTCCAGAGAAATTTGTGCCAATCTGCATTCCCAGATGCAGAAGAGCAGAGTGCCTTTCCTCATAATCTTGCATCAGCAACTTTTGCATTTCCAGCAGACTGGTGACTTTGAAGGGATATTTCAGAGTATTTTTAACTTGCGTTTCTCTTATTAGAACTGAACCTCTTCATGTGGTTCCAGGCTGTTTACATATTACTTTTTTTGAACTGCATTTTCATATCTTTGCCTATGTTTTTTATAGGAACTTTAATATTTTGATCCTATATTTTGCAACTTTTTTTTTTATACATTAGTGACATGGAGCCTTTTATTTGCAATTTATGTGATGAATATTTTTTTTCATTTTTTCATTAAAAAATTTACGTATGATGTAGTTATGCCATATGAACATTCTAAAAAATTGTTTTAATACAAATAAATACATCAGTCTTTTATTTTATTGCATTTAGAGTTTAAGTCAGAGTTAGCCTTTTACTATATATCCGGGTTATAGGAGAATTCATCTATGTTTCTGCTAGTGTATTTACTTGTTATAATATTTACATTTCTTTCTTTCTTTTTTTTTTATTGTTGGGGATTCATTGAGGGTACAATAAGCCAGGTTACACTGATTGCATTTGTTAGGTAAAGTCCCTCTTGCAATCATGTCTTGCCCCCAGAAGGTGTGACACATACCAAGGCCCTACCCCTCTCCCTCCTTCTTTCTTTCTTTCTTTTTTTTTTTTATTGTTGGGGATTCATTGAGGGTACAATAAGCCAGGTTACACTGATTGCATTTGTTAGGTAAAGTCCCTCTTGCAATCATGTCTTGCCCCCAGAAGGTGTGACACACACCAAGGCCCTACCCCTCTCCCTCCTTCCCTCTCTCTGCTTTTCCTCCCCCCCCATGACCTTAATTGTCATTAATTGTCCTCATATCAAAATTGAGTACATAGAATTCATGTTTCTCCATTCTTGTGATGCTTTAAAAAATTTTACATGTCTGATTTATTCAAGTTTACTCTTACAGATGGGTTGAAGAATGGATCTACTTTTATCTTTTCCAAATAAAAATTTCTTGTATTTTACCTTTTCCTTGACATTTTATTCCATTTATTGGATCTGTCTATGTGCCAGTACAGTTCTGTTTTAATTGTAGAGAATTTGTAATATGCTTTAATATCCAGTATCCCTTGCCCACTCCCTCCCTGTTCTTCCTTTCTAGTGTTTTCCTAATATTCTTGTTTGTTGCTTGCTAATTTGTCTGTCTCCATATTAAAGCTCCTTGGAATGTTTATTGGAGTTGCATTGTGTTTACAAATTAACTTAGAGCAGTGGTTCTCAACCTGTGGGTTGCAACCCCTTTGGGGGTTGAATGACCCTTTCCCCTTTCACAGAGGTCACCTAAGACCATTGGAAAACACATATTTCCGATGGTCTTAGGAACCGAGACACTGCTCCTCATGTGTGGGGGTCACCAAACATGAGGACCTGTATTAAAGGGTCACAGCATTAGGAACGTTGAGAACCATTGACTTAGAGGAAACCAATCTTGACAGCATTGAAGCACCCACATCAAGAGCTAGGATGTCCCCATTTGTTCCAGTGCCCTGTTGCGTTTCCACAGGGCCCACATTTTCCCCTTTTATGTCTTTTCCATTTACTGCCTCATCTCCAAGGGGACTACCTCTTTTCTTTAGAATCAGTTCCCCTCCATGAGTGTTGCTTTTCACAGTGACCTTCCCATGGCAGGGCTGAGCATCACCAACTCCTCCAATATTTATTTCACTTTCCCCTTCTGGGGGTGAATTTGTCTTGTTTCCCAAGGTCCTCAACTCCTTCTTCTTCTTTTCTTAGCTCTTTCTTACCTCCCTTCTCTGCTTTCTGCATCCACAGGCTCTCAGCAGTCACCAGCAGACAGCAAGAGATCTCTTGGAAGCAGTTGCATTCCCCCTTTACTTTCTATTAATTTTGAAACAGTTTGAAACATTGCAGTGTTCTCTGTCACCTGGTCATGCTGAAGGTATGAGTCCTGTGTGGTTTTATTTGTCTTCCTTATAGATTTAGTGGCTGTTTTGAGAGGAGAACTGAGGTTCAGAATTAGCCCAGTCTTGTTTCCCAAATCCTGAAGGCTGTTAGTTTAACAAGCTTGACTTCCAGGCAAATCTAGAAATGGGTTTCAAATCAAACGTTGTCTTTGTCCTCCATTAGAGAAAGATTTGTGCATGATGATGGATCACAGTATAAAGAGAAGACACCATTTCATCTGGGGAGGAAACTGTGCACCCCTAGAGAAAGAGACTGGTTGAAGGAAATTTTAAGGGCAGAATTGGGGGATCCACTAATCTATATTCAGATGAAAAAGAGGTGTAGAGGGAACTGTAGGCAAAAGCTATGAAATGACAGATTTGGTGGAAATATGGACTGGCTTATTTGGTTGCAGTTCCTAGGGCTTTGTCCCACTATAACACAATAATTTTGGCACCTAAGTCAGGTTGTGTTGAAGTGACTGTGATAGTCACAAATAGATGGAACAGAAACACTAGAGAGACTATGCTGTCCCCTATGTGATCTAATTGAGACTGCTGGAATAGCATAATAATATGTAGCCTATTTACTGCAGCCTCTGAAAGCTCAAGTTTTTAAGTGGGAAATGACTTTGTTTTTCTTCCACTTATATTTTCAGTCTTGCTAGGGTATGTTCCCCTTCCAGGCTCACCAAAGACGTTTCAGGCTGGTTCCTAGTTCTCCTGATGCCCTGGCTTGTCTCGGAAGAGGAGACCTGCTAGCAGGTATTAACAGCCTAGTTAGAGTGACAGCTGCAGTCTCACACCCAGTCAAGCCACTCTGCTCCCCCGCTCTAGGCCATATTACTTTTCCCCAGCCTCTCCAGGGAAGAGGTGGGGGCCAAACAGATTGGAGGAAAAAGGACAAGTCTTCTGTGTATAATGCTGATGTAGTAATCCACCTGTCTTCTCTGTGTGTGGCTGGTCTCCAAAGCTGGAACTCCCTTGGGAGAGTCTCTGTGTGTTACCTGAAGGCCACACAGGGGCCTCTGCAAATAAATCAACAGTGCGGAGGCCCATTTGCAATTCTTCACCTGCTTTTGCTTCCCATGGTATTTCTCCATCCTCGTGGCAATGACACCCAGCCCTCCAGCAGACTGCCCCATTGGATGTATGTGTTCAAACTGTGAGGGCCAACCACCTTCCCTCAAGATTCCCATCTTTAGATCATCCAGGGGAAGATCAGGTGGCAGCCTCTGCTTCCACATGCCCCAAACTGCCGGGCACACACACACACACACACACACACACACACACACACACACTGCTCTCCTGCACACTTTGCTCAGCATGTGGTGTGGGGGTTGCCCTGGAGAGCAAGAGGACAATCTCACCCTTTTAAAGTGTCTCTGGTTTCTTGTGGTAGCTCCTCTTGGAGCCCCCTTTCCTGCGCTTGAGAGGGTGGGCAAGCACCCTACATCCCTCCCATGTGATGAAAGGAGAACCCACAATTTCTTCTTGGCTGAGAGGTCTTGTGTTGTTGCATACTCTTTAATGAACTTGTTAGTTCACACAGGTGCATGTAGATGTCTACACACATGTGATATAGGCATGTATGACACATAACACATACAAGTCGCATCTTGCACACAAATTGCATGTGTCATGCTAGACTCACCCTTTGGTTGCTGGACTGGTTCTTCCATCTTTTAGAAAGTCCTGAAGTGCTTTACTTCAGAACATGAGGGCTTTTCTTCTGTTCTTAAGTTGAACCTTTAGCCAAAATCCTGAACCTATAGGAATGGTGCCAACTGTATTCTATTCCAAACACATGCTATTATTTCTGATCATCTCTTATATATCAATCCCCACTCCACATGTTTGAATTTTATTGCATCTAATTTTCACATTGCTATCCACAGAGATTTTAATTTACCTCCTTTTCCAGAGTAGAGTATTGGGGATCAGTAAGGCAAAAATACCTTGTACAAGATCACACATTGGGACTATGGGGTGGAGGGCAACCCTGCATGTGTGGTAGCAATTCTGATTACAAAGCCTATGTTCTGTGCTTCATCAGAGCATCAGATGGCTAGAGCACATCACATGTACCTGTTAAGTTAAAATGGACTTGGTTCTCCCAAAAGCACTGATTAAAAATTCAGTGTCCTAAGGAATATTAGGCAGCCATGAAAAAAGATGGAGACTTTATATCTTTTGCATTAATTTGGATTGAGCTGGAACACATTCTTCTTAGTAAAGCATCACAAGAATGGAGAACCAAGAATCCGATGTACTCAATTCTAATATGAAGGCAATAGATGGTCTAATATAAGGCTCTTATCAACAGTATCTTTTCAGCTGTGTTCCTTTTAGTAGTTGCCTACTTGGAGATGCAAGGAAAGAAGACATTTATTCTATGTTGGAGGGTCTCTGTCTCTCACAGCAGCAATCGTGTGGGCCATGGATATGCATCTATAGTCACCAAGACGATGAGGAATAACATGAAGAGTCCTGGGAATCAAAACTGAAACTGAGACCTCTCCCAGCCAGGTGGCCAGCTAATGCCCTTGCTGCAGCCAGCCCCCTGCACCTTCCTGGCGGCGCGTTTCTGTGTCAAATCACTCCCTCCACACCTACTCGGAGATCACATGCTGTCACCTGTTCCAGCCTACATGTGACCATAAAATCAGGGCTGCTAAGTCAGGAACACTGCTGCTTCCCGGTGTTGCCTAGTGTAAATGTTGTGTGGTATTTCCACGTGCACAGCCTTGCACCTCAGAGCTCCAAGTGCTCTGCCCAGAGGAGGCAGTGGTGAGGCCCGCGACCCTGGGTTCCTCCTAACCCGGCCTGAAGGCAGGAGCAGCAGCTACAGACCTGAGGCCCCTTGAGAGGGCTCGCTAGGGCCAGGAGCCGAGCCCGGCACATAGGTGGGACCTGGCAGGGCTCTGGCGTCGAAGGTGGGAGGTTCTGGCTTGCCCCTCTCCCCGGGTAGATGTGCCCGCAGGGCCAGGCGGGGCGCGCGGAGAAGGCACGGGCGTTGGCTTTCACTGGTCCCGGCCGTTAGCTGGGCGCGGCCTCCGAGCAGGCCAGTGGACACCAGGCTCTCTCGTAGGCCGGCCCTGTCCAGGAACAGCAGGAGAGGTTAGGTCTGCTGTGAGAAGCCAAAGACACCAACCAAACCATGGCGCCTAAGGCGGCGTCCGGGGCTAAGCCCAAGCCCAAAGCCAAGGACCCCAAGACCATGCCGCAGCCCAAGGACCAGGTGGGCACAAGGACGGGATGTCGCCGCTATCGGTGGGAAATCCAGGACAGCAACAAACAGTTCTGGACCAAGGGACATGCTGAGGTCAAGGTGCTGAGTTTGGTCTGCCTGTTAGGGACGACTGCACTGTTCCACTCCGTTGCGGTGCACCCCGTCTTGCGCGTCATCATCATGATGGAGATAACTGTCTTCATCTTCTTCATTCTTCTCTACTCCTTTGCCATCAACAGATACACCTCCTTCATCCTGTGGCCCGTTACCGATCTCCTCAACGACCTCATCACCTGCGCATTCCTCTTGGGAGCCGTGGTCTACGGTGTGAGAATCCGGTCAACTCTGCCAAAGTTTTACTTAATGGGTCTGGTCCTTATGGTTGCAGCTGGATTTTTCGCTCTAATTGACGTAGGTTTGCAAAGAAACTACTTCGTAGGTACGACGGTCAAAAAGGATGTGGGGGATGTACCCAAGGGCAAAGCACCTGAACCGCCTAAGAAAGCCTGAAGGAGACACCTGTGGTCAGAGATGGGCAGCCACCGCCTTCCCTGTCTCCTTCTGAAATGGTTGCTTAGAGAAGAAATTTCTCTTTAAATGGATTTATAACTTAAAAGAAAAAAGTTCAGTTGGGACATTGTATTACCATGAATGCTGATGGGGATAACCCTATATTCCTTGGAAATACAGAGATAATATCCACATCCCATTTGCAGATGTGATAGGAAGCAAAGACTGTAAATGACAGGGCAAGGGAAGGAAAATCAGTCAACCTGTCACTGGGGACTTGTTCAAATTTCTGGTGTTTCAGTGGATGTTGATTTTTGTTGTTGTTGTTTGTTTTTTTACAAAAAGCTCAGTGTGCACATGAGGAAGATACTGTAGGAGGCATTTGGTGAGTGCTGTAGGCCAGGCTTCCTGCTAGGTGAGAAAAAGTGTTCCAGTGTGTAGGTCTAGCATTCAAAGAACAGCACCAGCCACCACGACTGCTGCTCTATATTGATATGAAAATATACCTATATGGGCTCTACAGGAAATATTTTTTAAGCAATAATTATAATTGTAAATGGATAATTGTATCTGTAAATGGAGGTACAGAAGGAATTCTGCTTGTTAAGATTCTTAATCATTCCACCATTTGTGGCTGTAAGCTGCATTTGGATGTCAGCTGAAACAGACATGTGGGCATAAACAACTGACCAGAAAGATCATAAATGATGGATTTCCCCTGGTATTTTAACTCCCTTGTCTCTCCTAACTGTACCATGTGCATTCTTCCTCACTGACCTTCCAGCACATTCCAGCTTTCATGAGCTTTGGACTTCAGTTATTAACCTGCAAAAGAAATGAAGCAAAAGAAGGAAAATCTATTTCTGAGAAATACAACTGTGCTAGCAACAGGCGCCACACGTGAAGTATGTCTCTTATCCCACTTCTCCCCATCACATTTCAGAAAATAAATCCCAACTCTCTATGGAACAATTTTGGTGTTAGCACAAAGTCATTCAAAACAGTGGGGGTAGGGGGAGGCACATAATTATGACCAGCAGAAGAAGAGTTTGCAAAAGCTGTGGCTGAAATGATTTAGTTGGGAGAAAGCTTTGCCAGAAGCCCAGAAAAGCCTTCTGTTTCTCCCTAAATTGCAAAGCATTTATTCTATTCTATAGTGATTTACATGATAATTCTATAAAAACTACTTCTGTCTAAGATTATTCTCTGTTTATCCTCCTCTGTAATGATATGTTAGGATTCATTCACTTATTTATTCATTTATTCAACAGAATAAGGAACAGTTACTGCTTGAGTGAGCCACGTAAGGGAGGTCATTATATTTCAATTTACTGTCTGGAGTGAGAGTGGGCAGCAAAAATGACCCTCACCCAGGAGGGGAACATATCCCAGTCTGTGGGGTCATGGGAATCTCCCTGGACTAGGTGACAGCTGGGCTGAGTCTTAAAGGAGGAATGGGCATTATTGGGGGTGGGGGAGGGTGAGATGTCCTGGTAGAATGGAATGGCATCATTAGGACCAAAGGCATGACCAAGGGCACAGAGGATAGAAACTGACAGTGTAAGGAATACAGGGAAGAGGGTGAGTGTGTTAGAGTTTTCCAGAGATCCATTAGGGTAGATGATGGTCAATAGAGACATTTAAAGATACTGATATACACATACAGGTAGAGACATTTGTCTATTTTAAGGAATTTATTCACATGTTGTGGGGGCTGGAAAATCCAAAATCCATTGGAAAAGACAGAATCCTGGAAATTCAGGCCGTATTCAATGTTATAGTCTCAAATCTGAATTTCACCTGGCAAGCCAGACAGGGTGCAATCTTATTTTGATTTTGCTGTCCTGAAGCCAAATTCCTTCTTATTTCACATGTATGTACATAGAAGTCTCAATTTTTGCTCTGATAACAGTTGCACACCAATGGAAGATCAGGGACTGACCCCCATCAGTGGTTTTCCCATGTTCAATTGTCTGGCTTAACCAGATGTATGAAATCTGCTTCCATGGGTTCAGTTTCTGACTATCTCCCTCTTTGGGTATGCATCTGTCAACCAGTTGGACGCAACCCAACTACATGATGGACGGTGATCTGCTTTACTCAATGTCTGCTGATTTAAATGTTAATTAAATCTCAAGATTACCTTCATAGCTGCATCTATAAACAACTGAGCACCACCCCTTCCTCAAACTAGCACATCAAATTAGCCATCATAGGGGGAAGCAAGTGGTGAAACAGAAGAATCAGGTCTGGGGCTGATGAACTGGGTCTGCTAATGAACCGCCATTGACCTGCAGATCTGGTATATAAACACAGAAGTCTCCAATGACCAGAAAGGCAAGATCAATGAGTGAATTGAGACTTGCTCATATTGCTTATGTATTTTTATACTTAATTTATGTATTAGAAAGATAAGAACATTTCCCTTCTACAAAGATGTTCTCCCAATTTCTTTTGTTATTTGGTAAAGACATAAAACATGAGATCTAGTCTCTTAATCAATTTCTAAGTGTGCTGGATAGTATTGCTACCCACAAGCACAGTGCCATGTAGTGTGTCTCCAGAACTTGTTCACCTGGTGCAACTAAAACTATATCCATTGAAAAACTCTCCACCTCCTCCTCCCCATAATTTTGGAACACCATAATTCTACTCTGTGCATGGATGAGTTTGATGTCTTTAGATAACTCATGTAAGTGAAATTGTGCGGTATTTGTCCGTCCGGCTTATTTCACATAGCATAATGCCCTCAAGGTTCATCCACATTATAACATATTACAGGAGGGGCTGAACAAGATGGCAGACCAGAAGGATCATTCATCTGAGCTCTCGTAGAACACCTGGGGGAAAATAGAGAATCCAGACATACCTGGCTTGGAGGTCTTGGCGGAGTCATAGCTCAGGCAGCAGTGAGGAGGTGGTGAGTTGGACACAGCATATGATCCAGAGTGGTGGAAATCTGATGAATTAGGCAAGTCATTGCAACTGGCTGGAATCAGCTGGTGACCCCTCAGAGGACCAAGATAGGAAGATGCCTTTCTGGAGTTTTCAGTTGTTTGAGGGAAGCTGCACATTGAGTGGAAAGCTTGCAAGAGTGGATGGAGTCAAACAGTATATAGCAACCATATTTGAATGCCAGTTGGAATGGATTTGCCTTAGGTTTGGTGGCGGGTGAGTCAGCCATACTGGAAATATGTTGGTGGCCAAAGGATGCCATTGTGGGAAGGTTGGGAGAAGGTCTTATCAGGGGCCTAAAGCATGGATATCTCAATTATGTCTGCCAGGATCAGAACTCCAGTCTTGGGACAGGCCAAAGGACTACTGTACCCATGAGAACTGGAGTCAGGGGGCACTATAAGAACTGCCCCTGAAGGCGTCTTGTGAGCCTTGAGATCCCAACCTGGCAGAGTCTGAATGCTGAGGAAATAATCAGGTTGATCACCAAAGGCAGCTAAGTTTGGAATAAGGATCATAGAGGTTGCTAGGTGTGCTCTCTGTCTTTGAAAAAAAAAACACCACTGTGCCCACTGGTGTGCTGTCGACATATTGCAGCATACTGTCATCAAGATCAAGGACTTCTGAAAATTAAAAAGGAGGTGAACAAGAAGAAAGAACACATAAGGAGGAACCAACAGAAAAATTCAGGCAACTTGAAAACCAAAGTAGAGGAACTCCTGCAAGGGACCATGAGGCAGCTACTGCAGAAGACTCTACCTGTAAAGAATTACTGGACTTGACAGAAAGGAAATTTAAAATATGGATGATAAAGACAATAAAAGGAATGGATGAGAAAACAGAAAGACAGAACTAAAAGTCAGATGAGAGATATGTAAAATATAGAAAGGATATGGCAGAGCTTAAAGAAATGAAGTAAATAATCAGGGAATGTAAAGTTGCAGTAGAAAGTATCAAAAATAGATTAGACCATGGAGAAGAAAGAACCTCAGAGCTAGAGAATAAAGTATTTATTTATTTATTTATTTTGAGACAGAGTCTCACTTTGGCACCCTTGATAGAGTGTTGTGGCATCATAGCTCACAGCAAACTCCAACTCCTGGGCTTAAGTGATTTTCTTGCCTCAGCCTCTCAAGTAGCGGGACTACAGGCTCCTGCCACAATGCCCAACTATTTTTATAGATGAGGTCTTGCTCTGGCTCTGGTCTCAAACTTGTGAGCTCAGGCAAGAGCATAAGGTTCTTGAGTTAATCCAGGTAGTTAAAGAGGCAGAAAAGAAGAGAGAGAAAGCAGAACAGGCACTTAAAGAACTATGACACTCCATGATGCACTAAAAGATACAATTAATAGGGATTCCTGAAGAGGAAGAAGATTGTCCAAAAGAAATGGAAGCCCTACTGGAGACTATCATAAATGAAAACACCCAATGTTTTACTAAAGACCGTAACATACTCCTCTCAGATGGTATCGTACCCCGGGTCATCTCAACTCAGAGCCTCTGTAAGATACATACATCTCCATAATGACCTGTCTAAAGTCAAGATGAAAGAAAAAATTCAGCAAGCAGCCAGAAGTAAGCACCAACTGATATCTAGAGGCAGAGGCTTTAGGATGATGGCAGACTTTTCAACTGAAACCTTCCAAGCCAGAACAGCATGGTCATCATTTCAACATTCTTAAACAAAACAATTTTCAGCCCAGAAATCTGCATCCCATCAAACTAAGCTTCAAAGTTGATGGAGAAATCAAATCTTTTGCAGATATACAAGCTCTGAGGAAATTCACCATAACAAGACAAGCTCTACAGGAAATACTTAGACCTATTCTCAGCACTGGCCACCACAGTGGACCACCAGCAAAGTAAACACCAGAAGCTAAAGGCCAAAGCTTAACTTCCACAATGGTACAAAGGATAAAACTACACAATGGACTTTCATAAAATAAGATGAATGGAACTCCACCACACTTATCAATTCTCCCAATAAATCAATAGACTGAATTCACCATGGAACAGGCATAGGCTGGTTGATTGGATGAAAAAGCACAAGCTATCCTTATGCTGCCTCTAGGAGGCACACTTAGCCTGGAAGGACAAATCAAGACTCAGGGTTAAAGGATATAAAACATCATTTCAAGTAAATGGAAATCAGAAGAAAGGAGGAATTGCAATCTTATTTTCAGATACAAGCAGATTTAAAGCAACTAAAGTTAAGAAAGACAAAGATGGACACTATACTGGTCAAAGGAACAATACAACAAGAAGAAATTTCAATTTTAAATATTTATGTACCCAACGTAAATGCTCCCAGATTTATGTAACAGACCTTGAGAGGTCTGAGCAATATAATATCCCATAACACCATAATTGCTGGGGGTTTTAACATGCCTCTGACAGAATTGGAAAGATCTTATAAACAGAAACTAAACAAAGATACGAAGGACTTAAATATGACCCTAGAACATATGGGATTAATAGACATATACTGAATACACCATCCCAAAACTAAGGAATATACATCTTTCTCATCAGCCCCTGGTATGTACTCCAAAATTGATCACATCCTGGAATACAAGTCAACCTCATAAAAATTAAAAGAATAGAAATTATACCTTGTATCTTCTCAGACCACAATGCAATAAAAGTAAAACTAAATCTAATAAAAACATTCATTCCCACACAAAGATTTGGAAATTAAACAACTGTACATTGATGATAATTGGGTTCAGGAAGAGTTATAAGAGGAAATTGTTAAATGCCTCAAACATAACAACAATGAAGACACAACCTGCCAAAATCTATGGAATATAGCAAAAGCAATCTTAAGAGGGAAATTTGTCTCATTAAATGCCTACATTCAAAAAACAGCATGGCAATAAACTCATGAACCATCTTGTGAAATTGGAAAAAGAAGAACAATGTAATCCCAAACCCAGAAGAAGAAAAGAAATAACAAAAATTAATCAGAGATCAATGAAATTGAAAAAGAATCTTTCAGAAAATTAACAAAACATTTTATATTTAAAAAATATAAAATTGATTGGCTAGATTAACTGGAAACAGAAAAGTAAAATCTTTAATAATGTCTATTAGTAACAATAAAGGGGAAATAACAACAGATGCCACAGAGATATAAGAGATCATCTCTGAATACTACAATAAGCTCTATGCTCAGAAATTTGACAATGTGGAGGAAATGGATCAACACCTGGAATCACACCCTCTCCCTATACTTAAGCAAGAAGAAATAGATCTCTTGAACAGAGTGATTTCAAGAACTGAGATTGAAGAAAAAATTAAAAAAATCTCCCAACAAAAAATGCCCTAGTCCAAATGACTTCACACCAGAATTCTATCAAATCTTGAAAGAAGAGATTATACTCTTACTGCAGAAATTATTCCAAAAAAAATTGAGAAAGAAGGAATTTTCCCTAAACAAATTCTATGAAGCAAACATCACTAAAGCCAGGAAAAGACCCAACTAAAAAGAAGAATTTCAGACCAATTTCACTAATGAAGATAGATGCAAACATTCTCAGTAAAATCCTAGCTAATAGATTACAGCTGCACATTAAAAAAAAATCGTTCATAATGATGAAGTAGGTTTCATCCCAGGGATGCAAGGCTGTTCTAACATATGCAAGTTCATAAATGTAATTCACCATATCAACAGAAGCAAAAACAAAGACCATATGATCCTCCCAATAGATGCAGAAAAAGCATTAGATAAAATCCAGCATTGTTTTCAAATTAGGACACTTAAGAATTTAGACATAGGTGGCATATTTTTTAATCTGATTGAAGCCATCTACAACAAATGCACAGCTAATATTATACTGAACAGAGTAAAACTGAAAGCTCTTCTACTTAGAACTGGAACCAGACAAGTTTGTCCTCTATTGCCACTGCTATTCAACATAATGCTAGAAGTTCTAGCCAATACAATCAGGCAAGAGAAGGAAATAAGGGCATACAAATGGGTGGAGAGGAGGTCAAACCCTCGCTCTTTGCCAACAGTAGAGAATCCCAAAGACTCAATCACAAGACTCCTGAACATGATCAAAAAATACAGCAATGTCTCAGGATATAAACTCAACGTCCACATGTCAGTAGCCTTTGTATATGCCAATAACAGCCAAGATGAGAAGCTAATCAAGGACACAATTCACTTCACAGTAACTTCAAAAAAAAAAAGGAATACCTAGGAATATACCTAACAAAAGAAGTGAAGGACGTCTACAAAGAAAAATCATCAAACCTTAAGAAAAGAAATAGCAAAAGATATTGACAAATGGAAGAACATACCATGCTCATGGTTGGGAAGAATCAACATTGTAAAAATGTCTATACTACCCAAAGAAATCTGCAGATTCACTGCAATTCCCATTTAACATACCATCGGCATAATTTCAAGATTTGGAAAAAATTCTTTGTTTTGTATGAAGCCAGAAGAAACCCCGTATTGCTAAAGTAATTCTTGGTAATAAAAACAAAGCCAGGGGTAGAACCCTATGAGACATTTGGCTATACTAAAAGGCTATAGAGACACTGACATTTGGAACCACATAGAAAACCATGAGATAAAACTGACCTCTTACAGCCACCTGATCCTTGATTAACCAAACAAGAACATACACTGGAGAAAAGACTCCCTATTTAATAAATGGTTCTGGGAGAACTGGATAATCACATGTTAAAGGCTGAAACTGGACACACATCTCTCATCACTTACAAAAATGGATTCAAGATGGATAAAAACTTTAAATCTAAGGCATTAAATGATAAAAATCCTTGAAGAAAGTGTAGGGAAACACTTGAAGATATCAACCTGGGGAAAGATTTTATGAAGTGGACTTCCTTGGCAATTTCAAGAACAACGGAAATAAACAAATGGTACTTAATTAAAGTGAAAAGCTTCTGTACGGCTAAGGAAACAGCAACTAAAGCAAACACAACTTTCAGAATGGGAAAAGATATTTGCATATTATGAATCAGACAAAAGCTTGATAACTAGGATCTATAGAGAACTCAAATTATTCAACGAAAAAGAGCCAACAATCTCATATATAACTGGGCAAAGGAGATGAATAGAGCATTCTCTAAAGAAGACAGACAAATGGTTAACAAACATTTGAAAAAATTCTCATTATCCCTAATCATCAGAAAAATGGCAATCAAAACTACCCAGAGATATCACCTAATCTGAGTGAGAATGGCCCACATCACAAAGTCTCAAAGCTGCAGATGCTGGTATGGATGTGGGGGTAAGGGAGCACTTTTACTCTGCTGGTGGGACTTAAAACTATTACAGCCATTTTTGGAAGGATGTATGGAGAATCCTCAAATAACTCAAATTAGACCTCCCATTTGATCCTGCAATCCTATCACTAGGCATCTTACCCAGATGAAAAAAAAATGCAGACTTTTGCACTAGACTGTTTATCATAGCTCAATTTACAATCTCCAAAATGTAGGAACAGCCTAAATGCCCACCAACCAGCAATGCAACCAGCAATGGATTAACAAGCTGTGGTGTATGTATACCGTGGAATACTATACAACCACTAAAAAAGATGGAGACTTTGCATCTTTCGTATTAACCTGGATGAGGTGGAACATATTCTTGTTAGTAAAGCATCACAAAAAATGGAGAATCAAGAATCAAATGTATTCAATTCTAATATGAGGGCAGTAGATGAGCTAATATGAGGGGGTGAGTAGAGGTATGAGCAAGAGGGGAGAAGGGAGAGGGATGGTGGGGTCACAGTGTATGGCACAGGGGCAGGACACAATTATTAGAGGGACTTTACCTAACAAATGCAATCAGTTAACGTAATTCTTTGTGCCCTTAATGAATCCCAAACAATAAAAAAAAAAAATGAATTACAGGATTTAGTTCTTTGTAAGGCTGAATTATATTCTATTGAATGGACATACCACATTTTCTTTTTTTTTTTTTTTTTTTGTGGTTTTTGGCCAGGGCTAGGTTTGAACCTGCCACCTCCAGCATATGGGACCGGCACCCTACTCCTTGAGCCACAGGCGCCGCCAACACATTTTCTTTATTGACTTATCTGTCAGTGGATGTCTAGGTTGTTTCCACCTCTTATCTGTTGTGAATGATGCTGCAACAAACATGGCAGTACAGACATATCTTCAAGATCTTGATTTCAATTCTTTTGTATAATAGAATGACTAAATACAATATCCAATGACTCATCTCTAACCAATGGGTAAGTATAGTGCAGATATTTCTGGAAAGGATTTTCTATGCTGATGAAGGGAAGAGCTGAAAGATAAAGGAATTCTAGTTTTCCTCACTTCTAGAACTTTCTTGCTTTTGAATATAACCCCCCTGGGAACATGATGCCTGGTGCTGTGGGCAGCTATTTTGTGATGATGAAGGGACACATCATGCTTGATGTAGCTAAGTGGGAGAATGAATGGACCAAGCCTGGGTGTTTGGTGATACTGCCAAGTCACCAATGAATCCTAGAACTTTTTGTTACATAATCGATAAATGTCTTAAGAGATTAAGTCACTGCAGACTGGGCATTGTGTGACTTGCTGCTGAAAGCTTTCCTAACATATAGAGAAAGGTACAGATTACAAACTCAGATTAAATGGTTTAATACTGGCTGAAATGAAAACTGTAAAAGAAAGTACAGATTCAGGTCTGTGTTCTGTTGAATTTAGTCTGCATTGTGAGATGTTCAGGTAAAAATCCAAAAAAACAACAATGACAACCCACCCCCCGCCCCTAATAAGCCATGGTCTTTAACCGTGGTTAGCCTGTCCTTATCTTCCCAAAGTCTAACATGATGTTTGAACACATGTCAGGGCTTTCTTTAATCAGTGTGTGTGAAGGAAGTGAGCAAATGAGTGATTGGAGGGGTGGCAAGGGCCTACACAGAGGCAGTAGTCAAGGGGATTAAAAAAAAAGAACATTTGTGTCTGTTGTGTGACAAATCACAAAGTATATGCCACACGACAGATACTCATGAAGCTTATAATCAATGTATGTGAAAGTTACACTGTGTAAAAGGTGAGGTGAAAACCCATTGCTTCATAATTAATTATCTTTTGCCCACTTTATATGCATGCCTTTATATGGTAAAAAGCTCTTGAAGAAAATGGTATCTCCAGTTCTGCAGAAGAAAACCATGTAAGGGAGATGGAAATTCAGTGAGTAAAATCAAATCTGCTGTGTAGCATGGCACCTTAAGTATTCTTTTTTAAAATTTATTTTGTATTTTTTAATTAAATCATAGTTGTGTGTATTAATGCAATTGTGGGGTACAATGTGCTAGTTTTATATACAATTTGAAATACTTTCATCAAACTGGTTAACATAGCCTTCACCACATTTTCTTAGTTATTGTGTTAAGATATTTTTATTCTACCATAAGTAGATTTAACGTGTACCCTTGTAAAATGCACCATAGATGTGGTCCTGTCACTTTCTTTTGGTGATATTTGCACTTAAGGATTCTTATTTGAGAACCAAAAGAAAGTGACAGTCTTTCACCAGTCAGGGCCTGCCATCCACATTACACGCTCACTCACATTTAGGCCGAGCAGCCTGAGAGCCTCAAAGCTCCACCGGTCAGTTAATTTCGTTTGAAGAATATTCCATGGGCCCTCCTTTTTTTTTTTTTTTTTTTTTCATCTTTGCACTTTGAAGTTTATTTCAGTTTTCTAGGCTGCCTTCAAATGATGATATACATCAGCTAGGAGCTTGCTCTGTAAAGACAGAATATTTATGGTTGCATCTTTTCTGTTCTTCACTTTCATTAGATAGTAGAGATAGTTTCAAATGGAGGCCCCATGAGTGAGCTCAATTTGCAACCCATGTCAAGAAGAAGCCCCAGGCAGAGAGCAGACTGCGTTTTCAGGGAGAAGGTAGGAGCAAATAGTGTCCCACAAGTGCCAATAGTGATGGCGGGGTCTTTGCAGCCACTGTGTTAAGGACGTAACTAAGATTCTCATTCCTCCCTCAGTCGTGCCGTGATTCCAGGACAGTACACACAGAAGGGTTGAGAGTCATACAGTGGGCCCATCAGTTATCACTTAGCTCCACCTCTGTGGTTCCTTCAGATCTTGGGAGTCTCAGCTCTCTTAAGATATCTGGGGCATGGAAAACATCTGTGAGGCCATTAGGAGTCTTGGGCGATGAGGACACACATGCCCTTCCGTTATCCCCCCCCCCCCCCCGGAGTGGGTTCTGGTATCTCCGCCTGGGATTTACGGTATATGGGGGAGACCACAGGACACACAGGTCCTTCTCTTCTTATCTTCCTGCCCCTCATTCCTTTTCCTTGGGAAGGCCTGAGAACATCCCTTTCCTGCCAAGGTTCTAGATAGTTTTTCTCTACCAACAACCCTCCCTTGGTTCTGAGGCAGCCACTGCTTTTAGAAATGTGAACCTCAAAGACATTAGGATTTTTCTGTCCCTCACTGTCTTAACCCTTCCCTAAGATGATAGTAAGCCGAGTAACTAATAAAGTTATGCTTGCATGGGAAGATTTTGGAGAAGAGGAAAATAAGATGAAGAAAAAAATATATAGCATTAAAGTATTATTTCATATTTCAAAATATTCTCTTAATGTCAGGGACTACTTTCCCTAGCCCTGCTGGGCAGGTTTCCAAATTTTCACCACCTGGTTCTTCAGCCAGGTCTGCTGTGTCTGAAGCTTCCTTCCTGCCAGTACCGGGATGTGGAAGCAGCCATGATGCCCTTTGCTCTTCATCTGGTAGCACAGGATGAGCTCTGAGTGTGAAAATATCCTCCAAGCTCTCTTTTTCTGCCTTCTTTTCCTTCTCCTTCCCTTCTCATCAACTTAACTACGCCTGGATCTGTGCATCTGTACTTCTGGATTTGTGCATGGTTTTTGATGGTGTTTCTTCCTTAATGAGAAAGGTGGATTTCTCTAAATCTTCCAGTCTCTGCTTGGACCGTGTGTATTTCATCTAACTCTCACTGCCCCGGCCCCCACCGGTGCTTTGGGATTTGCTCAGAATATAACAGAGCAGCTGAAACCACGAAAGGCACAGTGACTCCAGGAATTGCTTAGAAGCTCCTGAGTGCCTACCAGACAGTGCCTTCTTTTGTATCTCTTGGCTTAATGGAACCTAACTTGGGCACCAGGGTTTAGGTTGCTAGCTTTGCAGGCCAGGCCAATTCCCCTGGTCCCATATCTCTGCTTCCTCCCTTCTCCCGCTGGTCAGAGGTAACATTCTTTAAGGCTGGAGTAAGGATGTTTAAATTGTTATTATAAAATGGCACCATGTAGTAGCCAGCCCAGAATTATTAGTTATGGGTTTGAGGAAGACTTAATACCCATATTCTGGCTCTAAATTCTGATGGAGCTTAAAACATACTTACTTCTAATATAACTGAGTTTGGAGGATGTGGCTTAGGTATGACAGCAAGGGATTTTCTAACTTCTTCCCTCAGATCTGATTGGACCTCAGAAAAACCTATCCAAGTGGAACTTAATCTTTGTCTGCCAAAGTGGAATTTAATCACTCACTCAGATCCCTGCCTCTCGCTGGGCCCAATAAGATAGGGTTCTTGTTCACAGGATGTCCTGGTTTTATCACTAAAAGTCCTCTGTCCTAGAAATCCCTCAGTCCCAGACACACCATCAAAGCTGGCAAATGGCACTTAGAATTTGACACAATCAACCAGAACTAAATTTAACTTTTAGTTTATAATATTCCTCTGAGGTCTCATAATTTCAGTTTGGTTGTTAGGAAAGCAATATATTCATATTCACAAGAAATACTTTAAACAGGACATGGGATCACAGTATAAAAATTAAAGATCATCTTCTATTCTCATTCTCCACAAACACACAGAAATTGTAACCAGGGCGGCCACTCTCAATAGCTTCCTGGTGTTAGTTTATTAATGTTCTATGCATAAAGAGGCCTTTTTTCTTTTTTACTAAATCATAGTTGTGTACATTAATGCGATCATGGGGCACCATACACTGGTTTTATACACCATTTGACATATTTTCATCACACTGATTAACATAGACTTCCTGGCATTTTCTTAGTTATTATGTTAAGACATTTATATTCTACATTTACTAAGTTTCACATATACCCGTGTAAGATGCACCACAGGTGTAATCCCACCAATCACCCTCCCTCACCTATCCTCCCCCCTCCCTCACCTTCCTCACCCCCTTCCCCATTATAGCTTTCATATGAAAGCCATAAATTAGTTTCATAGTGTGGCTGAGTAC
Source organism: Nycticebus coucang (assembly GCF_027406575.1). Lineage (NCBI taxonomy): Eukaryota > Metazoa > Chordata > Mammalia > Primates > Lorisidae > Nycticebus > Nycticebus coucang. The sequence continues at coordinate 188,679,594 of NC_069780.1, forward strand.
ATTGGATACTTTTTCTTCCATTCTTGAGATACTTTACTAAGAAGAATATGTTCCAGCTCCATCCATGTAAACATGAAAGAGGTAAAGTCTCCATCTTTCTTTAAGGCTGCATAATATTCCATGGTGTACATATACCACAATTTATTAATTCATTCGTGGATCGATGGGCACTTGGGCTTTTTCTATGACCTAGCAATTATGAATTGGGCTGCAATAAACATTCTGGTACAAATATCTCTGTTATAATGTGATTTTTTGTCTTCTGGGTATATACCTAGTAGAGGAATTATAGGATTGAATGGCAGATCTATTTTTAGATCTCTAAGTGTTCTCCAATCATCTTTCCAAAAATAATGTATTAATTCGCATTCCCACCAGCAATGTAGAAGTGTTCCCTTTTCTCCACATCCATGCCAACATCTCTGGTCTTGGGATTTTGTGATATGGGTTAATCTTACTGGAGTTAGATGATATCTCAAAGTAGTTTTGATTTGCATTTCTCTGATGATTAAAGATGATGAGCATTTTTTCATATGTCTGAAGGTCATGCGCCTGTCTTCTTCAGAGAAGTTTCTCTTCAAGTCTCTTGCCCAGCCTGCGATGTGATCACTCGTTCTTTTCTTGCTTATATGTTTGAGTTCTCTGTGGATTGTGGTTATTAAACCTTCATTGGAGACATAACCTACAAATATCTTCTCCCATTCTGAGGGCTGTCTGCTTGCTTTACTTACTGTGTTCTTGGCTGTGCAGAAGCTTTTTAGTTTGATCAAGTCCCAGTAGTGTATTTTTGAAGCTGCTTCAATTGCCTGGGTGGTCTTCCTCCTAAAATACTTGCCCAGACCGATTTCTTCAAGGCTTTTCCCTGCACTCTCTTCTAGTATTTTTATAGTTTCATGTCTTAAGTTCAAATCTTTGATCCAGTGAGAGTCTATCTTAGTTAATGGTGAAAGGTGTGGGTCCACTTTCAGTCTTCTACAGGTTGCCAGCCAGTTCACCCAGCACCATTTGTTAAATAGGGAATCTTTTCCCCACTGAATGTTTTTAATTGGCTTGTCAAAGATCAAATAATGGTAAGTAGCTTGGTTCATGTCATAGAGGTTCCATACATCTACCTCTCTGTTTTTGTGCCAGTACCATGCTTTTTGATCACTATTGATGTATAGTGTAGTCTGAGGTCTGGTAGCATGATTCCTCCTGCTTTGTTTTTATTTCTGAGTAATGTCTTGGCTATTCGAGGTTTTTTCTGATTCCATATAAAACGAAGTATTATTTTTTCAAGATCTTTAAAGTATGACAGTGGAGCTTTAATAGGGATTGCATTAAAATTGCATATTGCTTTGGGTAGTATGGACATTTTAACAATGTTGATTCTTCCCAGCCATGAGCATGGAATGTTTTTCCATTTGTTAACATTTTCAGCTATTTCTTTTCTTAGAGTTTCATAGTTCTCTTTATAGAGATCTTTCACGTCCTTTGTTAGATAAATTCCCAAATATTTCATCTTCTTTGGCACTACTGTGAATGAAATAGAGTCCTTAAATGTTTTTTTCAGCTTGACTATTGTTGGTATATATAAAGGCTACTGATTTATGAGTGTTGATTTTGTAACCTGAGACACTGCTGTATTCCTTGATCACTTCTAAGAGTTTTGTAGTAGAATCCCTGGTGTTTTCCAGATATACAATCATATCATCTGCAAATAGAGAATGTTTGATCTCTTCTGACCCTATATAGATACCCTTGATCGCCTTTCTTCCCTAATTGCGGTGGCTAAAACTTCCATTACAATGTTAAAGAGCAGTGGAGACAATGGGCAGCCTTGTCTGTTTCCTGATCTGAGTGGAAATGATTTCAATTTAACTCCATTCAATACGATTTTGGCTGTGGGTTTGCTGTAGATGGCCTCTATCAGTTTAAGAAATGTCCCTTCTATAACAATATTCTTAAGTGTTTTGATCATGAAGGGATGCTGGATATTATCAAAAGCTTTTTCTTTTTTCAATTGAGAGTATCATATGGTCTTTGTTTTTTAATTTGTTTATGTGCTGAATTATACTTATAGATTTTCATATATTGAACCAGCCTTGAGACCCTGGGATAAAACCGACTTGGTCATGATGTATAATTTGTTTGATGTGTTGCTGGATCCTGTTTGTTAGAATCTTGTTAAATATTTTTGCATCTATATTCATTAGTGATATTGGTCTATACAGAGGCCTCTTTATAAACATGTATATACGTATTGAAAACAATTTTCCCAATTTTTGTATTTTTTTCTTTTTGCAGTAACTCTTGTGTGAACTTCCAACCCTAAGCACATATGCATTTGTCCACATTTTAAAAACCGACTGTGTAGTCTTCCTCTTACAGAAGAACAGTATTCAGTTGGCCATGAGCAATTATTAAGCTGGTGCTTACTTTTCTGCTATTACAAATAATTCTGCGATGAATAAATCTGTAAGCTCATTTATCCATGTATACATGATGGATAAAATGCTAAAACAGAAATGTTAACACCACAGAGTATGTCTATTTTTTTTATAGTTACTTCCAATTTTTCCTTCAAGAACTTTGTACCAGTTTCCATTCCTATTACTAATGCACAAGAATGTCTGTTTTTAGCTCTCTTAATATTCCTGAGTGTTGTTATACTTCTTAGTCTTTGGCCATGTGATTGTGAAAATGAGAAACCAGAATTCTATTTGTATTATTTTAGTTATAGGTTAGGATGAATCTAAGTTGTACATGAATGGGCCATATGTCCAACACTTTTGCGTGTGTGAGCTAATTTTTCATGTCCGCTGTCTGTCTTTTTCCCTTGTCCTTCTGTAAAATGCATGCTTCTGCCTTTTTAAAAAAATCTATAATTTTAGGATGACTTTTTCTGATTTCTTCATCATAAATTGCCTCTGTTGTGCTTTGAGGGTATTAACCATATACATCTAAATATGTAAAGCTCTGTAGAGCCCACGCACAGCCAGCCTACAGCTCCTGAGAACTATCTTACATTACTAAATGAGATCTGTAACATCTGAATTATTTTTTCCTCAGTGGAGCTGTTGCTGTAGGAAGTAAATAAAGAACATGGGTTAATAAAAAATGAAGATACTCTGGGGAGGTGTAAGATTTTCAGAGAAGAAATGATAATGCAGAAAATTAGGATGAACATAACATAAAACAAAAATTAAGGTGCTTTTAAGCTCATGGGACAACACTAGTGATCTGGATGTGAACTTCATCCTGGCTCTTTCTAGCCACAGAAAAATCACTGCACTTCAGTTTTTGTCCTGTAATTTCTTTACCTGTCTATCAGAATGTCAATTAATATTTTCTTTGTACTCTAAGTAGAATATAATATGGTCAAAAATTTTCTAGATTAAAGATTCAGGGCAAATGAATATTTTCTGTGATTTAACTACAAATCAGTTTTATAACTTTAGCCACTTTAGAATCAGTTTCCATTACTGAAAAGTTGAATCTCTTGGTCCGAAATAAAATCTTGGTCTTATGGGATATTAGTTGCTATAAGAGCATGAATTTAGTCTAGTTGCTAAGAGAAAAAATACACTTACTCTATATAAAGTGACCTTTTGGCCAGTTTTGCCCTTGTAAGTCAGATTCATCTCATTTTGGCAGAAACTTTATATTAATATGTAGCCCATTCTAGAACAAAAAAAGGATTCTCTAATATTTGTGAAATATTGCTCATGAATGATAACAATATGATTTCAAGAAACAAGAGGAATTGTAACTTCGATGTATAAATTTGATTTGGGAAACATTTAGTAATCCTGTAAAATATATGAAAACTGTGGAAAAACTTTTATAATAAGAATTGAAGAAAACTTTCTAATATATGAAGAGACAACTTTACAAAAGTATTTGGAGTTCATACTGAAATACGTATGCTTTAAAATCAGCATTTCTCAAATCATTGTTGATTCTAATTTCTAGCATTTAGATTTCATGTGAGTCTGTTGACTGTTGACCTCTTGGTTCCCAGAGACACAGGTATCTTCTTCCCATTGCCATTATTCCAGGTTAAACTCACACATAATATTAACAAGATATTGAGGAGTGTTCTAGAGACACGCACTGTCACCTGTTCACATTTCGTTTTTCTCAGAAAATCGGTTTGCTCCCTGCAGTAATGCAAAGTTCCTGAGCCTCCTGCCAGCTAGAAAAGCTGCCACTCATCTTGTTGCCAGATGGACAGAGAAAAGGACTTTCAGTGAAAGAAGTGTTTGCGGAAGAGAGAGACGAAAATCATTACAAGAACCTGCGTGTGTGCCTAGCTCTGCCATGTTGCTCATGTCGTTCCTTTTGGCAAGAATCGTTTGCCCCCCCTCACACGTAAAGAAATATAATTTGTTTTTCCCATTTCTATTTTTGAGAGACGGACTGGCCAGTGACTGGCCAACCTATGTCAGAAGTGTTGAACATCCAAGTTACTCCTTTGAGAAATGTTGCTGCAATGCTGATGCTTCCCATGTGTTATGGGCTGAATCATGCCCCCTCCCCATTTGTATGTTGAAGTCCTCACCTCAGAACCTTGGGGCGTGACTGTATTTGGATATATGAGGTAATTAAGTTAAAAATCAGGTTACAAGGCTGAGCCTTAAATCCCTTCTGACTGGTACCCTTATGGGAAGAGGAGATTAGGACACAGACCAGCAGAGAGAAGACCATGGGAAGACAGGGAGAGGATGGCCAACCACATACTCAGAAAAGAGCCCTCAGAAGAACCCAACCGTCCTGGCATCTTCCTCTTGGATTTCTGGCCTCCAGATTTGTGGGACAATAAATTTCTATTGTTTAAGCCACATAGTCTGTGGTAGTTTATTATGGCATCCCTAGCAAAAAAAAAAAAAAAAAATTCTTTTTAAAGTGCTATGTTCCAAATCTCCTGAGCAACTGTGTGCTATACATTTGACTTCCTGATAGTGACATTCCCCAATCTGTTTTTTCTATTTTTCCTGGACAGGTACATGACCTGAAAAGATGAACAAGGATAGTGAAGGGCACCTCCATGGAGTCATATACATTTTCCATTAACCTATGACTGATCTAAGACAGAATTCTACCCTGCCGAAAAATCACAATTTTCGTTATTTGTTATTAAATAAATTGGACTTATAATGGAACTAGCATAGACACGCAGTTTCTAGCCCAGAAACCTCATTACTTCGAAATTGTGAACTTGATGAATGATTCAATGTTGATGTTAGGAAACATAAGCTAGGTACCGAATCAGGGTCATTTTTAAAATCAACTCACTCAGAATCTTGATGAGAAGATAGTGATGAAAGAAATTAGAAAATATCTCATTGAGTTCAGGAGTTTGTGGATTAGTTTTATTTGAGTAGGGTAGTGAGAAGTTCTCTTTGTCACACGTAGAGATTAAATTAAACACCAGGACTTCTTTGGAGTTGATAAAGACACTGGAATAGGCTGTCCGAGAAATGATGCAATACCTTTCTCTGAAGAACTTGAACAAAACAGGGTTGATACTTTCCCATCGAAGGTACATAGTTGAGGTTCTTTCTTGGGCTAATGGTGCTCCAGGGACTCCGCTAACTTTATTTTGAAATAACTAAAAAGTGAATTATTCCTTCAAAGGTGCTACAGGCCTCCCCTAATAACATCTTTGCAGAGGGCAAAGTAGTTAAGAATTAGTAACGGCATATTGCAATTAAAAGAATATGGGCTTGCCGAAGAAGAAAGGCAAAGTGGCTGACAGGCAGTCGGCTCACAGCACATCAGGTTCCAGTCACCACTGACCACAAATATGATCAAACATCAGAGACTTCGTAAAAGCAGCCCTTGGTCCTCCCGTGAGTAATTAGGGTCCATAGGCAAAGTGTGTTTAGAGGCAGAGTTTTAGGTGCCAGAAAAAAAAATCACATAATCCCTGAGACCATGTGAGTTTTGGTGATAGAATCTGACTTTGGCTTTTGATGTGAGTATGTTATTTGGCAGTGAACTCAAGGGCATTAGGTGCAAGTAATGAAATGGGAATGTATCATTTCAACTCATATAAATCTTCCCCAGAGGAACCAACTGACATTAGAAGTTGGAAAGCTGCATCAGCTACATATTAATGGGAGCATGAAAGCATCGGAGGGAACTGATTCAATCCATGATGTTCAGCCTCATCACTTTGATTTTTGGTCCACAGAGTTAATTGCATACCTGATTGAACTTCCATGTTAGATCGCTTCAGTATGTTTGCATGAAATAAATGCTTCTAATCATTGTGTTTATTCTACAGTTTGCGGGTAACTGTGAGAACGAAGTTCTGTTCATGCATCTTGTTCTATTCTCCCTGACTTCACAATTTACCTCTATTCTTTTGTGTTTACCATCTGACATTTATCTTCTTGAAATTCCTCCAGCAGAGTGCTAAGCACACTGAGGTAAGCCAGGAACTGTTTTTAGCTTAGTTCCTAAGTAGATGAGTCTCTGTTCTTGTAAAACTCGTTTATTACAAAAACAGGGACAGAATGCCACTCCATTTCACCAAATACACTTTATGTATTTCACCAAATAAACTTTATGTATGTATACACACACATACAAAGAATGTATACAAATTCATTTTCTTTTTTATTGTTGGGGATTCATTGAGGGTACAATAAGCCAGGTTACACTGATTGCAATTGTTAGGTAAAGTCCCTCTTGCAATCATGTCTTGCCCCCTAAAGTGTGACACACACCAGGCCCCACCCTCCTCCCTCCGTCCCTTTTTCTTTGCAAACATTTTAAAAAATAATATGCTTTCATGAAGTCTCTGATGTTTAGCCCCTGTCTCTAGTACTCACAAGAATTTCATATACTGTACTACGTAAGATGGCATTTCCACAATATTCTTTGCTTGTATAGGGTATAAATTATTAAAAATTTGTTATTCCTGCTGTTGTTGTTAAAATAGAGTTTGCTGACTTCTCATGTGTATCTAGGTATCTCGAGGGTATCTCCTTCCCAATCATTAGGTCTTTTTGAGAGACCACATTTTTGAACTTCAAAAGTCAGTAGGAGAATGTCTCAAGTCTGTTAAAACAAGACAACACACTGCAACTTTAGAAAGGTGATTTTTGCACAACCATTGAAATACATTACCCAGGGATTTTTGGATTCCAACTCTGACATATGCTGACACATTGAGGATGGCATATGTGTTATTTTGAGAAACTGCTGGAGGAATCAAACATAAATACTTCACTTGAAAACTATTAAGATAAAATACCTAAGCTATTTGAACAAGCCTTATTATTTTGGTTTTTGAATCATATTTTTGAAGGTCTAAGAAAAAACACATTTAGGTTTGAATCTGAATTTCATTAGAAATATGAATTCGCTAAGGAAAAGGGACATATTCAAATATTCATCTTGTTCTGACCCGAGAAAATAGCCTTTTGCTTATATAGTTTTTCAGAACAATTTTATTTTTCACAATAAAACTGTCTTTCCTTAATGAGGTTATTCCTTGATGCTTTATTTTACAAATGTGCTGTGAAGATCTCCACTTGTTAAATTTTTTTGTATTGCAAAGTCATAGGCTAATTATTACTTTTTTATGTTCAAACTTTATTTATTTATATTTTTTTTATTAAATTGTAGCTGTGTACATTGATATAATCATGGGGCATCATTCTCTAGCTTCACAGTTTACCAAGTTTCACATATACCCTTGTAAGATGCACTGCTAGTGTAATCCCACCTATCCCCTTCCCTCTACCCACCTAGTGCCCATCGATCCATGAATGGATTAATAAATTGTGGTATATGTACACCATGGAATATTATGCAGCCTTAAAGAAAGATGGAGACTTTACCTCTTTCATGTTTACATGGATGGAGCTGGAACATATTCTTCTTAGTAAAATATCTCAAGAATGGAAGAATAAGTACCCAATGTACTCAGCCCTACTATGAAACTAATTTAGGGTTTTCACATGAAAGCTATAACCCAGTTACAAGCTAATTATTACTTTTTTGTCAACTTTATTGAGTTCTCTTTCTAATTCTCAGAGATTTTTATAGTTTTAAAAAATTTTAAGCCATTTTATGCAGATGCTAGTAAGTTTTCCTTTAACATTCTTAATAATTATACTTTTATTTTTCATATCTTACTGTGTAAACCAGACTTATACAAAATAGTAATGATGATTATTTTATTCTTGATTCAACCAGACCATGTTTAGCATTTTAAACTTAAATTTAAACTACAATAGCTACAAAACATCATCTTAAGAAAGTATTCTATTTGTAGTTTGTTGCATATTTTTTTAAAAAAATACCAAATGGTGTTATAATTCATTGTACTTTGGCAAATAGTTTTTCACTAGTTTTTAGTTTAGGATAATCAGTTTTTCATATAGGACCTCTTAATGTATGAAATTATAGTACAAAAGATTTTGTAATACTAAACCAGTCTTGCATTAATGGGATCAATAATCATTTATGAAATGGACAATTTTTTTGCATATAATTGACTTGTGTTCAACATTTATATTTCCAAGTGAAATGGAACTTGAATTATAGTTTATTCTATGTCATATTGTCACTCATTGGCCTAATGCTCCTCTGCTATCTTAATAAAATGAGATGGGTAGTTCGGTCCTAATTTTCTATCCTCTAAAGAATTTACATATTATACTACATAAGCTACTTCTTTCTTTCCAATCAATTCAAAGAACACATCTGTAAAGTGTTCTGCTTTAAAGGCTTTGTGCTGTGCAGTTTCTTCTTTTTGTGTGTGATTTCTTCTGTTTCATCCAAATACCTGTACACATGTTGTGAGTGCATAGATATGCGTATACATGTATGTTTGTGTTTGGTATTTTGTAATTCATTTTATTAAAAACTAAAGCTCCATCGTGTGCAGTACTCTTTATGCAATATTCTCCATATGCAATAGTCTCTAAATTCCAAAAATTTTCTTTGTGTTTTTTTTTTTATGTTTTTGTTAGTAGTAGACTCCTCTGTTCTTTTTTTTTTTTTGATTTTTTTTGATTTTTTTTTTTTTTTATTAAATCATAGCTGTCTACATTGATATGATCATGGGGCATCATTCACTAGCTTTACAGACCGTTTACCAAGTTTCACATACACCCTTGTAAGATGCACCACTGGTGTAATCCCACCAATCCCCTTCCCTCTACCCACCTCCCCCCACCCTCCCCTCCCTTTCCCCCTTCCCCCTATTCTTAGGTTGTAACTGGGTTATAGCTTTCATGTGAAAACCCTAAATTAGTTTCATAGTAGGTCTGAGTACATTGGGTACTTTTTCTTCCATTCTTGAGATACTTTACTAAGAAGAATATGTTCCAGCTCCATCCATGTAAACATGAAAGAGGTAAAGTCTCCATCTTTCTTTAAGGCTGCATAATATTCCATGGTGTACATATACCACAATTTATTAATCCATTCGTGGATCGATGCGCACTTGGGCTTCTTCCATGACTTAGTAATTATGAATTGAGCTGCAATAAACATTCTGGTACAAATATCTTTGTTATGATGTGCTTTTTGGTCTTCTGGGTATATGCCCAGTAGAGGGATTACAGGATTGAATGGCAGATCTATTTTTAGATCTCTGAGTGTTCTCCATATCTCTTTCCAAAAGGAATGTATTAATTTACATTCCCACCAGCAGTGCAAAAGTGTTCCCTTTTCTCCACATCTGGGCCAACATCTCTGGTCTTGGGATTTTTGTGATAAAGGCTAGTCTCACTGGAGTTAGATGGTATCTCAAAGTAGTTTTGATTTGCATTTCTCTGATGATTAAAGATGATGAACATTTTTTCATATGTCTGAAGGCCGCGCGCCTGTCTTCTTCAGAGAAGTTTCTCTTCAAATCCCTTGCCCAGCCTGTGATGGGATCCCTTGTTCTATTCTTGCTAATGCGTTTGAGTTCTCTGTGGATTCTGGTTATTAAACCTTTGTCAGAGACATAACCTGCAAATATCTTCTCCCATTCTGAGGGCTGTTTGCTTACTTTACTTACTGTGTTCCTGGCTGTGCAGAAGCTTTTTAGTTTGATCAAGTCCCAATAGTGTATTTTTGAAGCTGCTTTGATTGCCCGGGGGTTCCTCCTCATAAAATACTCGCCCAACCCGATTTCTTCAAGGGGTTTCTCTGCACTCTCTTCTAGTATTTTTATAGTTTCATGTCTTAAGTTCAAATCTTTGATCCAGTGAGAATCTATCTTAGTTAATGGTGAGAGGTGTGGGTCCAGTTTCAGTCTTCTACAGGTTGCCAGCCAGTTCACCCAGCACCATTTGTTAAATAGGGAATCTTTTCCCCACTGAATGTTTTTAATTGGCTTGTCAAATATTAAATAATGGTAAGTAGCTGGATTCATCTCTTGGTTCTCTATTCTGTTGCAGACATCTACTTCTCTGTTTTTGTGCCAATACCATGCTGTTTTGATCACTATTGATTTGTAGTAAGTCTGAGGTCTGGTAGCGTAATTCCTCCTGCTTTGTTTCTATTTCTGAGTAATGTCTTGGCTATTCGAGGTTTTTTCTGAGTCCATATAAAACGAAGATCTTTGTTTTTTCAAGATCTTTAAAGTATGACAGTGAAGCTTTAATAGGGATTGCATTGAAATTATATATTGCTTTGGGTAGTATAGACATTTTAACAATATTGATTCTTCCCAGCCGTGAGCATGGTATGTTTTTCCATTTGTTAATATTTTCAGCTATTTCTTTTCTTAGAGTTTCATAGTTCTCTTTATAGAGATCTTTCATGTCCTTTGTTAGATAAATTCCCAAATATTTCATCTTCTTTGGTACTACTGTGAATGGGATAGAGTCCTTAACTGTTTTTTCAACTTGACTGTTGTTGGTATATATAAAGGCTACTGATTTATGAATGTTGATTTTGTAACCTGAGACGCTGCTGTATTCCTTGATCACTTCTAAAAGTTTTGTAGTAGAGTCCCTAGTGTTTTCCAGATATACTATCATATCATCTACAAAGAGCAAAAGTTTGATCTCTTCTGACCCTATATGGATACCCTTGATCGCCTTTTCTTCCCTAATTGCAGTGGCTAAAACTTCCATTACAATGTTAAAAAGCAATGGAGACAATGGGCAGCCTTGTCTGGTTCCTGATCTGAGTGGAAATGATTCTAATTTAACTCCATTCAATATGATACTGGCTGTGGGTTTGCTGTAGATGTCCTCTATCAGTTTAAGAAATGTCCCTTCTATACCGATTTTCTTGAGTGTTCTGATCATGAAGGGATGCTGGATATTATCAAAAGCTTTTTCTGTATCGACTGAGAGAATCATATGGTCTTTGTTTTTTAATTTGTTTATGTGCTGGATTACATTTATAGATTTACGTATATTGAACCAGCCTTGAGATCCTGGGATAAAACCGACTTGGTCATGATGTATAATTCGTTTGATGTGTTGCTGGATTCTGTTCGTTAGAATCTTGTTGAATATTTTTGCATCTATATTCCTTAGTGATATCGGTCTATAATTTTCTTTTCTTGTTGGGTCTTTTCCCGGTTTGGGGATCAGGGTGATGTTTGCTTCATAGAACGTGTTGGGTAGTCTTCCTTCTTTTTCTACCTTTTGGAACAGGTTGAGTAGTATAGGTACTAATTCCTCTTTAAAGGTTTGGTAGAATTCAGACGTGAAACCATCTGGTCCCGGGCTTTTTTTTTTTAGGGAGGTTTTGAATGGTTGATGCTATTTCCAAACTTGATATGGGCTTGTTCAACATTTCCACTTGATTCTGGCTAAGTCTTGGAAGGTGACGTGCTTCCAAGTATTGGTCAATTTCCTTCAGATTTTCATATTTCTGAGAATAAAGTTTCTTGTAATATTCATTAAGGATTTTTTTGATTTCTGAGGAGTCTGTTGTTATTTCATCTTTGTTGTTTCTGATTGATGAAATTAGAGATTTTACTCTTTTTTTCCTGATTAGGTTGGCCAAAGGTTTATCTATTTTATTGACCTTTTCGAAAAACCAGCTTTTTGATTTATTGATCTGTTGTATTATTCTTTTGTTTTCAATTTCATTTAGTTCTGCTCTAATTTTTGGTTATTTCTTTTCTTCTACTGGGTTTGGGGTTGGAATGTTCTTCCTTTTCCAGTTGCTTGAGATGTCCCATTAAGTTGTTAACTTCCTCTCTTTCCGTTCTCTTGAGGAAGGCTTGCAGTACTATAAATTTCCCTCTTAGAACTGCCTTTGCGGTGTCCTGGAGGTTCTGATAGTTCGGTGTCTTCATTGTTGTTTTGTTCCAAAAAATTGGCGATTTCTTTCTTAATCTCATCTCTAACCCAGCTATCATTCAGCATAAGGTTATTTAACTTCCATGTTTTTGTATGAGTATGCAGATTCCTGTTGTTACTCAGCTCAAGTTTTATTCCATGGTTGTCCAAGAAGATGCAAGGAATAATTTCTATTCCTTTAAATTTACTAAGGTTAGACTTGTGACCTAAGATGTGATTGATTTTGGAGTAAGTTCCATGGGCTGATGAGAAGTATGTGTATTCAGTTTTGTTTTTGGGATGAAATGTTCTGTAGATGTCTGCTAAATCCAAATGTTGGATGGTTAAGTTTAAATCTAAGATTTCTTTGCTCAGCTTCTTGTTGGAGGATCGATCCAACACTGCCAGAGGAGTGTTGAAATCTCCGACGATTATGGAGCTGGAGGAAATCAAGTTTCTCATGTCTGTTAGAGTTTCTCTTATTGAGGTGCATTCTGGTTGGGTGCATAGATATTAATAATTGAGATCTCATCATATTGAGTATTATCCTTAGCAAATATGAAGTGACCATTCTTGTCCTTCCTTACTTTTGTTGGTTTAAAGCCTATTGTATCTGCAAATAAAATTGCAACACTTGATTTTTTCTGATTACCATTTGCCTGAAATATGGATGACCATCCTTTCACCCTGAGTCTGTATTTGTCTTTTAAGTTAAGATGTGACGCTTGTATGCAACAAATATCTGGCCTGAGTTTTTGTATCCAATCAGCTAACCTATGCCTCTTTAGAGGACAGTTTAAGCCATTCACATTAATGGAGAATACTGATAAGTGTGGTGAAGTTTTGGGTATTGAGTTTTTCAAAAGTCCAGTGGGCATTTTCGCCAGTGTGGAAATTGGAGTTTGATCCGAAGTTTCTGAGTGAGTTTACTTTTGTGGTATAGGATTGGCTTGGTCATTATGGAGGATAGGTCTGAGAATATCCTGAAGAGCTGGTTTTGTTATGGCAAATTTCTTCAACATATTAATGTCATTAAAGTATTTAATTTCTCCATCATAAATGAAACTCAGTTTAGCTGGATACAAGATCTGGGGTTGAAAGTTATTTTGCTTTAGGAGATTAAAAGTCGGTGACCACCCTCTTCTGGCTTGAAAAGTTTCAGCAGAGAGATCTGTAGTCATTCTAATATTCTTGCCTTTGAAGGTAATGGTTTTCTTTCTCCTGGCAGCTTTGAGGATTTTCTCCTTCATATTAACTTTAGTGAAGTTAATTATGATATGCCTGGGGGATGTCTTATTGGGGTTGAGTCGTGCTGGGGTTCTGAAGCTGTCTGCTATCTGAATTTCAGAATCTCTAGGCATGTCTGGAAAATTCTCTTTCATAATTTCATGCAGAAGGGCCTCTGTGCCCAGCGAGGCCACTTCATCTGTTTCTGGAACCCCTATGATTCGGATATTCGCCTTCTTCAAATTATCCCAGAGCTCTCGGAGAGAGTGATCCATTTTTGCTCTCCATTTCTCTTCCTCTTTGAGAGTTTGGGAGCGTTCAAAGGCTTTATCTTCGATGTCAGAAATCCTTTCTTCTGCTTGCTCCATTCTGTTGCTGAAGGATTCTACTGTATTTTTCATATCTTTGAGGGCTGCAAATTCTTGCTTCAGTGTGTCTATGTCCTTGGTGGTTTTGTCTTTAAATTCGTTAAATTCTTGAGACAGCTTTTGAATTTCTCCTTGAATTCCTAATTCCACTTTGTTAATCTTGTCTGCAATCCAAATTCTGAATTCGATTTCTGACATCTCAGCCAGTTGTTTATGAATGGGATCTTCAATTGCATCTGCCATATCTTTCCTTGAGGGGGTTGATCTATTCTGGTTATTCATGTTACCAGAGTTTTTCCGCTGATTCCGCCCCATGGTTGTTTTACTCCCTCTGAGTTTTTCCCCTGGAGCTTTGTTGAGGGCCCGTACAGTGTTGTGGCCTGAGAAACTGGGGCCTTGTCTGGTGTGGTGGGGCTAAGTGGTTCTGTCTTGTTTTCAGCTGGTTTCTGTTCCACCCTAGTGAAACAGATACTTTGGATTGAAGTCTCAGCTGTGGAGAAATATCAGCAATTAAGTCACCCCGCCCCCCACCGGCAAACAATTGGGAAGAAAAATCAAACCTTCACCGTGCACCCAGGGCACCACCTGATTTGTCCTCAGGCGATTGGTTCAGTTCAAAAAGGTCCAAATCAATTATCTCAGTCTGCACCTGTCTCGGGTGAGAGAGTTTAAGAGGTCTCTGGGAACTGGATCACAGGGGTCTGGTGACTACTCTGGTGTGGCTTGCTCCAGTGCTGCATGGAGTCAGGAGAAGCCACCCAGCCAATAAATCAGTCTGGGAAGGTTGCTGCCTCCTTCCCCACTTTGCATCACTTCACATCCAGTCACTGATAGCCCTGCAGTCGGCTGACCCAGTTGCCTGTAGTGAATCGGTACTCCAAGAGTTTGTGCCTGCCTGAATCACAAGGAAGTCTGCCAGGCCGCTGCGCTCTGCCTCTCTCCAGCAGGAGGAGGTGAGGCCTGACAACCTCGGGCACTTGATAAAGGTTGAGGGGTTTTCACTCAGGTCCAGTCTCGCCCCTGATTAATGATACTGACAGAACAGAACAGAACAACTCTGCAGTTCCCCTGCAGAAGAGAAGCTGAATTGAGCTCCAAATCAGCTTGTCTTTGCTCCTGTATTGTCTATAGGCTGACGATCCCCTGAGGGCCAGGTGCGTCTTAGGTTTAGTAAAGCAGACCTCTGGGTCAGCCCCACCCTGGGATTTTCCCTGGTTTGCAAGCTGGAGTTGCCTCAGGCAAACTCAGAGTCTCTGGTTGCCCAGGGAGACAGGGGGTGTGGCTTCAGAATATTCCGTAGTGAGCCGTATTGCTAGTAAAAGAGGGCCACTGCTTTATGGCTCAGGCAACGGCTGTTCCCGTGTAGCTCCCCTCCGGCCAACCGTCCTCTCTCCGCTCCCGTACCCCAGAGTCTGCACCGACAGGCTGCAGCCCAGCACTGTCTACACCCCTCGAAAAATCACCCAAGAGTCCAGACCCCTGGGGGACAGGCCTCCAGACCTTGGAGCAACAGCAGAGGGGAGTGCGGGGAGTGCTGGGAGCCTGGGGTTGCGGGCAGAGAACACACAGAGCTTCACACAGTTTTATGCCTGGCCGTATTATCACCAAAAGGTGGCTGTCGCACTGTGCCTCAGGGAACTGCCACTCTGGTGCAATCCCGTCTCCGCCGACAGACCAGGACTGGCCTCCAGACCCCAGTGTGAGCGAAGGGGAGCACTGGGAGCTCAGAATTCCAGGTAGAGACTATATACAGTTTATACAGTTTTATGCCTGGCAGGAGGACGCCGTGGCACCCTAGTAGGGGAGGTAGGTCCAGTTTTTAGGGGGTCTCTCCCGTGGAGTGTAGTGGGAGGACCTTTGAACTCTGCCCAGTTGTTTGTGGGGCTCTCTGAGCCATTCCCATGGGGGAGGGGACTCCCGTCTGCTTGGTGATGGATTTTGTACCTTTTGTTTGTATCCTTGTGGTCGCAGCTCACCTCAGCGGAGTTGACGTGCGTTCTACAACCTTCTCTCTTAGTGCAGCTCAAATCCACCAAGTTACTTGCTGAATTTTTATCCTTTAACTTTCCTTCTGGACGGGAACCTCTGTGGAAAGCTGGCTTCAGTCAGCCATCTTGTCTCCTCCCCCCTTCTTTGTGTTTTTGAGGACAATTTCTTTTTTCTTTTTCCTGATTTTTAAAATGTTTGTTTTATGTCTTTGTTTGCTTGTTTCAACAGGGATTTTTTTTTTTTTCAAATATAGCGTCTTTTAGATTTAATTTGAATTCAAAGACTTCTGCTGTAATTGTGTCATTTCCTTCCCTCCTTCTTTCCCTTCTCATCCTCCTCCTTCCTGTGTGAGGTTTTTTAAAAACTTCTTTAGCCAACCGATTAGTTTACTTTGTCTCATTTGTAATTAGAACAAGTGAAGCTATAAATTTTCCTCTAATTATATGCTTGGCTATATTTTTTTATGTTCTTATATATTCTAATTTTTATTATATTAAGCTTCTAATTATGGTTTTGATTTTGTTTTAAACCAATAGTCATGCAAAATATTTTATAATTCTAAAGTTTTTCCGAAGAATTGTTCAACCTCTTATTTTTAAAGGTAATACTAAAACTTTGCTTTACCTTGACTCCACCAAGTTATAGGAGAAACTGCAAATGTTTTACTCTTCTGATGGCTTTGTTTATATAATCTGAAACTTTCCAAACAGGTTATTCATTAAATAATCATTTTTGGTCTTGGCCTGTTGTTTTCTTCTGCACATCCAATAGTCCACTTAAATTCATTCACTGTCTGATTTGTTTTCCACCCTATTAATGGGACTCATTACTTCTAATCTGTCTTCATCACACATGTATATAAGAAACAAAACACAAAGGTTCACATAATCTCTCTTCATTTCCTCCACTTCCTTGTCGCAGAAGCCTTTCTCTCTTCATCTTCTTGGGGTTTCTGGCTGCCCCGGGTTCTGCCCCCCTCACAGCCCCTTCTGAGTCCAGCTGCCTTTGCAATAGCTGATCTATGACTGAGGGATGCTCCTTTACTGCAGCCTCAAGATGACTTCTCTGCTGGCTCAGGCTCAAGGACCTTCTCACAGATGTTGGCTGGGTGTGGGGTCCTCGGGGCACGTCACCCAACCCTGACGTTTTCCTATCTTTGAGCCTTTGGACTCCCCACAGCCCTACTCCCCAACCCTGGCCTCACTCAGACATCTTTTTAACTATTCATAGGGAGATTTGTTGGTTGTCAGAGCTCTAGTACGCAGGCTCTGGGACCATCTTGCCCCTACCCTCCTTGGAGGATTCTGTAGGGAGTTTCAAAGGTCATCCAGCCTTTATATAAGCCCCAGTTTGTCTCAGCCTGCTTCCTTTCACCTTAGAGGTGGTGTACACTTCTTCCACAGCTGGAAATAGGCCGGGTGCGGTGGCTCATGCCTGAAATCCTAACACTCTGGGAGGCTGAGGCAGGTGGATTGCTTCAGCTCAGGAGTTCCAGACCAGCCTGAGCAAGAACAAAACTCCATCTATAGTACAAATAGAAAATTAGCTGGGTGCTATGGTGGGTGCCTATAGTCCCAGCTACTCAGGAGGCTGAGGCAACAGGATCGTCTGAGCCCAGAAGTTTGAGGTTGCTGTGAGCTGTGTGAGGCCACTGAATTCCTCAGAGTGACAGAGTAACAAAGACTCTGTATCAGAAAATAAATAAATAAAGCCAGAAATAGAGAAATGGGTCAGACTTAGTCCTAGGTATTTTCATTTTTAATGCATTTTCATATTTCCATGAATCTTCAAAGTTGTTTTATAGAGGAAGGAAATGAGGCTTTCTCAGAACTATGGGCAGATGACAACTCAAATCACAAAAACAATAATCGTGTGGCGACTAATTATCATAATAGCAGCAATAATAGCAGCAATTTTGTTACAAGCTTTCTGTGTACTCAGCACTAGGCATGAATGCCTGAATTGTTTTATACAATCTACTCTGTGTGATAGAAACACAACTGCTCCCTTTTCAAAGACAGGAAAGGGTCATAGATTGGCTAAGTCCCACAGTGGGTAAACAGTGCCCATGGGATCTGACCTGGCAGTTAACACTAGAATCCACACTGCTAGCCAGGAACTGGAAGGGGAAAGTGTTTCACGGAGCACCTGATGCACTCCCAGAGCTCCAGAATACAACTCTGAACAGCGTCACAGATTTGAGAAAAGTTTTTTGATGGCAAACTAATGAAATATAATGATAAAAATTAAAACCAGTGAATTCCAAAGAAGTAAATTCCTATAATGACTCCTGTGGGCTATTAATAATCCAAGTGAGACTACGTAAGTAACATGAAAGAAAGAATAAAGAAAATTAATTATTTAACAAGTTTTAAAGTTAATTTTTACATTTAGTCTCATCAATGTTTATGTTATAACTGACATAACTTTCTTAGCAAAATACCATCACATAAAATTAGACTTGAGATAGTATAAAAGACCTAAGATCAGAAAATAGAAACTCAGTATAAAGAAAAAGGCCCTTTGGCATTTTTGTTTCACAGATTTATGGGTGGGAAAAGTAGGAGAATTCCAACAGAAAATGGTGCCAATTAAAGTGTTTGAAACTAAAATTAAGAAAACTTTTGCTTTATTAGTAGGGTAAAAGTATTTTAAAAATCTCATTTTCTAATTCTTTTACCTTTTTTGTGGAAGAAAATATTTTTTTCAAGGCTCTAGCTTGGTGGCTCTTAAGCTAAAGACAAGAAGTCACTTTGGGTTCATGCCTTGTTTGACTTGCAGCTCCTGAAAATCGATTCTCTTTGATCTCATCTTAATTCTTTCACAGTCTCAGATGTTAAACACTTGCTTGGTCTTTTGGTTCCAATTGTTACAATTTATCATCTGCTTTCTAGTCATCAAACAGCTGCAAACATCTTTGATGCTAACTTAAAAGGGTCAATTTTGTGATTCATTTGTGTCTTAATTTTGGCAAAGAGGACCTAATTGGTTACAAATCTTCCTTTCTGAATTACTAAGAGGCAGTTTCCCTGTGTGGTAATAGGAGAACAGTAATAGCTTTGTTAAAAGTGGACACCTCTCAGGGGAAAAAATTAAGTTCCTTCTTCACAATTTACCTTTCCTTAAAGATACACTGGAGGTAAGGGCTATTGAATTATAATGGCCAGTTTAATCTCCTGAAATGTATTGCACTGTAAATTGTTGTTGAGCCTGATAACAACCATCCATGTGGTTTGGCATCAGTTAACTGCTGGCTATGTGATAAAACATTTTTTTTTTTAAAGAGGCAATGTGTAGGCGGCACCTGTGGCTCAAAGGACTAGGGTGCCACCCCCATATGCTGGAGGTGGCAGGTTCAAACCCAGCCCTGGCCAAAAACTGCAAAAAACAAAACAAAACAAAAAACAAAAAACAAACAAACAAACAAACAAATGAAAAAACTAAACAAACAAACAAACAAAAAAAAAACCAAATAGGCAATGTGGTTGTCAATCTCAGTTTGGGAACAGAAAGTATCAGGACAGAGATTATGGTATTACTAAACAAGGGATGTAGATAAGAGGAAACTTAAGAAATGTGTTTTCTAATTAGAACACTGAAGAGTATAGGCATAGGTGGCACATTTCTAAACCTGATTGAAGCTATCTATGACAAACCCACAGCTAATATTTTACTGAATGGAGTAAAACTGAAAGCTTTTCCTCTTAAAACTGGAACCAGACAAGGTTGTCCTCTGCCACCTTTACTATTCAACATAGTGCTGGAAGTTCTGGCCAATACAATTAGGCAAGACAAGGAAATAAAGGGAATCCAAATGGGAGCAGAGGAGGTCAAACTCTCCCTCTTTGCTGACGACACGATCTTATACTTAGAGAATCCCAAAGACTCAACCACAAGACTCCTAGAAGTCATCGAAAAATACGGTAATGTTTCAGGATATAAAATCAATGTCCACAAGTCAATAGCCTTCATATACGCCAATAACAGTGAAGATGAGAAGCTAATTAAGGACACAACTCCTTTCACCATAGTTTCAAAGAAAATGAAATACCTACAAATATACCTAATGAAGGAGGTGAAGGACCTCTATAAAGAAAATTATGAAATCCTCAGAAAGGAAATAGCAGAGGATTTTGACAAATGGAAGAACACACCATGCTCGTGGATGGGAAGAATCAACATTGTTAAAATGTCTATACTTCCCAAAGCAATCTACCTATTCAATGCCATTCCTATCAAAACACCAACATTGTACTTCCAAGATTTGGAAAAAATGATTCTGCGTTTTGTATGGAACCAGAAAAAAACCTGTATAGCTAAGGCAGTTCTTAGTAATAAAAATAAAGCTGAGGGCATCAGCATACCAGATTTTAGTCTGTACTACAAAGCCATAGTGCTCAAGACAGCATAGTACTGGCGCAAAAATAGAGACGTAGACACTTGGAATCGAATCGAAAACCAAGAAATGAAACTAACATCTCACAACCACCTAATCTTTGATAAACCAAACAAGAACATACCTTGGGGGAAAGACTCCCTATTCAATAAATGGTGTTGGGAGAACTGGATATCCACATGTAAAAGACTGAAACTGGACCCACACTTTTCCCCACTCACAAAAATTGATTCAAGATGGATAAAGGACTTAAATTTAAGGCATGAAACAATAAAAATCCTCAAAGAAAGCATAGGAAAAACACCGGAAGATATTGGCCTTGGGAAAGACTTCATGAAGAAGACTCCATGGCAATTGCAACAACAACAAAAATAAGCAAATGGGACTTCATTAAACTGAAAAGCTTCTGTACAGCTAAGGAGACAACTACCAAAGCAAAGAGACAACCTACGCAATGTGAAAGGATATTTGCATATTTTGAATCAGACAAAAGCTTGATAACTAGGATTTATAGAGAACTCAAATTAATCCACATGAAAAAAGCCAACAATCCCATATATAAATGGGAAAGAGACATGAATAGAACCTTCTCTAAAGAAGACAGACGAATGGCTAACAAACATATGAAAAAATGTTCATCATCTCTATATATTAGAGAAATGCAAATCAAAACCACCCTGAGATACCATCTAACCCCAGTGAGAATGGCCCACATCACAAACTCTCAAAACTGCAGATGCTGGCGTGGTTGTGGAGAGAAGGGAACACTTTTACACTGCTGGTGGGACTGCAAACTAGTACAACCTTTCTGGAAGGAAGTATGGAGAAACCTCAAAGCAACTCAAGCTAGACCTCCCATTTGATCCTGCAATCCCATTACTGGGCATCTACCCAGAAGGAAAAAAATCCTTTTATCATAAGGACACTTGTACTAGACTGTTTATTGCAGCTCAATTTACAATCGCCAAAATGTGGAAACAGCCTAAATGCCCACCAACCCAGGAATGGATTAACAAGCTGTGGTATATGTATACCATGGAATACTATTCAGCCATTAAAAAAAATGGAGACTTTACATCCTTCATATTAACCTGGATGGAATTGGAAGACATTATTCTTAGTAAAGCATCACAAGAATGGAGAAGCATGAATCCTACGTACTCAATTTTGAGATGAGGACAATTAATGACAATTAAGGTCATGGTGGGGGGAAGGAAAAGCAGAGAGAGGGAAGGAGGGAGGGGGGTGGGGCCTTGGCGTGTGCCACACCTTCTGGGGGCAAGACATGATTGCAAGAGGGACTTTACCTAACAAACGCAATCAGTGTAACCTGGCTTATTGTATCCTCAATGAATCCTCAACAATAAAAAAATAAAAATGATAATAAAATAAAAATAAATAAATAAAAAGAAATGTGTTTGTCTGTTCATAATACCTGTCTATTTAAAAGATAGATTTAAGGATGCTTTTAAAAGTGCCTACAAGAAGCCAAACTTTTAAAACAGTCTATGTCTCCATGTGGATTTATATTAATACACACTTAATTTTCACTTCATGGGCTGAAGGCAGAAGCCATCTGGGCTCTGAGCTCTGAAAAGGGACACAGATTAAAGGGCTTCAAGGTGGATGGGACGGAAGTCTGCAGGGCCCACAGGAACACTCCACAGCTAGATCATGGCTCAGCAACTCTCCTCAAAACAGGTAGAGGAACGTGGGCATGTGGCAGCCTAGGTAACCAATGACCGGTAGAAAAGGACAGTGACAGCTGAGGTGCAGAGGGACAGATGAACGGCTTGCCAACAATTTCAAAGGGAGAGAAAGGCGACACTTACACCTCTACCCTGCCCTCATGTCTCAGGGACCCACTTCCAGCTCTCTTTGGAAGTGCGCTAAGCTTTTTGTCCTTAAAGAAGTCTTCTCTTTGCTATACTACAACTTGTGCGAGTTACTTCTGCTCTTTGTCCACAGCTGTGCTGCTGGTTTTACTCTTGGTTCCTACCCACTTTCTCTTTTTGATTCGTTCCTTGCCTCAGTTGAACTTCCTATTTCTGCTGGGTAATCGGTCCAGGTCAACCAGACCCCAAGAGGTTGCATCCACTCATCTTTGGGAAGTATTTTGCTCCAGAGAGGTTTGTTCATCCCAAGCTGAGGAACAGCCTTGGAAAGCTCTTCTGGAAGTGGCAGGGTGGGGGTGTCAGACGGAAGATGAGACAAGTGTGCCGAAGTGAATGAGGAAAATGCCTTCCACGTTCATCAAGAAAACTCCACACAGATAAGTTGAATGAATTCACTTCAGCATGTGCCCCGCATGCTCTCAAGGGAATGTCGCCCTCCTTAGCAAAATGAGTTTTTAAAAAATAAGGGAGAAAACCAGGGTGAAGAAACAAAAAAAGCAAGGTGGGGCCAGGATGAGGCTTGTCTGCAGAGGTGCGCAGCAAAGCCGGCTTCTCGTCACACAGAGGAAACCGTGTGTGCTGTGGAATCCCTGGGGTCCTTACAGCATCATTGCTGTTCAATGTTCAATGGGAGGGCTGTGTTTGCTGTGCAGACCCAAGAGGAGGTCTTCTGAGACAGGGGGGAGATTCCAGCTGAGAAGCCGGATGAAGACATGAGCACAGAGAAGCCCAAGTCCACTGCTGCTCTTCCCAGGGAGTAACGAGGACGGAAGTCCATGACTGCAACAGTGCAGAGGGGATAAGCCATTCGAGTCCATGGGGAAAAGGGCCTGGCTGGATAAAACCTCAGCCCTTTTCTCTCCCCTGAAATTGTTATCTGATCTGCCCAGACCTGATTTCCAGCTTCATTATTAAGGGACAAGTACTCTCAAAACCTTTTTTTTTTAGTCTAAATTGAGTAAATTTCTATTTATAGAATCAGAAACTCAGGCGTCAAAGCACCAAAATATTTCATTTCGTTTCAGCAAGGGGAGAAGATTTAAGGATTTTGCCTGTCCTTAACTGGAACACTGGCCAGGTTTAGAACATGCTTTTACTTCACTTCTTCAGCAGTCATACTGATTTGGTGTTGCCGATCCCGTTTATAAACAGCCCTTCTGTGTGACACAAGATAGAGGCACATTTCTCCCGGTCTGGACTCTCTGAGAAGCTGAGAAGCAGCAGGTGCTGTGCAGTGAGAGGAGGGGCGGCGGCCAGCCTCCTGCCAGCAAAGTGTATGTGTGAGTGTCCCGCAGCTGCCATAGCAAAGCGCCGTAGACTCGGTGGCTTGTACAACACAAGTTTATACTGTCAGAGTTCTGGAGGCTGCAAATTCAAAGTAAAGGTGTCATCAGGGCCACACTCTCCCTGGGGACTGCAGAGAGGCTCCTTCCTTGGCCCTTGGCTTCCAGGGACTTTGGGTGGTCCTTGGATTGTGGGTGCATCACTGCAGTCTCTGCATCTGTTTTCAAAAGACCTAAGACCTTCTGTTCTTCTCCCGATGTGTCTGTCTAGCTCTGTGTGTTTCTTGGGAGGACACTGTGACTGGATTCAGGGGCCACTGGCAGGACAATCTCATCTCAAGATCTTCAGCTTAGTGACATCTGCAGGTGAGATCATGACAGGCACAGGCACCAGACTCTAGGAAGAGGAGATGCCTTTTCGGAGGCTCCCACTCAACCCACTGCAGTGCACGAAGCCCAGGGACTCGGCTCATTTCCCAGGTTACACATAGTTCTGCCAAGAGTGAGCCATGCTATTGGAAAGAGGGGCTTTTGCTTAGTTTTAAATGGCCTGCGTTCAGATCTCTGATAGAGTGAGCAGTGGAAAGGGTGCTTTGTTTTGTTTTGTTTTGTTTTTACCTCCCTTCTATCCCCCGATTGTTAGCACAGGATGCTTTGTTGAGAAGTACGAGCTCCCACCATGACCAAGGCAAAGGTGTTGGCATTGAAGGCAGCCACCTTGCTTCATGCGGTTGGAAGTCTGTGACCAGCTTTGTGTCCTCATTTATCTCTCCATCCCCAATTTCAGATTCAAAAGTCAGAGGGTTGGTCAAAGGAGGCATGTGAAGACTTTTAATTAAAATCAAGCCAGACTTCTTTTCACCCTGATGGATATTAATGCTGACCTGGTTGGGTTGACAATGATGATGAATTAGATAACATGAAGGCTATTTTTCTTAAACTGAGTTATGTTCTTAATTTTAATGAGAATATATTTTAAGTAACTGATAAAAGCAAAAGCATTTTAAGACCACCATAGTGTGTATGTCCAGGGACCACCATCTGTATTAGAGTTTGTGCCAATGATGTCATTCCCCAAGTTGCACAGTGTGCAACCTGTGCACCCCCAGCACAGACCTGGGTAGTCCATTGAAATCTCATCATGCTATAATTTAATTCACAGAATTTGATTTCCCCAAGTGTTCATGAGTATATCAAATTAAGAAAGGTACCTCTTCTGGAGAATCATGTGATAAGTCTTGGGAAATATTTTGGGGGTATATATATTTTAAGAATTACAAAAATGCTGTTAATAACAGATACTCTGATAGGTGAATTTTAATGCTTTGCTTTTAAAGTTGAAGGTCTTAGTCATATTTTTAGGTTTTAAAAATAATTTCTGATGCTACGTTACTATGTGATTTTCAGTCATATAATTTAGAAAAAGTTTGATTGAGTGAAAAATATTTTAACAAAACTTCTATTCCCATCCACTTATTTATCCGAACAATTTTTTTCAACATTTAGCATTAAATAAGAATAAAAATGGTGCTGACTACTGCTCATTTGTGCAGTAAGCAAGATGATTACTTCAAAGGGTCTGTGAACCACTGAGAATAAAGAGATTCTCACTCATCTTTTTAGAAGACAAACTTGTAATATTTTATTTTTGTTGAATAATAGTTATCAAAAGTTCACATCACATTGTTTTTATCAATTATTTATTGTACTGGTACAATTATAATAATTCAGCTAGAAAAAATGTTTAATATTTAAACCTTATAGACAGAGAAAAAAATTTTTTTTCTGTAAATAAAGTTTTATTGGAACACAGCCATGCTCATTCATTTACGTGTACTTTGTATCTCAGTGTTTTCTTTCTTTTTTTTTTTTATTAAATCTTAGCTGTGTACACTTGTTTCATAAAATTTTTAAAAATTGTTATGTATGTAATTTTATTCCGGAGGAGTGTGAGGGAAAACCAATGAAAGACTCCCAAGCCTGAAAAATGTATAAAATGTAATAAAATGTATTGCATTATGATAAAATCTGTGGAATAAGAAACTAAGGAGCAAAAAGAATGATATAAACTTTCCAACTGTTAGAAACGAGCTTCTGATTATCTATTTATTTATCTATCTGGGGTCCTCAAACTTTTTAAACAGGGGGCCAGTTCACTGTCCCTCAGACTGTTGGAGGGCCGGACTATAGTTAAAAAAAAAACAAAAAACTATGAACAAATTCCTATGCACACTGCACATATCTTATTTAGAAGTAAAAAAACAAAACGGGAACAAATACAATCACACCGCCTCATGTGGCCCGTGGGCTGCAGTTTGAGGACCCCTGAGAGATGATGGTGGGTGTTAAATCCCTGTTGCTACAGTTCTCAATCTTGAGCAAGAATCTGAATCACCTGGGTGGCTTACTAAACACGCCCACAGTTTCTCACTCCGCGGTTCTTGGGAGGAACTTGCAAATTAGCATTTCTAACATGTTACCAGGTAATTCTGATGCTGTTGGCCCAGGGAACACACATTGAGAAGGACTGCCCGTGGTATCAGGAGTTCACTGGATATTTTCATAAGAGTGATAAATTGAGTACATGGGAAAAAATGTTAAAGGTCACAGGAATAGATAGACGCTAGCTAGAGAGACCATAGCTAGCTAGATAAGTAGACAAGCGGTGAGTTAGCCAGGTCAGAGCACAGCCATGAAGGAGATAAAACTAAGTAAATGAGCAGGCATCAAAGTCTGTTCAGAATGGCTGCTCGGAGACCCTGAATCCGCTGGAGCCATCAAATACCCTGTGTTAGCAGATGAAGGAGGCGCTGTTACCATGATGGTCAGGCCATCTCAGCCCAGTGCTTTTTTTCCACTTTGTGGTTCAGGCAGAAAATTTTCTGTCTCATGTCAAAGCAGCCAGTCTTCAAGCAGCAAGCTGTGAACACAGGCGAGGTCCCCACTGCTCCCTTTCTGCCCTGAGGTGTCTTGCTGCAGCCATGGATGGGACGAAGCTTTATGTGGCTTCTGGGCCCGGGATGAGGGACAGTTAGAGAGTGTGTGAGGCAACGCAGGTGACTGGAAAACACTGTCATCGCACCAGCACTTCTGTCCTTTCCTGTGCCTGGCCCAAGGTATTCCTGGGGGATGAGCTGGAGGCTCTGAGGACAGAAAGGGAGGAGGCAGCCAGGGTCCACCCTGGGCTCCCTGGAGCTCCACCCGAGCACACTGCACTGCTTTGTGGGGCCCTTTCATCAGTATAATGATCATTTGGGCCCCTGGCTCTCCTGGGATCATCTAACTGGGACGGGGGGAGGAGGACATGAAATAAAACTGCAGCCCCGGTGCTGAGTGGATTGAGAGCACGTGTGTGCTTCCATTTTCTAGGGGTGGGATGATATTTATAATTTTAAAGCCAAAACTCATTTCTTTTTCCTTTTTTTTTTTTGTTAAATCATAGCTGTGTACATTGATATAATCATGGGGCATCATTCACTAGCTTCACAGACCGTTTACCAAGTTTCACATATACCCTTGTAAGATGCACCGCTGGTGTAATCCCACCAATCCCTCTCCCTCTACCCCCCTCCCCCCTCCCTCCTGTCCCTTCCCCCCTTCCCCCTATTCTTAGGTTGTAACTGGGTTATAGCTTTCATGTGAAAGCCCTAAATTAGTTTCATAGTAGGGCTGAGTACATTGGGTACTTTTTCTTCCATTCTTGAGATACTTTACTAAGAAGAATATGTTCCAGCTCCATCCATGTAAACATGAAAGAGGTAAAATCTCCATCTTTCTTTAAGGCTGCATAATATTCCATGGTGTACATATACCACAATTTATTAATCCATTCGTGGATCGATGGGCACTTGGGCTTCTTCCATGACTTAGCAATTATGAATTGGGCTGCAATAAACATTCTGGTACAAATATCTTTGTTATGATGTGATTTTTGGTCTTGGGTATATGCCAAGTAGAGGGATTACAGGATTGAATGGCAGATCTCTTTTTAGATCTCTAAGTGTTCTCCATATCTTGTTCCAAAAGGAATGTATTAATTTGCATTCCCACCAGCAGTGCAAAAGTGTTCCCTTTTCTCCACATCCACGCCAACATCTCTGGTCTTGGGATTTTGTGATATAGGCTAGTCTCACTGGAGTTAGATGATATCTCAAAGTAGTTTTGATTTGCATTTCTCTGATGATTAAAGATGATGAGCATTTTTTTCATATGTCTGTAGGCCGTGCGCCTGTCATCTTCAGAGAAGTTTCTCTTCAAGTCTCTTACCCCCCTGAGATGGGATCACTTGTTCTTTTCTTGCTAATACGTTTGAGTTCTCTGTGGATTCTGGTTATTAAACCTTCACTGGAGACATAACCTGCAAATATCTTCTCCCATTCTGAGGGCTGTCTGCTTGCTTTACTTACTGTGTTCTTGGCTGTGCAGAAGCTTTTTAGTTTGATCAAGTCCCAGTAGTGTATTTTTGAAGCTGCTTCAATTGCCCGGGGGTTCCTCCTCATAAAATACTCGCCCAGACCGATTTCTTCAAGGGTTTTCCCTGCACTCTCTTCTAGTATTTTTATAGTTTCATGTCTTAATTTTAAATCTTTAATCCAGTGAGAGTCTATCTTAGTTAATGGTGAAAGGTGTGGGTCCAGTTTCAGTCTTGTACAGGTTGCCAGCCAGTTCACCCAGCACCGTTTGTTAAATAGGGAATCTTTTCCCCACTGAAAGTTTTTAATTGGCTTGTCAAAGATCAAATAATGGTAAGTAGCTGGATTCATCTCTTGGTTCTCTATTCTGTTCCAGACATCTACTTCTCTGTTTTTGTGCCAGTACCATGCTGTTTCGATCACTATCGATTTGTAGTATAGTCTGAGGTCTGGTAGCGTGATTCCTCTTGCTTTGTTTTTATTTCTAAGTAATGTCTTGGCTATTTGAGGTTTTTTCTGATTCCATATAAAACAAAGTATTATTTTTTCAAGATCTTTAAAGTATGATAGTGGAGCTTTAATAGGGATTGCATTAAAATTATATATTGCTTTGGGTAGTATGAATATATTAACAATGTTGATTCTTCCCAGCCATGAGCATGGTATGTTTTTCCATTTGTTAACATCTTCAGCTATTTCTTTTTTTAAAGTTTCATAGTTCTCTTTATAGAGATTTTTCATGTCTTTTGTTAGATAAACTCCCAAATATTTCATCTTCCTTGACACTACTGTGAATGGAATAGAGTCCTTAACTGTTTTTTTAGCTTGACTATTGTTGGTATATATAAAGGCTACTGATTTATGAGTGTTGATTTTGTAACCTGAGATGCTGCTGTATTCCTTGATCACTTCTAAAGTTTTGTAGTAGAATCTCTGGTGTTTTCCAGATATACAATCATATCATCTGCAAATAGAGAATGTTTGATCTCTTCTGACCCTATATGGATACCCTTGATCGCCTTTTCTTCCCTAATTGCTGTGGCTAAAACTTCCATTACAATGTTAAAGAGCAGTGGGGACAATGGGCAGCTTTGTCTGGTTCCTGATCTGAGTGGAAATGATTTCAATTTAACTCCATTCAATACGATTTTGGCTGTGGGTTTGCTGTAGATGGCCTCTATCAGTTTAAGAAATGTCCCTTCTATACCAATTTTCTTAAGTGTTCTGATGATGAAGGGATGCTGGATATTATCAAAAGCTTTTTCTGCATCAATCGAGAGAATCATATGGTCTTTGTTTTTTAATTTGTTTATGTGCTGAATTACATTTATAGATTTACGTATATTGAACCTGCCTTGAGACCCTGGGATAAAACCAACTTGGTCATGATGTATAATTTGTTTGATGTGTTGCTGGATTCTGTTTGTTAGGATCTTGTTGAATATTTTTGCATCTATATTCATTAGTGATATTGGTCTATAATTTTCTTTCCTTGTTGGGTCTTTTCCTGGTTTGGGGATCAGGGTGATGTTTGCTTCATAGAACGTGTTGGGTAGTCTTCCTTCTTTTTCTACCTTTTGGAACAGGTTGAGTAATATAGGTACTAATTCCTCTTTAAAGGTTTGGTAGAATTCTGACGTGAAGCCATCTAGTCTTGGGCTTTTCTTTTAGGGAGGTTTTGTATGGTTAATGCTATTTCAGAACTTGATATAGGCCTGTTCAACATTTCCACTTGATTCTGGTTAAGTCTTGAAGGTGACGTGCTTCCATGTATCGGTCAATTTCCTTCAGATTTTCATATTTCTGAGAAAGTTTCTTGTAATATTCATTAAGGATTTTTTAAATTTTTGAGGAGTCTGTTATTATTTCATCTTTGTTGTTTCTGACTAATGAGATTAGAGATTGTACTCTTTTTTTCCTTGTTAGGTTAGCCAAAGGTTTATCTATTTTATTGACCTTTTAAAAAAAAACAACTTTTGATTTATTGATCTGTTGTATAATTCTTTAGTTTTCAATTTCATTTAATTCTGCTCTAATTTTGGTTGTTTCTTTTCTTCTACTGGGTTTCGGGTGGGTATGTTCTTCCTTTTCCAGTTGCTTAAGATGTCCCATTAAGTTGTTAACTTCCTCTCTTTCCGTTCTCTTGAGGAAGGCTTGCAGTGCTATAAATTTCCCTCTTAGGACTGCCTTTGCGGTGTCCCAGAGGTTCTGATAATTCGTGTCTTCATTGTTGTTTTGTTCCAAAAATTTGGCAATTTCTTTCTTAATCTCATCTCTAACCCAGCTATCATTCAGCATAAGGTTATTTCACTTCCATGTTTTTGAATGAGCATGCAGTTTCCTGTTGTTACTGAGCTCAACTTTTATTCCATGGTGGTCAGAGAAGATGCAAGGAATAATTTCTATTCCTTTAAATTTACTGAGATTAGACTTGTGACCTAAGATGTGATTGATTTTGGAGTAAGTTCCGTGGGCTGATGAGAAGTATGTGTATTCAGTTTTGTTGGGATGAAATGTTCTGTAGATGTGAAAAGTGAATTTTCAAAAATGGTTTCTATTATGTGAGTGTGACATAATTTGGCTGTTTCCTGGTATTTTGGCTCTTTAAGGTTACATCTTTTCTTCCTCTGTTTTATTCCCTTTTCCCTACTCTCTTCCCATCATGCTTTTCCTGCCTCCTCCATTCTTCACTCTTTCTCTCGCCTCTTGTAAATAAAGCTACAAATGAACATCAGACCGCTGGCCTAGTGCATGATTGATTATATGACAAGCAAAGTCCCAGAGAAATTCTTGGGATTAATGGCCAGTAGGTAAGAGTTCACCATGGGCCAGAACTCCCATCTGGTGACCAAGTCCTGGAGAGATGCCTGGGGATAACATCCTTATTTCTGGATCAACATTTTTCTTCCTCAATAGTAATTTTTTTAAAGTTGTATTCTTCCTAAGGGCAATCGCTTTGTCTTGTGGCCGACACTGGATTCAGGACAGTTATGTTTTTAAGTGCTGGGAAATTAATTTAAGATGGATAATAAATAAAGATTTTATGTAACAGACTCATCCAATTTTAACTTAAGAGATACAATCGAAATGGTGTTATTTGCATCAAGGTTGTTCCTATACAGTTTTTCAAAATTTAATTAGTATGTAATACCATGTACTATGCTTTTAAATATTGTATAGAGATACTTAGCAGTTATCTTGGGCACTACACAGCATGCCCTATGCTGGCGTTGTGTTGTCTTATCAATAGCCCTCAGTCCCAGAGATGTGCGTGCATGGAAACTGTGCCAAGTTCAGAGAGACCTATGTGAGTCAATGTCACCAGCCTGCCTAACCCTGAACACAAGTTATTTAATATGTGAATATTCACAGTGGACTTATGGATCTAGGGAACTTGATTTTCCAAAGATACTTTGCCCAGTTTTGTTTTTATAAATATATTTTTAATATAACATAACATGTGATATTATCATAAATATTATAAATATACAGTATATAACTTGTTCTAAATATTCTATAAAATAATAATTATCACATTATTATATCCGTAGCTCTCCAAAAGCCTTCCCTTGACATGCTTTAGTTGGTGGGGTAGTTTCTATGCGCCTGCAAGGTTGTACTGTATGGCCAGTTAACCCTTTTTGAAGAACAAAAGTCCCTGTTTTTCTTACAGTCTCAGCTTGGTTGATAAATGACAAATCAGTTCTGTAGTATTTTCAACAGGAATTATTTTCTACTCCCCTGAGCTTTCCCTATTGACTTCACCGGGGTGCCTCTCATATCTGTGGTGCTAATGCAGACTCTTCTGCTCTCCAAACACGTACATGGCACTGGCTCGTGGGCAGCCCTGTGAATTCCTCCCCCATCAGCAAATACTGAGGGGGCCTATCAGAGCTGCCAGCCCCTGTTCTGAGCCACACAGAGATCTTGAGTGCCTGGGGCCTGGATCGCAGGGCCAGGTTGGGAGGAAGATGTGCGCAGATAGCCCACGCTCATTCTGTCCAGGCTTCCACTTTTGTTGTTGTTACTTGGCTTCAGAATGCGTCTTCTTTTTTTCCTTGTATTTTTAGTTGACACACCATAATTGTTCTTATTTGTGGGATATCGAGTGACATTTTGACACATGTATACAAGGTGTAAAGATAAAATTAGAGTAATTAGCATACCCATCATCTCAAACATTGGTCATTTCTTTGTGTTGAGGATGTTCGAAATCCTCCCTTCAAACTCTTTGAAAATATACAATAAATTATTGCTAACTGTAGTTACCCTAACGTGCTACGGAATACTCATCCCTCCCATCTGGCTATAATGTACCTGTTCACCACACTCCTCCCCTGCCCTACCTTTCTCGGCCCCTGGTAACCATTCTTTTACTGTCTACTCCGATGAGATCCCCTTTTTAGCCTCCACATGTGAGTGAGAATATTCATTTTTCTGTGCCTGACTTATTTCACATGGCATAATATTCTCTGGATTCATCCATGTTGCTGTGAAAACCAGGACGTCATTGTTTTGAAAGGCTGAGCAGTGCTCCATGTGTACAACACCACACTTTCTTTATCCGTCTCTCTGTTGGTGGACATTTAGGGTGGCTCCGTGTCTTGGCTCTAGAGGTGTACAATGGCTCTGCAGGCACAAATGTCTCTTTCACATGCAGATTTCGTTTCCTTTCACTATATACCTCACAGCTGGATTGCTCAAACCCAAAACTTATTATCCACTTTGACCAGACCTGGTCTTCTCTCCTTGCACGTCCCTTTACTTCATTTTTGTAACAAAAGCATGTTAGATGCTGGCAACCTGAAAAGAATACAGCCTTGAGCTGACAACAAAAGCAAAGACTGCTGAGACATTTACACACAGCTCTGCGCTGGGGTTGAGGTAGAGGCAAGTGGGATGAGAAAGGAAAGTTTTGGCTCATACAGGCCCTGGATATCAGATAGTTTTCACTTTAATGTGCAACCTCCAATTGATTGATGGTGGCTGCTCTGAGCCCTGAGTTGCAAGATGTACACCTAGGTCAACTCAGAAGTCTGTTGTGATCAATTAATAATGCCTGGTAGTAGCAGTAGTTAGAGGTATGTGGCCGTGCATGCTAAGTATTTTGCATCCTAGGGCAACAGCTTTGTCTTGTTATACTGCTAACATGGGCCATTTTCAGAAAGACCAGGAGAAGCTAGCCCTGGAAGTCTTCCTGAGCATCAGGATGGGTTGCTGGGCTGTGGATAAAGCCATCTGCTGCAGGAGGGCCCTGGACGATCGAACCAGCAATCAAAACTTTCAAAATTGTGTCTGTTGATAAACTTTACTGTGTGTATTTTTTAAAAATGTCTATGACTAGTGGGTATCATTGTCTAAATTTCTTAGGATAATATGGATCTTAAGTCATGTGTGTTAAATGATATTCCAAAAACACTTAAAGACTTTCAGAATAAAGTATTCTGCCTGAGGATTATAATACACATGAGATTATCATAATGTTATTATATAATATTGAATTATTAGAATACATATTCCCAAAGAGTGGCAGGGAACAAGCTTTTATGTGTTTTATATAAAAGGCAAAGAATAAATAACACTTTAAGCAACGAGACTCTAAGCCTTGGTAGTTCTGTATCGGACTGTATTAAAGTATCTTGTCATGTTCCTGCTTCCCTCATAACTCAGCTTCTTACTGTTGGTTGCTTAGAGTTTATATCTGCTGAGTGGATTAAGGATGCCGTTCGATTTCATATTATGCAATTTCCCAGTCAGTAGAGAAAGAGGTTGTTAGGAAACACCCAGCTAACGGAAAGAAATAAAACGTGGTGTTGTTCTCACACCCTGCGGCTGGGGGTAGCTACCTGGGGCTGCAGGCTGAGCCGGCATCTTAGACCACCTGGAAACCACGGGGCAATCTGGTTTGGTTCACAGGGGGCAGGATTCCATCTCAGGTCAGCAGAGTGAAATGCGCAGTTGTTCACAATCATGGCCGCTGTGTTGTAGTTTTCCTCGCTCTTTTTCTCCCTCACTCCATGTTGTCCTCTAGACTCGGCACCGTGTGTGGGGTGCTCATTTCCTCCACAGAGTGATCCCACAGAGGGCATCTGAGGGCTGCCTGTGAGCCTGGCAGAGGAAGCCGAGCAGGGGGACGGGTGCTTCTGTCTGCTGTCTTTGGACTCTGCCTGCAGAAAGCACGGGACAGAGCTGTCCCTGCATGCATTAGGTTTTGCAAGAGCTGATCTCCATCTCCGAGGGAAACCTTGGGCAAGCTTTTTGTCTGCCTTTATCTGGGTGAAGTGTAAAACAGCTGCTCAGCTGCTCAGCAAAGCCAAGTTCTGCCATATCAGCTTTGTCAGCAATAAACTTGATGCTGTGTACATCATCTGCCTGACCCTTGCCTATCCCTCGGTTGTTCACAAACTTTGGCAAAGAAAAACAGCGCGTTAGGTATTAACGTATAAAAATCATAAAACTTTACAATACAGCCCCTGATTTAGTGTGTCCTTGAGCCAGTCATTAATTCCGTTCGCTTCCCGTGACTGTAGATACTGTGATCATGTTGAAGATAAAGAAAAAAAAAAATGAAACATAGCCTTTGTCCTCAGTGAGTTCATAACTTGGCAAGGACGCAGACAATTAAAAAAACCCACAGAACCATGTGCGAAGGGCTTGGGGAGAACGAAATTTTAGATACTGAAAGCATTTTAAACTGTAATATGGCTATAAATAATCTGGAGATCTTGTTAAAATGCCATTTTCGATTCTGTTCGTTTGGGGTGAGGTGAGATTCAGCACTTCTAACAAGCTCCCAGGTGGTGCCTGCGCTGTGGGTCCGTGGGCTGCACTGAGGAGCGAGGCCATGGACTAAACTGCGCTCCACCGCAGCCCAGTTGCACCGAGACGGCTCCCTGCCCGGCCCGTTTTGTAAGAGTCTGAGACGGAGATAGCTAAGCGGCACCTTCGGAGATGAGCTACTTGCCAGGAAAGATGTGGGGCAGCGGAGCGTCATGCTGAAGAGCCATGTCCAAAGAGCTGTGGGACAGAATCATCTTTTTAGTTTAGTTTAGTTTTGTTTTTGTTTTAGGAAACATGGGAAATCCCCTGCAAGTGTTGAACGGAACGCAAGCTAGAAAGGGGAGAAAGATAAGAGAAGGTATTCAGTGCCGAGAGTGGAGTCTCAATTTTATCCTGCAAGTAATGGGAAGCATTAAAGGACTTAAAGGAAATTTTCATTATCTAATCTAAATTTTTAATAGACTTTTATTTTTTAGAATAGTTTTAGGCTTACAGAATCATTCAGATAATATTGCAGCAGTTCCTCATATAACCTACACTTCATTTTCCCTCTTATTATCGTGTTATATTAATATGGTACATTTGTTTCAATTAATGAACCAATATGATACATTATTATTTATTAAAATGCATACTTTATTCCTCACTTATTCCTAATGCCCTTTTTTTTTTCTGGTCCAGGATCCCACCTTATTCTGTTGAACATCTTTTCACGAGCTTGTCTGCCTTCTGTTTCATCAAGGAGGTTGTTTGATACATCTGCAGTGTACTTAGAGTCTCTGGTCATGATTCAAAGTCCTTCCCAGGATTTCTCTACCTCAAAAATGACCTTTTAGGTTTGTATTCACTGAGATTCATTCTCTGTACTGTAAATTCTATGAATTTTGAAAATGCGTAACGTTGTGTATTTGCCATTACAGAGTCACATAGAATTACTTCACTATTCTAAAAATCCCCTGTGCTTCATGCACCCCTCCCCTCCCTCGGCCCCTGACAGCCACTGTCTTGTCACTATGTCATAGTCTCACCTTTCAGAGAATGTTGTGTATTTCCTGGCTGGCTTCTTTCACTGATTAACATACATTGAAGGTCACCCTAAGTCTTCTCGTGGTTTGATAGCTCACTTATCTTTATTGCTGGATAATATTACTTTGGATATAACACAGTTTATTCATTCACCTATTAAAGGACATCTTGGCTGTCCCTATTTTTTAATGGTTATGAGTAAAGCTATTATAAATATTCACAGGAAAGTTTTGTACAGACATTGGTTTTCTAATCAGTTGGGAGAATACCTGGAAGCATCGAGGCTGGATCGTATGAAGAGATTACTTTCAGCTTTGTAAGGAGCCGCCACCCTCATCCAGGTGGCTGTACGCCACTGTGTTCCCTTTGGCAGACAACAAGAAGTTTTCGTGTTACACATTCTTTGCCAGTGTTTGGTGTTTTCAGTATTTTGGATTTTGGCTATTCTGATAGGTGTACAGTGGTATCTTATTGTTTTAATTTGCATTTTCACGGCGATGTATCATGTGGAACATCTTTGCATGTGCTTGTCTGCCTTCTGTTTATCTTAACCTTCATTGTGAGGTATTGGATCAGTTCTCTGTACATCTGCAATGCAAATGCTTTATAAGAGGGATGCAAATTGCCTGTCATTTGATTCTCTTAACTAGGTATTTCACAAAGCCAGAGGTTTTAAGTTTTTTCTCATGGATTATACTTTTGGTTTTGTGTCTAAAATCTTCTTACTGGATCTAAAGTAATTCAAAATCACACAGATTTATTTTCTCCTGTTTTCTTCATTACTCAACATATAAAAATCAGTTGTATTTCTATACATATATACTACAGAATAAGTTTATTGGTATCCACAAAGTGGCCTGCTGGCATTTAGGTCTGCTGCGATTAGGGTGAAGGTACAGATCAAGTTGAGAAATATTGGTGTCTTAACAATATCGAACCTTCTGATCTATGAGTATGGAATATCTGTTTATTTAAAATGTCTTCTTTTTCATATATAGATCATATCTTTCATATATAGATATTTCTTTTCTGAATATAGATTGTAAACATAGACTATACATACATTAAGTGTATATGTGACTGTTTCATTTTTTGGTGCAATTATAAATGGGATGTTTTTGTGTGTTTTGATTTTTTTGAAACAGAGTCTCACTTTGTTGCCCTCAATAGAATGTCATGGCGTCATAGCTCACAGCACCCTCAAATTTTTAGGCTCAAGCAATTCTCTTGCCTCAGCCTCCTGAGTAGCTGGGACTATAGTTGCCCACCTCAGTGTCTGGCTATTTTTAGAGCCAGGGTCTTGCTCTTGCTCAGACTGGTCTCCAACTCATGAGCTCAGACGATCTGCCCGCCTTGGCCTCCCAGAGTGCTGGGATTACAGGCATGAGCCACTGTGCCCGGCTGGAATTATGTTTTAATATCAAATTCTAATTTTTCATAAAAATGCAGCTGACTTCTGAATATTAAATCTTGTATTCTCCACCTTACTATAAAAGCTTTTTACCTCTGTGATTTTTTATTGTTGTTATTAGTTCTTAAAATTTTTCCACATAGATAATCATGTTAGGTATGAACAAAGACAGTTTTATTTCTTCTTTCCTAGCCCATAAACCTTTAATTTCCCTTTTTTGTGTTATTGCACTAGTTAAAGCTCCCAATGTGATCCTGGATAGAAATGAAAAAAGGGGTGTTCTTCCCTTGTTTCCAAAATTTAGTTTTTAAATGATGAACTTCTGTGTTAGGTGAGAATTAGAATAGGAATGGAAAAGAAAGCGGTATTTTAGTCATCTAACTAAGGAAAAAATTTTAAAACTGTAGAAGGGAGACTTTAAAGGAGGAAAGGGAGTCAAGAGAAATGACAGCTGTGTAGAACCTGTTGACCAGGAACAGCAAAGAAAAGCCGGAACATACAGCTGGCCTGCAGGGAGGCAGTGAGGGGCACTGCCCATCAGAGAGTGGAGTATCCTTATATCCACCCATTAGGAATATTAGGAATAATCTGGATGAAGTTGCATATATTAAACCCACTTAATAGTCATATATCTGTGTGAGATAGATACTGTTATCAGCCTCGTATTAGGGATAAAGAACGGAGGCAGGGAGACATAAAGTAAAGAATGAACCTTATTTAGGTTTGCCTTGTTGTATGATAGAGATTAGATTTAAGCCCAGACCATTTGGCCCCAGGGTCAGCGCTCCTCACCATATATAGTTCTGATCCATACAGTATACCAGAGAAAGATAAATTGCACTTTGTCATACAATAGTCTAGAATCATGTGAGATATACTTTGTTTCTTAAGCCATGTGGTGAGTTCACTGCTGTTTTTCATGATATTCATCCTGTTTTTTTTGAGTATTTGAAATGTTTCATAGCATACTATTTTGTTCAAGATTAAATAGTGTCAAAGTATGGTCTTGACTCTCCGATAGTTCTTGACGTAGCTGGCACCTAAAACACAGCTATTAGGACTATTCCACGTTTTTGTTACACGTATGTCTACACTTGATCTCTGTAGCACCATTGGAAACCAGGGAAGAAAGCCATCCAGATGCTGGAAACTTTGAGAAGACGCTAGTGGTGTTGTCCTAATGGGGAACTGCATGAAGAAATTGTGGCAGAGGCCCCAACATTGTCTGATCAGGGAGGAAGGCTGGGCCAGGAAGGGTGGGTGCCGTGGGGGGTTCACATGTAGAATAGACTCCAGCAGGTCCCCAGCTGCTCACATGTAGAATAGACTCCAGCAGGTCCCCAGCTGCTCCATGGAACGGGGGTTGGGGTGGGGTGAGGGGGTGGTGCACAAGAGCAAGGAGGAGGATTTTGGTTGCACAGAGGATTCTAAAGGAGTTGGTACATTCTCCAAACGAGCCTTTTTCGGCTCATCTTATTGGTCAAGAAATGAAAGAAAAAATATAATTTTTTAAATCTCTTAAAATAGTTAATACTCTTCAGAATTTCAGCACTTATAAATGAAAGGAAATATAGTGAGTAGGGTTTAAAGAGGAAACACAACAGATACAAGTATCATATTAAGATAATGATTTTGTAATATTTATTAGCATAGGAAATTTTAAAGTAGGCAAAAGCATAAGCAATAAAAAGAAGCCGCAGTGCCCACCCCGTTAGCCTTTATGGTGTTTGCTTCCAATCTCTTTCTTCTACGTGTATATTTAAATTATCAGTGTATCAATTTCCTTTTTTAAGCCTCAACTTTTAAAATGCCAGCTGGTACTTGTGCCTATTGTTAACCGTGAGTTTCTAGTTTGTAACACAATTCTAGGCATGTGGTATGCATGCATTAAAACTTGTAGGGAAAAAAATGAACTAAAGAAATTAATAAAAATTTTTATATCTTGTGTAGGTTTGATCATTTTTGAAAATTTTGCCTTGAATCTGGCTTTTTAGCTAATACTTCTATCCCTTCTTTTCTTTGTTTGCTCTCATCTGCCTGGTCTGTTTTGCTCCTCGTTTTATTTTTAAACCATGCATTATTTTATTTTAGGTGGGCCACCCTTTGCATTGTGCAGAGTAGCGTTTGCTTTATAGCACTGTAAATCTCTTGTTCCATAACTGAATTCAGCCTCGGTCTATATTGCCGTGACTGACGTTACCTGTTACTCTGCGCGCCTGTTTCTTCTTTCCGTGCCCTTGTGTTTCCTCCTTTCCTTGCCATCTGTAGATTTGTTTTCTTCTCCCCACCTCACCTAGTGATATGAAGGTGCAAAAACTATTTAATTTGGTTATTACGTGTCAGTACCAAGAAAGGACTGGGTCTTGTGTCCCCCTCAGTCATCTCATAAATTCCTGGCTGCTGGCTCATTGATGAAGCTCCCTGTTCCTCCCAGATAGCATGACGATTAATGAAGCTATTTTGTAGCTATTAAGAGAATAGCTCCGGTCATCGAGGGGAATGGCATTTTAGGGGCAGATGTGGGCTTTGTAGATTCCTTCTTATCATGCATCAAAGTCATCCCTCTATTGTACTCTCAGCTATAATACCGTCGTCACGTCAGGGGCTGTTTTCACTATTTCTTAATTATCTTGTGATTTTGCTTTCAGTCACAGCAACTGCTTCAATAAATAGAACTGTCTCCAGATTTTTTTGAAAAAGAAAATCTTTAAAAAAAAAAAAAACAGAAAAATTCTAAAGAAATTCTCCTATTATAATTATTTCCCCCTAGTAATCTGCTTGGAAATAGGCATCACCAAAAAAAAAAAAAAAAAGTAAAGAAATCATGGGTTCCCATTATGTAATCTTCCTGAATCCAATTCAACTCTGACTGATTAGTGAACATCTATGCATATAAATCATATCCCCTGCCCCAAGGTAGGTTAAAATCTGCTGAGGATACATCATACACTAGTAACTCAAAAACAGGGCAAATACTTCACCTTCTAAAAGAGTTATGAATTATCCTGATGTAACAAAATGGGCAAAATCAGCCCTCTCCACCGCTGAGATCTTTCTTTCTTGCCTTCGGTTCCTTTATTTTTACTTATTTAAAATCTCTTCTGAAAGGCCAAACAACATGGTATACAAGCCCTTTGCAAATATTAAGTCATTTAATTCTCATAAAAACCCTAGAGGCAGCTGGTGATATCATACCTGTTTTTCAGATCAGAGGACTGGGGATTGGCTCCAGGCAGGGCTGCCCAGACTGTCACCTGCTGCCTCCCCAGCTCCTGCAACTGTCAGGTAAGGTAGGTCTTAGGGAGGAAGCAGGATGTGGGGCAGACACTGAAATAAATTTTGGTTTAAAGCCTTGCTCTGTCCTTCATGCATTGTGAACACTATGATAGACGATATCACGGTTTCAGAACATTTCCCCACCCTAATTACCGGGACTCTGGAAGATGACTCCCAAGGATACGTTACCTGGCATGGCAACAGGGGCTTTGCAGATGTCATTAGGCTTACTAATCAGTTAATTATAAAATGAGAAGATGATCCTGGATTATCCACATGGGCCCAGTGTCATCAGTGGGGCCCTTAAGAGCAGAGGCAGGAGAGGAAACCAGAGAGCCCCACAGCACGAGAAGCATGAGAAGTGTCCTTGCTGGCTTCCCGATGGAGGTCGCGGGTCCAGAAATGGGACCTCAGTCCTACAGCTGCAAGGAACTGAATTCTGCCAACAACAAGAATGAGCTTGGAAGCACTTTGTTCTGGAGACCTTCCAGAAAGGAACACAGCCCAGCTGTTACCTTGTAAGATCCTAAGCAGAGAATCCTGTCATTTCGTATTGGGTGTCCGACCTGCAGAACTGTGAAATAATACATTGGTTTCTTAGGCTAGGCGAGGTGGCTCAAGCCTCTGATCCTAGCACTCTGCTAGGCCCAGGGAGAAGGAGTCCTGCAGCTCAGGAGTTTGAAACCAGCCTGAGAAAGAGCAAGACACCATCTCTACTAAAAATAGAAAAACTGAACTGTGTGGCTGGTGTCTATAGTTCCAGCTACTTGGGAGGCTGAGGCAGGAGGATTGCTTGAACTCAGGAGTTTGAGGTTGCTGTGAGCTAGGCTGAGGCCCTGGCACTCTAGCCTGGGCAACAGAGTCAGACTCTGTCTATAAATAAGTAAATAAATAAATAAATAAATAAATAAATAAATAGGTGTTTTAAGCTGCTAGATTTGTGGGACTCTGTGATGTATCAATGACATGCTAACACAATGACTTTAGACAAATTCTCGAAGGCTTCTGAGTTTGTTTCCTCATTTGCAAAGACAGACAATGGTAGGATTGTTCCCTGAAGACTAAATGAAATCCATAGCACAGTCCCATCATGGTGCCTGGCTGGGGCAGGACCAGCGGGGCTCAGTTTTCTTTTAACCCATCCCCTGTACTCCGTGCAACCAAGAGCTAAAATGTTTCTATATGAAGCAGAGGTTCCCACCCTTTTTGGCACCAAGGACTGGTTTCATGAAAAACAATTTTTCCATGGATGGGGGGCAGGGACCGAGAGGGTATTATTTTCAGGATGATTCACAAATATTATTGTGCATTTTATTTCTATTATTTATTTATTGTGCGTACAATTATTTATTTTATATTTTATTGTGCATATTATTATATCTATTATTTGTTTATCGTGCATTTTATTTCTATTATTATCACATTGTAACATATAATAAAATAATTATATAACTCACCGTAATGCAGAACACAAAGGAAGCCAGACTGAAATGAAGCTACCAAGATTTTAAACAGTGCTAATCCAGATGATAGCTCTCTGCCTTCTTGGGAAACACCAAGAAAGAAGAAGGCAATCCTGAAGTGATGGGGAGGGTGGCGTGGGATGGCTTGGCTTCCTGGCACTGCCACAGTAAACCACCAGTAACTAGGTGTCCCCAAACAACAGACATTCATTCTCTCAGCTCTGGAGGCAAGTAGCTCAAAATCAAGGTGTTGGGAGGTAACTTTGGAGCCTCTGAGGGACCTCGGTTCTGTGCCTCTTCCTAGCTGCGGGGAGCTGCCAGCACTTCCTGGCGTTCCTGCTCTGGGGTCCCTGCCTCTGTCTTCTCCTCTGCTCTCGGTCCCTCACAAGGTCATTGAAGGTAGGGCCACCAGCTAATTCAAGACCATCTCGTCTCATCTCAACTCAAAATTCTCAAAAAAAAAGCTTATATCCCTGAAGAAGTTGAGCCATTCTAGGCAGCTGGAATTTATAGACCTTCCCTACTCCATTACAGACTTGCAAAGATTCTAGCATTAAAAATAAGAGAATATAAAGAGATCTAATACAGCTAAAACATATGCTATTTTTCAACTTTATTCCAATTTTTAGAAACCATTGCCATGAGTTGGGTCCCACAATTTCAATTGGTAATTGTAGTTATTTACCATTGTTTGTTTTGCCTTTTTTTTAGTATATGTTTTTTAAAGAATCATCTTTATTTAGCGAGGTTTGCATGAGATTAAGCTAATTTTTAATTATTGTCTTAATAACTTTGTTGTAAATTCATACATGTAATAGTGCTTTACTACGTAGAATAGTGTGCAAACAGAGAAGAATTTCATCGGCCAAAACGAGTCACATGACCACATTTAATTTTAAGTGTATAAAGCTGTAGCCAGGACTCAGAAGGAGGAAAGGGTACTATTTGTGCACTACCATAGCTTGGAATTCCAAAATCTATGCAAAGAAATTATCATGTCCTAACTACAAAATACCAGTCGATTTCTGGCTTCTGTTTGTAGATAAAATCCCTCCAAGTCTGAACAAAAGTAATGGGGTATTGACAAGTGAGCTCTATGTACCTCATTGCCTCTGGCACAAACAAGAAAGAGTATTCTTGCTGAAATTTCTTGTGGAAATGGCAAAAACACTCCCAATCTTGTTCTTCATTCTTAGCTGAGATTTTAGTTAGAGAATATAATTTTAGGACACTGACAGTGTTCTGGGCTGTTCTAAACATTTGAGGTGTCTGCTGTGTCAGATTAACAGATGTGTGTGGGTGACTGGGGGTGGGCATGGCCGTGTGCATGTGTGGGATTCAGGGGTTATCATGGGTTATAAGAATGGCCACGAATTCTTCCCATCCTTATGTGAATACCCCTTTGTGACGTGACTGGTTGCTCTTCTCATCAAGAAGTAGCTTTTCTTTCCCTGTTCCCTTTGAAACTAGGCTGCATCTGCCGAGGCCGAATGGCTGGTCCCCGGAACGGTGGGGTAAGATGGTGCTATTTTGAGCCACTAAGTTTGGGTGGTTTATTTTTACAGTAGATAGCAACACAGCATACACCAGCTTAACCTGAATGATACGTGTGTGTGTGTGAGTGTGTGTGTAATACGGATCTGTGGGTCCTCTTGGTACACACACTGATATC
Organism: Nycticebus coucang; assembly: GCF_027406575.1. Lineage (NCBI taxonomy): Eukaryota > Metazoa > Chordata > Mammalia > Primates > Lorisidae > Nycticebus > Nycticebus coucang. The sequence continues at coordinate 188,723,028 of NC_069780.1, forward strand.
TATGCATACCACATTAATTCTTATTGAGAGGTATGATAAGGAATGTGATCCAGTTTTCATTTTATAAACAAGAAAATTCAGATGTTCACTAACATTTCCCTCATTTGTATCAAGATAATTTAGCAGAGGGCTGGATTAAAGGGGTTTTAAACAAATGGACTTGAGGAAATCATTCTCAAATAGCTGATTCTTCTGCAGACAAATAATATTAAAACCAGATTGTGATGCTAGTAGATAAGTATCTTTGTTTTTTTTTTTTTTTCCTCCTTCATCCTGATGCATTCCAGAATACATGATTCAGTCCGTGCCAGATGTGAACGAGAACACCTTCAGGGTCAGAACAGATAGCATCCGTTGGCCCTTAGGAGTTTAGGATTGCATCACTCCTAAAAACTCTGCTGGGATCCATTAAGCCCAACTCATTTGTGCTGAAATGCAGCATGGAAATTCACTGACGCTTGTAATACAGAAAGTTTAGTATAAAAAGTTATAAAGAACTTTCTGAGGATGAGGGTTGCTTTATAAGAAGAAACCAGAGTTCATGCTGATAAGAGTGTAGGACTAGAAAGAATAAAATTGTTTAAAGTGGAAAAATTTTAATTAAAAGAAAAACTTGGGTGAAACTATGCATTAGTTTTATGTTGCTGCCTTAACTAAAGGCAAAACAAAAAATTGTTAAAATAACACAGATTTATTATTCTGCAATCATATAGGTCAGAAATCTGAGACAGATCTTTCCAGGTGAAAATCAAGGTGTTGGGCGGGCTCTTCTCCTTTCCTGAGATTCTAGAGCAGTGGATCTCAAGTTGTGGGTTGTGACCCACAGGAACTATATTAAAGGGCCGCAGCATAAGGAAGGTTGGGAACCACTGTTCTAGAGGAAAACTACTTCCTTGCTCATTCAGGTATTGGGAAAATACAGTTCCCAGTGGTTGTAGGACTGAGGTCCACTAGAATAATTCTGGATAATTTTTCCATCTCAAAGTATGCAACTTTAATCATGTCTGCAAAGTCCCTTTTGCCATGTAAGGTGACATAGTCACAGGTTCCAGGGATAAAGACAGGAACATCCTGGGGGACCATCACTCAGCCTACCATGGGTGACCAAAAGGCATAGGATGATTGGAAATATAAGTCTTAATGACATATGACCACTGGGGTTCACTTCCCAGGATGCTCCACCTTTTTGGGTGTGAGCTCAAAGAACAGACAGATTAAGAAACCTGGGTTTTTGATAATTACTATAGCATGCTCTGTATAAGGAAGAATGAGTTGTATTTTGGCTTATTTTTTGCCTGTTTAGAAATATTTCAGGCTTTTCCATAATACTTTTTATTTAACCTTAGAAGGTATTTTTAATCACCTCCTCCAATTTTAAAGTTCTTTCATACGTGAATATTTGAGACTTTTGCTGGTCAACTCCGAGTTTAGGGAGGTGAATCTGAGTCTTGGGAGTTCAAGACTTCCCAGTAGAGTGAAGTGACTCTGAAGACCTCCTGTAGTCCCCATTTCCAGACTCTGTAGGGAGGGGACTGTCCCCTCTGGTGTAGTGAACATAGGTTATTATAGAGTGCAAATGGCAGAAGAATAAAGCCTGAGCCCTGTGGGGCCATGGCTCAGCCTTGTCCAGAGGCAGAGTGACATAGGCAGGAAGCTAGTAATGACTACCTTTTAGGGAGCCTGGCTTCTTATGACCTGATAAAAATGTTCCCAGAATGCATTTTCCCTTCCAATATTTTTAGATAATTGATATGCCCCTCTGAATCAATTTCCCAGGTAGACCTGATTGAGGGGCTGAGTGATGTCACGTGTCTCCCACTGTCCCCCATTGGCCACTGGCGTGGGGTCAATCTCTAAGTGCACTCAGGCAGATGAAAGACCTCCGGGCACGAGGAAACAGCTCTCAGTTACAGCGCTGGGCAGATTGTCCCCTGTGAGAGAGGTGAGCCTGAATCTATTATTAAATGAGGTTGGTACTGTCAAGCTCTTCTCCTGCTGGACGCTGGCCTGGCTCTTGAGTCATAACTGAGGTGTTAAAGTGGCTTCTCAGAACCCAGCATCAGTGCAGTCTCTTGTTCTCCTTGGCCAGACATTCACAGGGTCCCTGAGCTTTTCTGAGCTACATGGGTCTGAAGTTCAACTGTCCATTTTAAAAGTCTAGAAATTGATTTTATCAGTTTTCTCAGGGGTTACCAAACCTTGCGGGTATGAGCCTTACTAGAAAATTTGTACCAGACATATTTATTAGACCTGGATGCAACTGCTAATTTGCCACAGGGTATAGACTGTGCCGGCGTGGTGATGCACGTATCCAAGGCAACCTCTCCTGCACAGCCAGCACACAGGCCGAAAGCAGAGGGCCAGTCGGGTCTGGGGGATGCTGCAGCCACACCACATCTTACCAGACCTCGGAAATGATGCTCTAAAATACCACGTTGTGCTGTTATGATGGTTTTGTGGGAAATGATACTCCCCGGTTTGCCATTTCTCTAGGTTCTCAGCAGGATCGCATGAGAACACATTGTCTCATCCTTGCTGCGGTACAGTTGAATAAGTAGCAGCTTTTAAATTGGATTATCAACTGATGTTGCCACCAATTACTTGCATATCAATAACAAGTCATTTGGAGAAAATTAATTTGATCAGCAGGCAACTCATGTGCTATCAATTGTTTACTAGATTTAATTCCAGTAAGTAACTGGGGTACTGTACTCCACACTTCCAGTACTACAATGCTACACGGCACACAGTTCTCAGCTCAGCATCACTGGCGCCATCTGTGAGCTCGTCTGAGATGCACGCTCACGGCCCTGTCACCAACTACTGAATCAGAGACTCTGGGGTGGCGTCCAGGACACAGCTTTAACAAATCTGCATGGTGATTCAGAGAATGCAAGTGCAGAAGCGTAGCTATCAAGGTTAAAAGAAGGGATTCTGGGGCTGGACTGATGGGTTTACAGTCAGGCTAGTCTGCTGCAGGCTGGATGCCCTTTGGAAAATTACTTAACCTGTGTGAGACTCAGGCTCCTCAAATGTAAAATGAGATTAATGAGAATTCTTCCCTCCCAGGGTGTTGGAGAGGAGTCACTGAGTCAGTACAGGTGAAGAGTGTTTTGAATAGTGCCTGGTAGAGACCTGCAGCCAGCACCCTCTCCGTGTTTGCTATTATTTTTGGTTCCATTTCAGTGGCGATCAAGTGTGAACATGGGCATGGATGCCTCAGTTGCTCTGTGGGCTTAAAGCCCTGCGTCTCAATGGTGGTGGGATGAAGGCAGGGCTCTCTGGTCTGGGCAACAGGAAGGCCAGGCTAGCATTTTAGCTTCTTATCACTTTTAAATCCTTGAGCAAGATGCCTCCATGTGACCCCTGGTTTCTTCACCTAAGCAGATGTGTTGGCTTTTTTTAATGTCATGCTAAAATACACATAACATAAAATTTACCATTTTAATCATTTTAAATGTGCAATTCATCATGTTAAGTACTTTTACACTGTTGTGCAACAGACTCCAGAAGTCTTTTCATCTCGCAAAACTGAAACTCTGTTTAAGTTATGACTCCCTACTCCCCAGCCCCTAAAAGGCCCCATTCTACTTTGTGTCTCGAACAATTTGATCACGCCCGGCACGTCACAGTACTGGAATCACACACGTTTGCCTTTCTGCGTCTGGCTCATTCACTCAGCATCATGCCCTCAGGGTTCACCCACGTGGTAACCTGTGTCAGAATTTTTTTCCTTCTGAGGTGACTGATATTCTGTCCTCTGGATGGATCACATCTGTCTGTTTTTAAGGTGAATTACCTTCAATTCTGTACCTGAACATCACCTTGCCTCTCCTCCTGCTGGGAACTTGTCAAAAAGAGTGTACACCAGTGATCAAGCTCTCGAGTTGGAATTTCAAAGCAATGTTGGAATTCTTTTTCTGGAATGATCATCAGAGCTGTCATCATATGAGGTCAGACTATTAAGTTTACAATCTCATCTTAGAGAAAGCACTTTGAAGGGTGAACTAGGCACTGGGATTTGTGCATAGCTTCCCAAAGGGAGCACTTTGAAGGTGACCATAGTGGTATTTACCAATGAGGTATGCAGCAATCTGTCTAGGATGAGCTCACAAACTTATGTGTCCAGCCTCATAGTGTCTAGTGGTTGCTACATGAGGACTAATAGGAATCTCCTGGACACTAAGGTGAGAAACCATGGTCCTGGAAAAAGTGGTCCTCAGAGGCCAGGGAAAGCAGCTCAAGGTCAGGACAAGGTGTGCAGTTGTTTAATTTATATTTCTTTGGTTTCTGGAGGGGTTGAACATCTCATATTTTTTCTTGAGAATTGTTTATTCATGTATTTTCCTGTTTTTTTAAAATCCAAATGTGTAATGTATTTTGTTGTCCATTTCTGGATAACAATATAATGCTGTTTGACGTTAGAGATTTATTAAACCTCGTTCCACCATACATTTAAAATAGTGTTTAGGGGACTATACACTTGTTTCACAGATGGCCTAGGATGACCTTTGCTCATTTTTCTTTTGAGGTGTTCAGTGGTTTTTCACATTTTTTCAGTTTTGAAAGTTTTCTCTAAATTAAGTATATTAATTCAGTCTCTTCATCTTGTAATATCATTGCAGGTGTTTTGATCTTATGAAAGTTTAAATTTTAACTCATGATACGTGTCAGTCTCTTACTTTAAATATTAAACCCTTCCCCAACTAATTTTTATTGAGACACATTTGAGACACAGGATAAGGTTTGTATTTTGATAGGTTTTGGCAAATACCTGCCTCATATTGCCCCCCTGGAATCTAGACATAGGTTTTCTCTTCCCTGGAAAGCATCCTACGGCCTGTCCAGTCCATCCCATGACGTTCCCTGGCCAGAGCTCAGTCCACTTCTCTCACTGTAGCCTAATCTTACCTGCTCTGAAGCTTCCTATGAAGGCAGCCATCCATCTAGCACATTCTATTCTGTGTCTGCCTTTTGCCCTAATGTGATATTTCTGTGTTTCACCCACGTCCTTACACGTTTTGGTCCATTATGAATAAAGCTTTGGTGATGATTCTTGTACCAGCCTTGGGGATGCATGTTTTCCTTTCTTTTGGGTAATACTTAGGAGTGGAATTGCTGGATCACAGATAAAGTATATATTGAACTTCATAATAAGCTGACTATTTTCCAGAAAAACTATATTATTTCCAGTCTCACTGGAAGAGAAGGAGAGTCCCAACTTTTTGTCTTCACCCACATTGTTTCATCTTTAACTCATTTCTGTGTGAATTCTGAGACAATAGGAGTCTAACTTCATCTTTTCCTAGTGGTTCAGCCACTTATCCCCGTAGTCCAAGCATCATCAAATAGTCCACTATTCCTCCTTGCTCTAAATACGTCAGTGGTTCCCACACGTTTTCATTCTCTGGACCTGCGTCGGGTCCCTTATTTGTCACTCAGTTTTGTTCATTGCTGCCTCATAATACACTTGAATGTCTGACAGGGAAACTTGCCCCAACTTTCCTTTGCTCCAAAAGATCTCTGGATGTTCTCATTTATTTAATCTTGAATGAAGGTCAGGATTCTTTATCCAAAATTTTGATTTTTATAATTGAAGGAATGATGGAGGGATAGAGAATAAATTGACAGATTGTTCTAGTTTTCTGAACATTTTTTGCCTGAGAAAATAATAGCACCAAAATCTTATTTAAGAAAAAAATAGTTATTAATTGTTATCCTTATGGAGTAAAAAATGCAGAAAGGGTTTTTCTAAAAACGTTATATCTAGCTGGAGTTCAGAAGTCTTTTTAATTAGAGCTTCAGGCATCATGGAAATTCCTGTGGAAAGTAATTTTAAAAGTTCTCAACTTCCTGGAATCTATTTTTGGAGGGGAATTTACATTTCTTGCTAATCTGCTACAGTGATGACTGTGACACTCCAGGCGCCACCAACAGCACTCGGCTAGAGGCACACTTGGGCCTGACTTTGCAAAGTCACCTACTGAGGAAGCCAGTGTGTTACCCAGAGATCATTTGCTAATCACAAAGCCAGCAGCAGCCTCACCTTCATCCACAGAAGTCACCTTCCCACCTTGAAGTTTGGGTGTAAGAGAGGGAATGGCTATGGCTAACTTTAAGGAAAGAACACGGGACTTGGAATAGTTGGGACTCGCTCTTAGTTTGGAACTAAGTTTTAGAGATATTCATTAAATCTAAGACAGTAATTGATGTAATATCATATAATTTCTATGGTTTCTTTTAAAAAATTGTTTTCTGAGGGTTAAGATCCTAGGAAACCCAAACAGAAATAACAAGAGTTAGCGGGGGTGTGGAGAATTCAGAGCCCTGTGCACTGTTGGTGGGAATGGATAATAGTGTAGCTGCTGCAGAAAAATAGGCTAATGGTTCCTCCAAAAAAAAGAAAAATAGAATTACTGTATGATGTAGCACTCCCACTTGTGGATATATACTCAACAGGATGGACAGCAGGGCCATGTACAGATGTGTACGTTTGTGTACCATATTTATAGTAACATTATTCACAACGGCCAATAGGTGGAAGCAGCCCAAGTGTCCGCCAGCAGCTGAGCAGATAAACAGAACGTGGTCTGTACATGGAAGGGAACATGATTCAGCCTTAGAGAGGAAGGAAATTCTGACACACACTGCACCGTGGTGACCTGCTGGACACTATGCCAAGTGAAGTAAGCCTCTCGTGAAAGGACAAATACTGTATGATTCTACCCATAAAAGATACTGAGAAGAGTCAAAATCATAGAGATAGGGAGGAGCACTGTGGTTGCTGGAGGCTGGGGCAGGAGGGGTGGGAAATGGGGAATTATCGTTAGTGGGTTTCGAGTTTCAATTTGCAAGATGAAAAGCGTTACACAAAAACGTGAATATACTTAGTGCCACTGAACTGTTTACTGAAAATGATTAAAATGGCACATTTTGTTATGTATCTTTTATCACATTAAAACAAAATTTTTTTCAAGTAAATAAAACAAAGCAAGGTCCAGATTCCGAAAAACCATTAAGGGTCATTATAGTATGTTCACTGTGGATATGTTAAATGTAAAACCAACCAAGTCCCAAATTGGATGGGTCAATATGATAAAAGTGAACTTCTCACCCTTCCAGTCCCTTGTAGGTTTGCTGGCGGCAGGCAGAGGTGTTGACTCTGCTCCGTACAATCATTCTGGGAGCCCTATCTCCTCCATCTTGCTGTCCCACCTCCCTCAAGCTTCTTGGAATTTTCTCTGGATAGCCAGGGGAAGAGAATAGGGGGAGGGTGGTTTGGAGAGTTTTTGTGGGCCAAGCGTCAGAGTGACCCACGTTGGTCCTGGTCATATCCCACTGGCTGGACTTTGTCGCCAGCTGCACCTGATGCCAGGGACACAGGGAGATGCCATCCAGCTATGTGTCCAGGAGGAGAGGGAATCTCAGACAGTCCTGGGAATCAAGGGGCTCTGCTGCACACATCGTGCTTCTGAGTCCCAGATGAGGGCGTATCTGATGAACACCTTCCTAGCAGTCAGAAACCTTATGGGGAGCAGAGAGATATTATGCCTCCATGATCAGCCTACCCCCTAACATGATACTATGTAGTCCTGTGAATATACATGTAATTATCTCAATTAGCCCACATTTTGATCTGAAGGCAGGCCTCTAAATTTCCTCCTGATGTTCAGGCAGCAGGACTTGCAGTGACAGTCATAACTCAGATCAGATCAAGTTCATGGACCAGATAGCATACAAAGGTGATGTGTGCCATTGGCGTCAGATGGAAACCTGGAAATCTGGCTGCTGGGGGCTCATCACCAGGCCCTAGACGATGCTCCCATCTCAGATGCTCTGGCAAAGAAGTGGAATGGAGATGGATGGCGGGGCTCAAGACACTACTAAGTCACAGCCCTAGCTTTAGGGAGTCTATAGTTTCTAGAGTGTTCTTTATCCTGACACTCTCCCAGGGAAGAGCCCCTGCACACACAGCTGACCTGCACTTTGTCAAATGAGATGAGGATTCTTTTTTTATTGATATTCTATATATATTCATAAACTTGAGTTTGAATTGTAATTTTTTAAAAAATGGAAGTTTTTAAATTGGTTACAGATTTCGCCATTAAATATGCTTCCATGAACATAAAAAATTTTAGGAATGTGAATCATCACTTCTCAATTTATCTTCTTTGTCAGATCAGAATTTAGCATGTTGGGTGTTCTGAAGTCACGCTCACATTATTGAAATATGTCCCATTTTACTGTTGGAAATGCCTTCACTGCCTATTCTGGTTTGGCTGTGCCCCTTCCAACCCAAGTCCGAATCTTCCTCCACAGCGTAGCCCAGCTAAACAATTACCGACCCTGTTATTTAAAACACGAGTCAGATTTAATAGACACAGGATTAACTTAGTAATGTCTACGTGAAGCTGGAAACACTGTCCCTCCCAAGGGCTGCCATGTTGATCATCTTGAGAGTGTCCGTCCAAAAGGATTTGACAATGAGCATGTTCAGTTTTTCATTTGGAGTTTCTCCGCACCACAGGCATGGCACGGTCTTCTGATACTTTTTATACTCTGAGTCCCTCAGAAGCACTTAAAGAAATCTTGACATTTCCTAAGTGCTCAAATCAATAGCCAGCATAAGGACCCTTCCATCTTCAGACCATCTGCAGGCTGCACATCCCAGGGGCCCACCACAGTGTCACGGATGTCATGGGTGTATCTTTATTTTAAACATTCAATTATCTGTTCACATCACAAAAGTTTTTAGCACCTACTGTGTGCCAAATTGCCAGGGATGCAGCAATGAACAAAAATTGCTTCTGCTCTGATGGAATTTTACATTCTAGGGTTGGGGAGAGAAAATACAAAATTTGTTGGAAAGTCATAAGTACCAACAATAAAGGAGACTGAAGCAGGGAAAAGGGATAAAAAATGTTGGCGTCATGGGGGTGGGGTCATCGGGTGAGGTCTTTTTGATGAGGTGGGATTTGAGTAGAGATATAAATTGGGGAAGGACACAGATGGCTGGGCACGGTGGCTCACACCTGTAAATCCTAGCACTCTGGGTGGCCAAGGCAGGTGGTTGCCTGAGCTCATGAGTTCAAAACCAGCCAGAGCAAGAGTGAGACCCCATCTCTAAAAATAGCCAGGCATTGTGCTGGGCGCCTGTAGTCCCAGCTATTCGGGAGGCTGAGGCAAGAGAATTGCTTGAGACTGAGAGTTTCAGGTTGCTGTGAGCTATGACAACACACCAATCTATTGAGGGCAACAAAGTGAGACTATGTCTTAAAAAGAGGGAGAGAGATAGAGAAAAAAGACCCAAATCCCATCTCGGTAGAGGAAGGAGTGTTCTAAGCAGGTTTCACGGCGGCAGGACGTGCACCCCGTGGGCTCCAGCCTGGCATTAGGCACACTGCACACAGCAAAGCCTGCCACAGAATCAGAGGCCTACAGACCTGTGATGCTGAGAGTGAAGGTCTGGAGAGACAGAATCAGAGGCCCACAGACATGTGGTGCCAAGTGTGAAGGTCTGGAGACACAGAATCAGAGGCCCACAGACGTGTGATGCCAAGTGTGAAGGTCTGGAGACACAGAATCAGAGGCCTACAGACGTGTGATTCTGACTGTGAACGTCTGGAGACTCAGAATCACAGGCCCACAGACGTGTGATTCTGACTGTGAACGTCTGGAGACACAGAATCAGAGGCCCACAGACGTGTGGTGCCAAGTGTAAGGTCTGGAGACACAGAATCAGAGGCCCACAGATGTGTGATACCAAGTGTGAAGGTCTGGAGACTCAGAATCAGAGGCCCACAGATGTGTGGTGCCAAGTGTGAAGGTTTGGAGACACAGAATCAGAGGCCCGCAGATGTGTGATGGTGAGTGTGAAGGTCTGGAGACACAGAATCAGAGGCCCACAGACGTGTGATTCTGACTGTGAACGTCTGGAGACTCAGAATCAGAGGCTCGCAGACGTGTGATTCTGACTGTGAACGTCTGGAGACTCAGAATCAGAGGCCCGCAGACGTGTGATTCTGACTGTGAACGTCTGGAGACTCAGAATCAGAGGCCCGCAGATGTGTGATTCTGACTGTGAACGTCTGGAGACTCAGAATCACAGGCCCACAGACGTGTGATGCCGAGTGTGAAGGTCTGGAGACACAGAATCAGAGGCCCGCAGAGTGTGATGCCGAGTGTGAAGGTTTGGAGCTGCACAGTAATTCTAAGCAAAGCCTTAGAAGTGGGTCCGTCCATGCTGCGTCCCCAGCAGTGTGGGGAAGTGTACTGCACGAAGGCAGTCTTTATTTTGCCTTTTTCTTTCTATTTTTTTTGTCTAGTGTCTTTGGAGGCAAATTTTAGATGCTGATTTAGAAAGAAAAAAGAAATTAACTTCTTTAATTGGGAAAAATGTTTTCTTTGGTAAGAAGCCATGAAAGGTGGCTAGCAGCTTGCCAGACTGTAACTCCTGCCCAGGCCAGAGCAGTTACCTTTTCTGTCATCTCAGAAAATAAAAATTTTCCTATTGTACTCTTCATTTGCAAATTTTGCCTATGTTTAAAACTTCTTGAAAATCACTAAATGTCTTTTTATTCCTCCATTATTAATTTTATTTTATAGGTAAAAATTGCCAGGGCCAATTGCAGACTGTATAACTACCTCCTATAAGGGCTATAAACTGCTTATAATTAAGTTTGGTTTTCAATTATAAATTCATGTGGAGGATATTATATTCGGCTTAAAATAGGCACATTTGTTAAGTATTGTCGGTTTTAGATAAGAAGTAAATGCCTATTATTTAAAAAAAAAGTGCAGCCTCTCAAAATCTTTTCCCCCAAATGGGGTATTAGCTGTTCTGCTGGTCACAAATGTAACTTTACTTAAAAAACAACCACAACAAAAATAATCCCAGATTTTTCTTTGCTTGAAGGTATTGACAAGAGTGGATACAGTTTGCATATTTTGACCCCTTCAATGACAAATGCAAAACAAATGTAAAGGTGGCTCCACTTTTAATACCGTTTTGCATGGTGCCTGACAACTTACTGGCACACACGTGGGCGTATTTGTGTTTCATTAAAATCCATATCTGAGAGAGAGCTTGCTGTTGGACATTACTGTGGACTCTGATTGAATTATAGGAAATTGGGAAAATAGAAACCTAGAAGGCTACATTCCAAAGAGGTTGTGGGGACGCTGTCACTCAGGAGTATTTTGGAAAGAGAAGATACAGCTGACTATACTCCGGTCATGCAATTAGAATCAGCAAACCTCTGCACAAATCTTGTGTAAATATTTCAAACTCTCACTAAATATTATACTTCTCTACATAACATTTTCCATCTTGTGGCCAAAAGAGTAACAGCTGATGACTTTCCAATGCAGCGTGATCAGTTCTCTATGACTCAGTCTGCTGCTTCCAGATGTGGCTAGTGATGCACATGGATTCTACATATGGCCTTTAATAGGTGCCCACGTATTTGTTCAATGGACAAATAAATAAATGCAATGCCAAGCATATGGGCATGCTGTAATACTTAGCATGGTTAAGGTTGTTTTTAGTCGTAAAATAGTTCCTATACTACTTTGGTCAGGTCTATTTTGATGTTGAATGTCAGAATTAAGCAAGTGTTACTGGTTCTCTTTTTAAAAGCTAGGCGTCGTGGTCATCAGGTGAAACTCATTATAAGACACCTGCTGGATAAAAGAGTACTAAACCAAATTTGCAACAAGTTAAAGGAAAAGGGGCTTGGTGGGTGGGCAACACTGGAGACAGAGCTTCCTCAAGGATGCTGGGGGCACCCATCTGCCCCCCTGCCCCCCAAGTGAGTGTGTGGCCTTGCTGCAGCTGAATTTGACTTGAGACCCAAACATATCCAAAGTGTCACACTGGCCAGTCATGGGTTCTAGTTAAGGAAAAATTTGTTGGTATCTTTTTATAAGTCCCTAACAGAAGAAAAGGGGGAGGGCAGAGATGCTGTAAGAAATTAACTTTTTCGTTTTGGCAAGACCCTTTCCTGCAAAGAACATGTCATCCCATGCCATTGTCTTCTCAATGACAGGGCAGGGCTGCTGAGACCTGGCTGAACTACATGGCCTCTGCTTCTGCTCGAGGAGCGGTCTCGTGTCCCCCAGAATTCAGAAGACTCGGTTCAGGCCATTAGGATCTTTATCTAACCCTTCAAAAGGCACATGTGTGTCCTCTTCTGGTCAAACTTCCAGCCCCCTGAAATGATGTGGGAACAATGCCGATGGGTTATCTCGTAGATCTGTTAGGCTATTTGGAAAAAATAAAAGGCACAGAAAAAGGTTTCTTAAATCAGGTTCTGGGTCAACATAAGAGGGTTGAGCTGCCTTAATTATAAGTCATCACATTTTTCTCTTGCATGTATGACCATTCCATCCCCACTCCAGACCACTGTGTGCTCATGACCACATTGACTTTCTCTGTTTTAGCTCAAAGAATGGAGACTTTGAATATGTCTGATAATAAGTACTTTGAACTGCATTCAATCTTATCCTGCCTTTATGGACAATGGTACTTATTTCATAGTTGTGTGTGTTCCTAGGAGGACATAAGGTTTGTGAGTCACTATGTTAGCTCAAAGTAGAAAAAAAGCGTAGATTAACCCCAGCAAATCCCACAAAAACCACACTACTGATGCTTAATTATTAGCATTATTCAAATTTCCTCCTCGATAGAAGAATTTAGGATTGTATAAATTATGTTTCATGCCAGACAGTAAGAATAGATAATAAGTTAGTATTATCTACTTAACTATAATAAGACAACATTCAGATTTGTGAATAATTGAGAAAGAATGTTTCACAGAATGAAACTTTTGTATTATGTCATATGTATACAAGGGATATATTTATTTACACAAATATTAGTGACTACAGATAATTAAAATTGAAGGCTTCCTTTGTATTTCCTTTTAGAATATGTAACTATTACAGTTTAAAACATATTGGACTAGTTTTACCTTATATAAATGACCGGGGGACTATGGGCACCATTTGTTAAATGTTTGTTGTATTTCTCACATGGTAAGGAAGGGTTGCACACTATTATGTGTGGGCTTTGCAGTAACAGTGGTTGAGAACCAGGCACAGGTAGATGGGTTGGCACAGCCATCCTCAGAAGCCTGGTCTTTACTCCTGGCTTGGGAGGATGAGAAGCAGACAGCATCAGGGCTCCATCCACCCACAGTGTTGCAGTGGCTTCTCTGGGGGATGCACAAATCATGACTCAGTGAAATGAACTCGGAGTGAGCCCTTTGGTAGAATGCAAGGCACCTGAATACTCCCCGGACCAAAAGATACAGGCTGCCACGTATCTTTTCTGGAATTCTATTTTCTCTTTTTACGTATAGCAAAAGTTGGCACACATGATCACTAATACCCTTAACAGATCTGATGTGATGCGGTTTGTATTAAGTTTAACATACTGAATTTAAAAGGCCAACGTCATTAGTGGGATTCACGGTACATCTTGGTCACAGTTCTCACACTTCATTCTTCTCATTTGCCACAAATATCCAAATGCACCTTACGGAAAACATTAGAAAGTTTGTACAGTAATAAAGTTTTACTATCAGAGCCTTTCTAGAGATGAGAAGCTCCAGTCACTTTTCTTCACTGTTTGTTCAGCAGCTATTTTTAGAGCACACATGTACGTTTATTCCTGGATGCAAGGAAGGGGCCAGAGCCTCCAAACCACATCAAGTGAGAAGCCACAAAGTTTGGTCCCAGGTTCAGGGGAAACAAAAGGCGGCAATTTGAGTTGAGTCCCCTAAGAGCTGGCAAAATTGTATCTGCAGACTGGTTGTCTGAGGGGGGGAGAAGGCAATAAAAGGCCTGGGGTAGCCCCAAGGATGCCCGGTCCTATCATTTCATTATAATTCCTAAATAATTATTATATCATTGAGGGGCAGAAAAAATAAGTTTGACTCCTTACACAAGAGAGACCAATTTGAATTTAGACCAGCAGAAATGATGCTGTGGGTCTCCGGGTCTCATGTACCTCATGTTTTTCCTTGTGTCCAAAAAGCTTAACCGGTGTTGCAACTAACCATATATGCAGATGTGCATCACATTCTGTCAGACCGTGCATCTTCTGATAAAAAATAGCCCATCAATGCCAAGGCTATTCTGTGCACTTTAGAATGACTACACCTTCTGATGCCCATATGGTAACCTTATGCATTGAGAACTCTCGTATAGCACAATAAAAATCTGAGCTGTCAAAGAAGGTATGTGATAGGGAAAGAATAACTAAATGCATAGGGAAAGACTCCAAAAGGAAATTTGTATTCTTTTTTTTAACCTAAATAAATCTTCTACAGACATGTTTGAGAAAACTCTGAGTTTAGTGAATAGAGCACTGAATTCTAATTTAGAGATCACAGGCTTGGGCCATAGGTACATTACAAATGGACTTTAAGAAGAGGACTTCTCTGGCTCTCATTCATAAATAAGAAAATCCCACAGATGTTATAGTGTATCCAACCTGCCTGAACTACTGAAAGAAATCTTCCCTATGAACGTGGGAGGCAGTGGTGCGTAACGGTTTAGCACACACATAGAATTCGAGGTCAGATTGTGGTCCAGTTTGGAAATGCAACTTTAAAACTACATGACAGAGGGTAATTTCCAGACCTCTGTGCACCTCAATTTAATAAAATCTAAAGGGGATAAAATACTGATTTCACAGAGTTGTCAAGAGGGCAAATTGATACTATGTCTTTCAATTGTTTAGCATTTTAAGCACTAAATGAAAGGCAAGTATTCTGCCTCTTTCCAGAAGCCTCTGGTCCCGGACTTTTGCACTGTGAATTCTTTCCATCCCACCAAAAGCAGATAATTCCCATGCGATTAGAATTGTTCTGCTGCATAGAAAGTAAGAAAAGCTTAACAATTTTTTGATAAATCCAACGTAAACACGGGTAATCAAATTTATCAAATATAGCACCAAAAACATCTACAGACCAATCTTTATGAATAAAGGAGCAAAACTTCTAAATGAAATGGCAAACGGAATCAGCCGCCCATAAGGCAATTACAACATCCTGAGCAGTCACAGTTGCTTTTGGGAAAGGGAGGGCTGGCTCACCGTCTGCTCTCCTCAGGCTTGCCCTCCACAGGGACAGGGCAGAGGGCAGGACAGGCGAGGTGACACGAGTGACAAAATGTTCTGTTTCTTAGTCACGGTGTTCAGGCACACCAGGTGGCAATCTCTTCCCTACATAATCTTATCCAGTCGTATGGTTTTAAACATCATCTATATGCTAGTAAATTCCAAATGCATACCTGCAACCTTCGTGGCTCCTGCAAACTCCAAAGTTATCGACCACTTTGTAATAACATCTCCACCTGGAGCAGGTGTCTCGGATGGGCCACGTCCAGGCAGAGCTCCTGAGTTGAACCTTCCTCCCGTCTTCCGCTTGCTTACCAGCGGGTCCTACTGATGACCAAGAGTGGTTCTTCACTCCTCTTTTCTCATTGGCCCTCCATCTGAAGTTCTGGTTGGTTTTACACTTTAAATCTATTCCAAGTTCAGGCAGTTCTTCCCATCGCTAGTACCACTCTAGTTTAGACCAACCACATCCCTTGCCTGGTCAATGGCAACAGCCTTCACAGTGGTCTTTTGGTTCTATCCTTGTTCCCTCCTGAACTCCAAGTCTTTTATCACGAGTGAATACATTTCTTTAAAAAAGCAGTAAATGAGTAAACGTCTATCTAGAACATAAATATGTTTATGATAAAACATCCTTGCACCTAAACTTTGCAGTGGGTTCCTATCACACTTGGATGACACCCCATCGCCCTGTCTGCCTTGCTAACTTCCTCTGCTTGGGCAGCTGCTGCTCCAGCCGTCCAAGGGGTTGGGGCTTTTTTGAACTGCTTTTGTTGAACTTCTTCAAGCTCTTTGATTATCTCCTTACTCCCTTGGATCTTCCATCCAGCTCTCCCATCACTTCCTTTCTGGGGGAGTCAACCTTCCCTGACTACAGTCTGTAAAATAGCACCTCTTTCTACTTTACTTGAAATTATTTATTTCTTCACCTATTTAGTTTTCCTCTTCCCCACTGCAGTGTAATTTCCAAGATGACAGAGACTTTGCCTTATTCATTCTACGGTCCCACATCACCTAATGACATTTCAGTCATCAATGGAGCGTATCTACAAAGGGTCGCAAAATATTACAGTGGAGCTGAAAGTTTTCTTTCACCTAGTGACATCGTAGCCCTTGTAACATTGTAGCACAATTACTGCTTTATTTGTTCAGTGAATTTAGTGTCAGTGTACGATGTTTATAAAGTCTACAGTCCTGTACAGTGAAGTCCTGGACCTTCCCATTTGCTCACCACTCGCTCACTGACAGAGCCGGGGCAGCTTCATTCCTGCAGTCTCCATTTATGGTAAGTGCCCTGTTTAAGAGACCATTAAAAAAAAGGCATACCAAATTTCCCTGTACCTTTTCTATGTTTAGACACACAAATACCATTGTGTTACAGTTGCCTACAGTATTCAGTATAGGCACCAGCCAGGAGCAGCAGGCCACCCCCGACAGCTCAGGTGTGCAGTAGGCTATGCCATGTGGGTTGTGTAAGAGCCCTCTATGATGCTTGCAAAACAACCAGATCACCTAATGATGCATTCTCAGACACTGTCCCTCATCCTTATCAAGAGTCATGTGACCGTACATGCTCTATGCTTAGAACACTGCCAAGTTCAGAAGATACACAAAAGTGTCTTGACGTAGAGGAGGAGAACAGGAAGAGAGAGGGAGAAGGAGGGAGGGAGGCAGGGAAGAAAAAAAGAGGAAAGGAGGGAGGGAAAAGGGGAGGGAGGGAAGAAGCAAGGCAGGATCTGAAATTCCACAGACGAGCTCAGCTCAGGGCTGATGACAAAATTGGGAGGACTAGAGACAGTCCTGTGACTCAAGTACAGCTCTGTGGCTTCTGTCCCCTCATTGTAACGAACAAGGGATTCTTGTTTGTGAAGCACTTTGAGTTCTTTCTGTGTGAGGCTTAGATTCAGTGGATTGCATTGCTCCATTATTCTATTCGCTGCAGTGCAAATACATTTCAGAATATTGAGTAGAGTAAGAAAAAGCGCAGAAATGTATTCCCAGAATAAATGGAAGACGAGAAGGGACAAGTATATGAAAGTGACCTGAATACTAAACACTAAAATTTTAGTCCAGAAGATCAACTGCAAATTCAAGTGGAGAGAAGAAAATGAATGGATTTAAAGAATGATTAGCGTGAAAAAGTCGAGTGCTTTTTAACCAAGATGTGAATTTTAACTGGGGTAAATTCCATCCTGGCTTCACGGGGCCAAGCTCTGCTAAGGGGAAGAGTCAGAAGACAAAATGTCGGCGTCGGTTTGCCCAGCGTCTCTTTCTTGCTTGTTTGAATGATCTTATTAAATATACAATAATGGTAACACATGCGCATGTTACTTAAAGCAGGAATTGTTCCCTGGATAATGAAGAGGGAAGACCCACTTGGGAAAGGTATTAAAACTATCACTCACTTACATGATGACTCTAATACCAAAGCCAATGTCTGTCTGTGCTGCCAGAGAGCAGAAACAGGAGCGTGACAGCCTCCTAGCTGATGGACAGCCTGCCATGTCACCGTAGTTGCATGTGGCAAAGGACTGCACTTGCTTTTGAGGCGCTAAATGATTTGAATATAAATAAGCAACTCTTTCCGCCTGTCAGTTACCTCAAGAATATTTAGTGCCCGCTCCTTTAATGATTGCTCATTACAGATGAGTGCGAGTGAACGGATTTAATCAGGGCAATACGGGGTAATGATCATGTGAATTTCTCCTCCTCGGGTCTTGTTCCATCTGTTCCAAGCCATTTGTCCATGTAAAACTGTCAACGTTCCGAGCTGCCAACTGACAGGTGAGGCCAGACAGGCACGTTTTTCATCTCAGAGCCAGAAATTCTCTGATGCATCCTTCTCACTAACACAGTTTAATGACCTAAAGTTTCCATGCTGACGACCGTTTCTCTTTATTTGTTGTGTTGATTATTAAAATATTGGTTGCACTCTTGCTTTGCCCAAGAGAGGACCACCGTCCTTGGCTGCCTTGCTGGGATGTGGTAGACCCTACGAGGAAGAGGAAGAACAGGCCCCTGGAGGTGTTCACCCCAGCACCGAAAGGCACTGCCCACACCTCGGGCTGAAGGGCGGGTGAGTTAGCAGTCACACCACTGTCTTTCCCCTAAGGGGCAAAGTCTCTCATTTGGCCATCTTTCCATGTTAGAGGGCATGTGGTAAGCAAGTTGGTGGCACTTGTCCTGGAATGGTGTGCCTTTGGCAGCCTCTGTGTGTGCTCACTGACTGAAGAGACAGGTGACAGAATTACTTAATTTTTAAAAAGCAGCTTAAGTCTCATGTGTTTTTATTTTTTACCCCATGGGGTCCTCACATCAGGAGACCTGTTCTACATACAGTGAAGTTCTCCATGAAGAAATGACTCTACTGCCCTTTGGGCTGGGCCTACCAAGAGTTCTAACAGAACATCTGAGAACTAAATGCCCTGCCCAGATACAGGAATCTAAAAGACAAATCACATGCTAATAAATAGAATTGAACACAGTATGTCTTTATATCTTCGGTGTATGATATGTGATCTCTGCTAGTTTTCCGTGAGTGCTGAAAGACTATGTTGCTATTGAAGAGTCGGGGTGTGAACTTTTCCTTTATTCGCTTTCACCCCTTGGTGTTTCTGTTAGCTTTCTTGCAATGTTAAACTGCCCAGATCCACGCTGAAGGTACCCCAAAAGCTCAGTGTGTAAAGATCATGGCAATGTTGGAACCACCCAGGTTCTCTAGGAACAGAGAGATAGAAAGAAAATCAAGTCTGCCCCTCAGAGTAATTTTGTAATCCTTATTTTTCTTTCCTCTTTGTGTGCAAACCCTTATGTAATTGACTTTGGTCCTACCTAACAAACTCACCATATACCAAAGACTAAATGAATGAATAAATTAATGAATGAAGAATGCTGAGGATGAGAAGAAAGCCCTGACCTGCCCGCAGACAACTGAGTCTCCTGGGGCACATTTAGGCAGGTTACCATGACTCGCGATCAAAAGGTCAGGTGCACTCTGGGAGACTGAGGCAGGCAGATTGCTTGAGCTCAGGAGTTCTACCCTGAGCACAAGTGAGACCTTGCCTCTAAAATTAGACAGGTGTTGTGACAGGCGCCTGTAGTCCCAGCTATTTGGGAGGCTGAGGCAAGGATCACTTGAGCCCAATAATTTGAGGTAGCTGTAAGCTAGGATGCTATGGCACTCTACCCAGGGTGACAGAGTGAGACTCTGTCACAAACAAACAAATAAAAAAAAACAGGCCAGGTGCAATGATAGAAGTTTGATTGAGAAACCAAGGGAGCAGTGGTGACTGCTCTCTTACAAGTCCCTGGGCTCCTGGAGGGGACTCTTTATGCCTCTTTATGCCTCACTTCACTGCATCTCACTCTTTATGCCTCACTTCACTGCATCTCACAGTGACTGTGGTTTTTACAAATCGAAGGTTTGTGGTGACCCTGCATTGACCACATTTATGGGTGCCGTTTTTCCAAAAGAATGTGTTCACTTTGTCTTGGTATCGTATTTGGATAATTCTCACAATATTTCACACGTTTTTATTATTTTTATATTTGTTATGTGATCTATGATCCGTGGTCTTTGATATTACTATTGTATTATTTGGCCCAACAAACATCATTGACAAATGTCATGTGTGTTCTGATAGCTCCACTGACCAGCCACTTCCCATCTCTCTCTCTTTCCTTGGGCCTCCCTGTTTGTTGAAACACAACAATATTGGAATTAGGCCAGTTAATATCCCTGCAATGGCCTCTAAGTGTTCAAGAGAAAGGAAAAGTCACAAGCCTTCCCTTGGTATCAAAAGTTAGAAATGATTAATCTTTATGGGGAAGGCATGTGGAAAGCTGAGGCTGGGACTCTTTCAACAGATAGCCATGTTGTGACCCCAAAAGAAAAGGCCCTGAGAAAATTAAAATTAAAAGTGCTATGCTAGTGAATACATGATTGGTATTAAAAAAAAAAAAAAAGCAAAATAGCCTTACACAGATGTGGAGAAAGTTTTAGTGGTCTGCATAGTAGATCAAACCAGCCATCACATTCCCTGAAGTCAAGATCTAGTCCAGAGCAAGACTCAAACTGTCTTCAATCCTATGCAGACTGAGCCTGATGAGGTGATGGAATTGCTACAATCTCATGATAAAACGTGGACGGATGAGGAGTTGCTTCTTGTGGATAAGCGAAAAAAGTGGTTTCACGAGATGGAATCTACTCCTGGTAAAAATATCGTGATACTATTGAAAGGATGACAAAGGGTTTAGGATATTACGTAAATTTAACCGAACAGCAGGTTTATGGAAAATTGACTTCAGTTTTGAAAGTTCTACCCTGGGGAAAAATGCTACCAAACAGCATCACACGGTACAGAGAAATCTTTCATGAAATGAACAGTCAATTAATGTGGCAAACTTTACCCTTACCCAACTTTAAGAAACTGCCGCAGTCACCCCAACCTTTAGCAGCCATCACCCTGATCAGTCAGCAGCCAGCAGCCTCACGGAGACCCTTCTCCAGCAAAAAGTTTATGGCTCACTGAAGGTCAGAAGTTTGTTAGTATTTCTTAGCAAGAAAGTATCCTTTAATTGAGGAATATGCATTCTTTTTGGATATGATGGTATCGCACACTCACTGGTTCCTACTGCGGTGTAAATATCACCTCGCGTGCAGTGGGGAACCAAACTCGTTGTGCGGCTAACTTCACTGTGATAGTCATTTCATGGGGGTGACCTGGAAGGGAATCTGCAGCATCTCAAAGCCATACCTTTACTTCACAGGTGTATGCCCTTCCGTTTTTGCTTTTCTAGTCTGCAGAATATAAAATTGAGAAGCTTTTATTTTCCATACTTTCTTCTTTCTACCAGAGGGAGAAGAACAAGGCTCATTGTAATTGTCAGGCATGAGCCTGGATCTATTTTGATGGCATCTGCTCAGGAACCACCTCCCTCTGTGCCTCCCTGAAGACCCTCCTGTCTGCTGCTGTGACTGAAGAACTGTGCAGAGTTCTAATGTGGCGCGGACACCACATCCTCAGAGAAGAATGAAAGGGTGACCAAGAGCTCTGCTCTTTCCACTGATTTCTCCCACATGCTTTCCTTCCAGTTTTCTATAAATAAGATCCACTCAAGTGTCCTTTATGTTACGCCTTGTTTAGATAAAGTGTAACACAGGTCCATAAGAACACACGCCTCCTTGGCAGGTGGCTGGCACATTTCAATCAAGTGCTAAGTTGGGAAAGCTTCAGTCCCCCCAGTGTTTAATAAATTGCCCCCTACTTTGTGCTCTGTTGGTGAATTGTCTAAAGAACTGACTTAGTTTTATGTCCCATTATACATGTGACTGGCTCTTCCTTCAGCCTTGGAAAGCTTCAAGGACAGAAACCACATTTTATCTACCTTGGTTTCTCTCACTATTTAGGAGAATGATTCATCCACTTGGGACATTTGGCAATGTCTGGGAACACTTTAGTTGTCACAGCCTGGGAAGCAGGTGTGTTATGGCATTGAGCGGGTGGAGACCAGGAATGTGGGAGGCATCCTACATTTCCCACGTGGCACAAAACAGCCCTCCAACATGCCAAAGTCAATGGCATTAAGGTTGAGAAGACTCAGTTTAGTGCAACATGTAGAACAGTATTCATGTTTATAAATACTAATTCAATTTCCCCCCAAATAATCTGTTTCTACAGAGAAAAATTAATCATGTACTACTTTATCCTACGTTTTCCCCTAGAGCAAGCTCATATCATAGGATTCTCATAGTTCTGGAAAAATAACAGGGAAAACTCCCAATCCTTGAATTACCCTGTAGATAACAAATGGAATGAATGATGCTGAGTGCATTTCTTCATGTCAATGCACCTTACTTCCCTTTAGCTTTTGACCTAGGGCACTTTGCCTTTATATTTCATGACACTTTTTATCACACATATTTTATCCTATAACTATTTTAAATTTTAGGAGGTTCTGAATTGCTCAACCATTACATGTCAGATTACTATCACTTAGGAGTCTTCCACTGCTGGTTGAACTACACCAATACAGGTCAAGCCATAATCTTTTGAAAAAATTGTTTTTTTAAGAGAATGACTCAACATTAAATAGAATCACATCTGTAGGAAAATTGATTTTTCACGGTAGAGATGAAGGGTTGAGTAGCTTTGGCTGGCTACTGAGAGGCAAGCCCTTCTCCTTGACACCTGAAGGTGTCAGATTCCACTATCTGCTTATGACAGCTTTGAAATCACTGTATACCCGGAAAATGCAAAAACTATCACTAAGAAGCAAATTGTTGCTAGAGTATCTCTTTCTTATTTGACTGTCAGAACTAATTGAGAAAGCGGTGATATAAACCAATGTGCACCACCTTCCTACCCCATTACCTTTGTGGTTAAGTCTCGTCACCACAGAAGTCCTGATCTCATGGAAGAAAAGTGTGAACACGCCAACCCTCCAACCATCTAAAAGTCCGTAACTGCATCATTTTTTAAAAGTAATCGATTTCTTGTTCCTTCTAAAAATGCAAGACTCTCCCCTCATCATCACTTTTGTTTTGGTACTGATGCAATTTCTTCTTGGGATTCTTGCAAACAGCATCATCGTGGTGGTGAATGGCATTGGTCTGATCAAGCAGAAGAAAATGGCTCCCCTGGACCTTCTTCTCTCTTGCCTGGCACTTTCTAGAATTTGCCTGCAGGTGACCATCTTGCATTTTTGTCTGACTGTACTGTCCTTGACGGACCTTTTTATGTTATCTCGGAATTTTGTGACCTACTTGTTTGTAAGCGAATCAGAACTCTGGCTTGCCACATGGCTGGGTGTTTTCTACTGTGCCAAGATTGCCAACGTTTCTCACCCATTCTTCTTCTGGTTGAAGATGAGGATAACCAAGCTGGTACCATGGCTGATCCTGGGGTCTCTGTTATTTGCATCTGCCACTTGTGTTTTGCACAGCAACTATGTATGGATTATTTCTCAAAACTTCTCAGTGGCCTTTGTCTTTAAAAACATAGTGTCTCCTGTGAAAGAAAAATTTGCTTTACAGTTTTTCTTACTGACAGTTGAGGTCTCCATACCGTTACTTATCTTCCTTGCTGCGGGTCTCCTGCTGGTTTTTTCCCTGGGGAGACACACCCAGCAGATGAGAAACGTGGCTGCGGGCGCTGGGGACACTCCCCGGAGTGCCAGCATCCAGGCGATGCTGTCCGTCCTGTCCTTCTTCATCCTCTACTTTTCCCGCTTCACCGCCCCTGCATTGCTCTCTCTCGAAAATTTTCAGTTTGGAAGCTTAAATGTTCTGTTCTTTGCCTTGATGTTTGGTACATACCCCTCTGCACACTCTGTCATCTTAATTTTAGGAAATCCTAAACTAAAACAAAACGCAAAGAAGTTCTTCCTTCACCGTAAGTGCTGTCAGTGAGAGAGAGCTTTGCTCAGTTCACCGACTCGCCAGGGCCTACAGCACCTCCCTCAGCCACGCTGAGCAGCCTGTTTGTAAGTATACAAACCACCATCTTCAGACGTCGTGTCCAGCTTCAGGCATTTTTATGGATTTGCTGCTTTTTCAAAGAGTTGAATTGATTGTCAAAGCACATGTGTGGCGGTGGATTGCGTCAATGTCAACATCCTAATTGTGATATCGCATTATCATCTTGCATGTGGTTATCCATTGGGAAAAACTGAGTAAATGGTACCCAAGTCCTTCTGTACTATTTTGTACAAATACATGCAAATCTACAATTATTTCAAAATAAAAAGTTTAAAGAAAAAAAAAGCACATACTTGAACTTATAATGATAGAAGGACACAAGAATGCCACCAGGTTCCCCTTGTACCTGGTCTCAGATGCTCTACCCTGACCTGACTGCTCATCTCTTTTCTGCCTACATATTATTTCTGCTCTCTTGGTTCAAGTCACAGACAATGGAGCTATTCAGATCAGAAAGGCAGCTGAGGACAGGCAGGCCTTCTCTGCCCTTGTTAAGCACGTTTTCTTCTTCTATCCTTCAGAGAGCCTAGATGCCACCGTGACATGTCCCACCAACTGAAGAAAGGCAGACAGATGGAAGGGGAGGAGGAGGTGGCTGCGTGTCTCTCTCCCGTTCCCCTAACTGCGTACCATGAACACACAATAGCTGTCAAAGATGCTTGTTTCATTTTGCGTTTGTGTGCTTGACTTTGGGGCCCTTTCAGCTGAAGGTGGCAGTTGGAACTCTTCCCACTCAGCGAGTCTTCCCAATGAAGCAACATCAGTAGGTGGGTGGGGTTGGGGGTGTCACCATCTGCTTGAAGTCTCAAGTCTATTTTCTGTTTGGTTGATGATTTTGAATACTAAGACACAAGTGTGTATTTCTGAAACAACTTCAGAACACTTTTGCTTCCAGGCAAGTAGATAAAGTAAAAGGCATTCTTAAGTTTAGCTGTACCTTGTAGTGCAGCTGTGATGACGCAGTGTGCTTAGATTTAGATTTGCCCATCTCCAATAACACGGACTCAAATGTTGGTTTTCTAACCTAAGACGTGCAGGCTCGGTTGTAATAAACCAATGGAAGACTTGGCTTCGAGCTGTATTTATCTTCCTGGGCCTGGGAATTAAGCTCTGTGGGTACTCCTCAGCTTCCCCCAGGGTTCATACTTCATCCCCCAAGGAGGAAAATGAAAGCTTCCATCTCCCCACCATTTCATTTCCCACATCCCACTTGGTGGGAGGGTTTACAGCTAATCGTGCGCTCAGGCAACCAGCTCTGGAAAGAGCGGTTATAATTGGATATAATATTTAGATATAATTATTGCTTCTGCCTGGAGAAGGGACAGGAAGAATCACTTTTATTTTTCTTACCTCACAAGTTCAGGGAATACCTGCTTTTCGAATCCGTGATGTGTGTACCTGCAGGTGACAGAGACAGAGTGGGAGAAACTCAAACATTCAGGGAGGACTTTGTCGTTATATGATTCTGCTGAGTTTTTTTCTTTCTCATCCTATCTCGTGCAAGGCCTGTTTCAATAGTGCTAGTTAACGAGATGACTACTATGGTGTGACTAAGTTTGCATACTACCACCGAAAGTTGTAAAAGAAATAAAGAATGCGTAGTAAACTATTCTAAAAAAAAATTTTCACACTCTACTCTCCTAGAAACATATTTTTTTCCAGAAATGTTGACTAGTTATTGTGTTGATGAGTATTGCACAGGACACTAATTCCTCCATGTTGGAAGCAAAACAGGTCAGGACTTTGTCTCTCTGGAGCTGCCCTTCTCTACGCTTGCTAGACTCACCACATTGTTTTTGTCCTCATCTGACAGTGGTTTGACCTCTACCAAGGGGCAGCATCCTCCTTGCCTCGCCCCTAAACCTTTAGAGATGAAGTGGGTAGGCATGATGGCCCCTGGGAGCCTTGGCTGTAGGATCGCAGACCCGTGGGGCAGGCCGGGGGACTGCTGATGGCAGGGCAAGGTCATCCTGTCTCCCCAAAGAGACCCAGCACCTGTAGCTCAGTTAAGGTGACTTCCAGCTAAGGCCCCTAAGTCGAGAGTCTGGGCTCTCAGGCAGGCTACTGAACTGGGACCCAGCAGGAATATTCCATGCCACTTCAGACTGAAATTCAGTGAACTGTCCCAAATCAGGAGACAAGTGCTGTCTCACTATGTCCCAGTCTCCATTCTGAGTTGGCTCCTTCAGTCCCCAAGCCCAGGAGTTCTCTACTCTCTCCAGCAGCTAAAAATGAGGTAACTAGGAGGCTCAATCCATGTGCTTACAGAAACAGACTCTTACAACTTGAATATTAAGAAAAAAACATCATTTCAAAAGTTTCATAAGTTATATGTATGACAGCTCTGATGACCATTCCAAAAAAAAGAGTTCTAAAATTGTTTTGAAGGGTGGATTAGGCTCTGAGATGGGCGCACAGCTTCGCCAGGGGAGTACTTCACAGGTGACCATGGGGATACTCAGCAAAGAGTATGGAGCACTTTTTCTAGGTGGGGTTTGCAAACTTAATTGTCCAACCTCATAGATGCCTTTTGATTTCTCCTTCACTCATTCAGCGGTAACAACTGCCTGAAGACAGAATCCTCTGTTTGGCCAACCTGGGAAGGCGTAGTGTCTGCAGTCAGCCTTCTTCCTTCTCCTGGCCTCTACCTCGGTACTTCAGACGGTCCAAGTTTACTCTCCTTTGTTTGTCTAAATGCAGTCAGGCTTCTCTGGATGTGCATACTCAAATTTTAGGCTTAAAAATATGGTTTTCATAACTTTTGTCCACATAGCGCTGCATTTCCTTGGGTGAGAAAAGAGACAGTCAGAAACATCTGAGAGAGAAAGAAACCAGCCAGATCATCCAAATTCACTTTGGCAACCAATGGAATGGCAGATGTTACAGACAGATGACCAGGGCAGGGAGACCTACATGTTTCAAAGAGTCCAGCTAAGGAAGAGTTTGAAGTTAGGTTAGGCATTGTACTCAAATGAAGTTAAGACAAATGATATAGTCCCTTTTTACCATTTGCTACCAAATAATTATAGACTCTCATTAGAAACCTTTATGCCAGAGAAAATGCTAGGTACTAGGAAAATCTCCTCAGTTGGAAATATTAAGCTTTTGGGAGAAGCAATATAAATTTAAGGTAGTTTGTGGGCATTTGTTTCACTGCTATCTTTCTATACAAAACTAACATCTCTGTTTCTCTCCTTGATACATTATACCACTTGATACATTACCCTAAGCTTTGGCAGGATTAAAGAATGTTTTAATATACGATATAAGCATTTGAATTCCTAACTGTGACATCTGGATCTACTTAATCTTTTTACGGAGAATCAGGAGTTGGCAATTTTATCTCAAAATTTAAAACATATCAATGATGTGTGGGGTTTCTTTTATTATTTTTGGTGTTTTATTTGTTTCTATTTTAAATCTCTCTCTGCAAGGTCAATAAAATAAGAGCCAATCAAATATCTAAATAGCAAATGCCTAAATCTCTGAAGACATATCTACTTTTTAAATAACTGAGGATTTGTTTTCTTTAAACTTCAATATTCCTGACCAAAAAGACACATTGTAACTCTATTTCTATTTTTGAGGTTGGAATATATGTCCTTAAGAGGCAGCTTTAGCTTCCAATTAACTAAATCCTCTTCTTCCTATAGGTTTGTGTAAGTAAGACATTTCACCGTGCATAAAGTGCACTTTTGCCTAAAATTTTAGGGAAAAATAAGGATGCACGTTATACATGGGTGGTGGGATTTGCTACTAGTATGCAAAACTTCTTGTACTTTGTATCATTCTTTGTGTTTTGTAATTATTTTTTACATAAAATTTCCTGTACCATGATCAGTTAAAAGCGAATGTTATAATTACTTTATAATACAAAAGAACAGGTACCTAAATATAAACAAAAATATGAATTAAAAAATTGAAACAAAACATTTTTTTTTCCTGAAAGTTTGGGCCAAAAATGCTGGTGCGCAGAATGCAGTCATAAAACAGTACACATATATGTGTGTCAGGTAGAATTTGAGTTTGGGAGCCCCGAGGGACACAGTCCTGTAGCAAGACAGGACCTTGCACTTGATGAGCATTCCTTGAATGATCCAACATCCAGAACTGCTGGGGAAACCTCAGATTCCTCTGAATATGGGCAGGTTAAATAGGTGAAGAAAATAAATAAGTGGCTGACAATAGGCTAAGATCTCATATTACTGAATATATGGAAGGGCCTCTGGCCTCGAGCCCATTCATTTGGACAGCAGATGTTGCACTTATGATTGTAAATTAGAAAGTCTTGCTTTACCTTGAACCTAGGCCACTGGCTTTTAGAGACATTGACCAGATACAGTATCTGGTGAGGAAGCTCAGTTTCATGATTAACATTCTCCAAAATATTCACCACTGCTTATATGCTAAAATACTTGAAATTCTTGAACTAAGGTCTTATGCCTTAGTTTAAGGCATGATGTTCTTAGCTGCATGCATAGATGATGGATCTAGAAAAGTGGCTCCATGGAGTGAGAGAGGAACCCTTGAGCATGGCATTTTACATGGAGAAGCTAAGTAGTTTTTGCAGTACTGTAGATTCCAAATCAACCTAAAAGTTGGTCACTATTAGTTGGTCACTAGCCCATAGGTAAGCCAGACTCCTGTGCTCACAATGCCTTGTCTCCTCAGACACCTTCTCTAGAACTACACTTGCTTGTCTTGGTGATTTAGGCAGCTTTTGTGCAACTCAGCACTACAGTGAGCTGAGCCTCAGTTTCTCCATCTGTAAATGGGAGTTAAGAATGATACATACCACAGGCTTGGGAAAGTTTTTCCGTATTTGTGACCACAAATGAATGTAATCTCCAGCCACATTTATTGTACCCTGTGACTATAAGAAGTACGGCCACAAGGAATCTCCAGCAGTTCCTCGGGAGGAGAGGACAGCGCCCAAGTCGGAACCTGCTGAACAACAGAGGGTCATAATTAAGAGGCTGATTTGGAATCTAGATCTGCCACTGATAAGTGACTCCGTGAGGCTGAACCTCACATTTCTCCGTTTCTCATCTTTGAAACAGGGATAGAAATGGTTCTGAGCTTAACGAGAGGCATTGAAGGGACTCAATAGTGGAATCAAGCCAGCAATACCTGGCTGGCACCGCTGTTGTTTTTAGTTATGTGAACCACATGAAACTGCTGAATCTTGGTGACCTTTGATCTGCATCAATGACTATTTTGTATGATTGCCCCTAATAATCAATCAACCAGTCACACGTTTTGGAGAACGGCTACTTCTAGGAAAAGGAAACAGTGCATATAAAAGTCTCTGGTGAAGAAGAGAAGAAGAAGCATTTGCAAGAGTTGTGAAAAAGTGGAAGGGGGAGAGGTGAGAGGGAAACCAAAGCAGGGATCGGGCTGCTTTGCTGCAATAATAAATGATGCCAACTTTGCAGCACCTCACGGACCCAGGTTCATCCTCAGGTTGTGTAGTGGCCAGCAGGGTGTGCAGCAGCCCTGAGGAGCAGCTTCCATCTGGGACAGAAGGTCCTCGAGGCTTGGGAAAAGAGTGCAGATGATGGGCAGAGTGGTAAGGGACAGCAGGCCTGAGCTTTTGCTGTCTCCTCAGACACATGGGGTGGCCAAGCACCATGCAAAGAGGGAGAGAGATGCGGGACACCCCCTAGACAAGGCAGCAAGGATTTCGGGATGAAATAATCCTGCCTGATGTGGGCTGTAAGAAGATGCAACCACTGTGGAAAGAAGTTTGGTGGTTCCTCAAAAACTTCAACATAGGCTCGGTGCCTGTGGCTCAAGTGGCTAAGGCGCTAGCCACATACACCTGAGCTGGCGGGTTCGAATCCAACCCCGGGCCTGCCAAACAACAATGATGGCTGCAATCAAAAAATAGCTGGGCGTTGTGGCGGGCGCCTGTAGTCCCAGCTACTTGGGAGGCAGAGACAGGAGACTCGCTTGAGCCCAGGAGTTTGAGGTTGCTGTGAGCTATGATGCCATAGCACTCTAACCAGGGCGACAGCTTGAGGCTCTGTCTCAAAAAAAAAACTTCAACATAGAATTAGCCCATGACTCAGTGACGTCACTCCTAGGGCTACAACCGAGAGACCTGGAAACAGGAACCTGAAGGGACATTTGTGTGCCCAACACGCAGCATTATTCACACAGTAGTCAAAAGGTGGGAACAACCCAAGTGTCCATCAACAGATAAATGGATAAAGTATGATGCGTCATACAGGGCAGCACTATTCAGCCTTGAAAGGGAATGAACTTCAGACATATCCCACAGCGTGGATGAACCTTGAGGACACTAGCCTGGACACAAAGGACAAATACTGTGGATGCTATTTATAGGAGAGACCCAGAGAGGGCAAACTCCCTGAGGGGCAAAAAGTCGAACAGAGGCTCCGAGCTGCTGGGGGCAGGTAGTAGAGAAATCAGCAGTTCTTGTTTAATGGGTACAGAGTTTCTGTTGGGGGTGATGAAAAGGTCCTAGAAATAGTGGTGATAGTTACACAACTTAAGGCTGCTGAATTATACCCTGAAATGGTTGGAATGGTAAAATACATACGTGTTTGTGTGTGTGTGTGTGTGTGCAACCCCAATAAAAGTTCTACCAAAAAAGTAAAAGAGCAGGTATGTCTGTTATTATGTTCTGGTACTTTTCATGGACAAAATATAGGGGACTGAGTGAATTAAATTATAGTTAAATCTCAATTAGCCTTCTGCATTAGATCAAGTTATATTTAGGTTAGGCTGATAGAATATCGTGAACCAATGTACTTTTAGAATCTAGACGGATGGGTGGTTGCCATTCTAAGATGAACTCTCCTCCTTTCTGAGTACACAAGATTTTACGGGCCATTGAACCTAAGAATGTGCAGTGGTTGTTTAAAACACAGCAAGAAAAAAACATGTCCTCAGATGTCATCTTTATAAAAGGGTGAGTATGAAACTCATCTAAACGGTCAAACCCAAAGAAACCTGAAAAGCGTATTTCCCTCCCCCTCTCCTCCTCCTCCTCTTCTTCTTTTGATTTTAACAAACTGGAGGTGCATGGAGCAAATGGTCAGGGAATCAAAACTCTAACCCTTCGGGGCATGAAAGTTGTCCCATAGCAAAGAATTTTAAGGACTGATTTAATCATTTGCAGCTAATTCAGAGTGAACAAACTCTGATTAGGGATAGCATGCTTCCGGAATGTTAAAAATAAAAATATCTCCATGGGTGGGACCGGTTTCCATGTCTATGGCTATAAACCCTCTAAAGGGGGCTCTCCAAGGGTTTATCTTTGGGTATAGCTGTCCTGGCCCAAATCTGAATTTACAAGGGCTTAGTTCCACCAGCTCAGCCAGGCCTTTGTATTTGAAAATGCAACACTTTTTTTTTTTTTTTTTTTTGCCATGCTTTGTGTGTTTTACACTCCAGGTTTCTACCCTTGCAAATCACAGCCACTCAGTCCGTCTTTGCACCCAGCTCCCCTGGAATGTATTTCCTGGTGAGCTTGTCAGCTACAGGCTGAGTGCTGCTGCTTCTGAAACATTCCCAGAGGGATCCCAAGCATGAATAGCTCTCTGTCTCCCTGTTTTTACAGGAAAAGAACAAATGGACTTCTTGTGAAATAACTCTCCGATGTGTTCTCTTTCGGGTTTTAAATCATATTTGAAACAGCAAAAATAAAATAAAGCAGAATGGCCCAGACAAACAAGCAGGGCCTCCCTGGGAAAGTGGCTGCAGGTCCATGGGGCTGAGCCCCCTGACGGCCGGGGTCAGGCAAGACCCGGTGGTTTCTGACCCCCACATGTGGGGCCTTGTAGTAGGGACAGTGCGTCTCAGAGCAGGTCAAGTGGTCACCCATGCTGGGCTGCAAGAGTGGGGATTTTTACCTTTTTATTTAGATTTTTCTTCATCGCAAATAATATAATAATGAATAACAAATGGAGAACAGACTCATCTAGAATTCATCACCCCCAATAAATCATTAATTTTGATTTGTCCACATTCCCATTCAAATGCTGCAAATGAAAATATTTAAATTCTGTATCATTGTAATTATGGGAAAATTTTATTTTATAAATTTCACTTCCTTTCTTATGTTAAGTATTTTCTTGTTGATCATTTTAATGACTACAAAATAGTTTATTGAGCTTATGTAGCACAGTACCCAGAAATAAAGGCATTTAGTAAAGATTTGTTGAAAAGATAAATTCATTATTTATCCACTTCTTTATTTAGGGGCACTGAGTTTGCACTCATTCTTACTATTGTAAATAAGGTTTAATGGGCACCTTTGTGTACTTTTTCCTACTCTTTCTAGTTTTATTGGGCAGAGGTCTGAGAATTAGGATTAGGTCAGTGGCTCTGAAATGCATTGGCGAATTTCTTTTCATTGGGATTGTATGGACTTGCATTTCTATTAGCAAAGTACCAACATGCTAGGGTTTCACATCCTGGCCAGAACTGCTGGTTAATGTCTTAAAAAAAATTTGCTAATTTAATAGGTGCAAAGAGAGAGACTTTAATTTGCAAATCTCTGTCTTAAAATAATCATTGAGTAGCTTCTGCTTTTCATCTTCATTTTATAAGCCTTTTCCTTATGGTCTGACACAGAACCTAATTAGGTTTCAAGCTTTCTCAGTAAACCTCATTTCAGCAAGTTAGAGAACTTCAAAATGAGCACGTGGAGAATTCTGCGACACTTCTGTCCTGCCAAGAGGCTCTGAGTTGCTGGACCCTCCTAAACTGCTCTTGGAAAAGAACTTGGCACTTGGTCACACAGGAGGCTGTGACAGGAGAGTAAATGCTTCAAGTGGCAGAGGCTGAATACTCACTTGGGTGCTCACAGGCGGCAGGGACCTCGCAAGCAGCCTGGACATGTAGTAAGGTGGCCAACATACCTCAGGCATAGCAAGGACCGGGTTCTGTTCTCACCACTCACAAAGATTAATTTGTTAAATCCTCACCACATCATGGACCACATCCTTATTTTCATCCTCAGTTTCTGGCTAAGGAAACACGGTGGGGGGGGGGTGTTGTAATTTGCCAGGGAGCATCTAGCCACTAGGATTCAGGCTCAGGTGATCCAACGGCACAGTCCCTGTTAGGAGGGCTTGACCTGACTGAGTGGCAGCACAGGGAGGCAGACCCTGGGCTCAGGTGTGATCCCTTCAAAGTCTGGATACAGACAGAGGGCCGGGGATGTGTTAAATGACTACGCTTTATCTCCTTCTTTGGTTTCTTTAGAAATTAGTATTGTATCAATGATACATCAAGTTCCCATGGTGGTGGCGATGATGATGTGCATTAGTTGACTTGATCCTTATGTTTTAAAACTGTGAGACGTATGGCGAGTATTATTGATCCCATTCCAAATGAGGAATCTGAGACTCAAAGACTGAGGCACAGGTGCAGCCACAGTTTGAACCCAGGTCTTCTAACACATGTGTACAATGGATTGAATAGCCACGCTGACCCCCTTGGGGACCGAGCGCTTAGCACACAGGGTGACAATTGTTTTTATCAATGACAGAGACAGGAAGTGGAAACCACACTGGAAAGAAGGTGAGATGGAGTTTGGGGAGAGGATGATAGATGGACAATGTTTGCTTCATTGACGACCAGACACAGCAAGAGCAAGAGCCTGGGGGAAATGGAAGGATTGAGCAGAGCAGACAAGCCCTGCTGAGGCCTTTCTGGGGCAGAGACAGGCAGGCCTGGGGTTCTCCCTGCCCAGGAGAAAGAGAAGGGAGCAGGTGCAGAGGAAGAGAGCGAGGGAGGAGCTGTGGGAACAGCAGCCTGGGCTGAGCACACCTGAGCCCCTGCAGCCTCAGGCTCGGGAAGGAGGCCAGTGCTCTGACCCCAGACAGCCCGGAAGCTCCGCACAGCATTACGGTGTGGAGGACACTGAAATCACAATGTGGGGGTCAAGACCCAGCATGAGGGGCTGCAGCAGCCCCTCAGAAGCATTGCAGTGATGGATACCACCTCTGTCCTGTATCACTCTTGTCTTTCTGGGCATAGGGCAACATTTTTCCTTCTTGGGAGAAACCTGAAGGTACATAGGGAATCCTTTTCTCATTGTTCTAGGTCATCTTTCTCAATTTCAACACTGTTCACCTTTGGACCTGGATAATGCTTTGTTTTGAGGGGCCTGGTGGCAGGATTATCCTGAACTCCTTAGGAAGGAAGCAGCATCCCTGGTCTCTAGTCCCAGATGCCAGTAGCAACCCCCCCAGTCTGATAACAAAAAAGGCCTCCAGGCTGCCAAATGTCTCTGGGAGGCCAAACTGCCTTCTGGCCCCGGCTGGCTCCTGCCCTTGAGAACAACTGTGATAGAGGAACTCATGTATTTTACTTTACAAATGGATTAATACACAGGTGGACTGTTTTATCATTTAAAAGTAATCTGTGACCACAGTATTAATTGTAAAATTGAGTAATAGACTATGGAATTTCTGTTACTATCACCTTTTAGATACAACCCCAAATTGCATCACTGGACCAAAATCAAGTTCTTCCAATATTTTTGACGTTCTTCCAGAAAGTTTCCCCAGGACGTGTTTTCCCCTGCTTCCTGTTCTAAACCATTGTTTATTCTCCCTAAGAAACAGCTGCTATAACCCAAATGTGATGGGTTTGAATGACAGTAAGGCATGTGCTCTAAGAATATTGTCCGGTTTGATAAATTTATCGGGTAAATTCACTGTGACATTTGGATGGGAATTTGAGAGAAGATCAAAGTTCTGTGGTAATTCAGAAGCGTGCCCCTCCCTTTCTTTGTAGTTGCACCTACAGAGAGCACTATTTTTAAAGCTCGGAGGGCATTAACAGAGAGGCTTTCTGGGTGTACAGTCCACACGGGGGCCAGTGCAGAGGAAGAAGAAAAGGCCGGAGGCTGCCACTGTGCGCTGCGTGTTTGTCTGTGACTGGGGTCACGGGTGGCCCAGACCGTCTTTCCCAGAGCACTTGAGCGCCTCCAGCAGCACCATCCGTCACCACTTTAGACGCACGCAGGGGAGGTCAAGCCACATGGCAGGGCTGTCCTGAGGGCAGTGTCCTTCCTTCATCTGCTCCCTCCCTGCCTGCGAGAAGCTGCATGGGGCCGCTGTCAGAGCTGGGGATGGCCCTCCCAGGAGGGACAGTGGCAACGGAGGCTAAAGGCTGTGCCTCACATGCTGGGAGCCTACAGAATCTTCTCTGTTTCGTAGCCAGAGATTAACAACCTTTGGAAACTCTCTGAGCCAGTGGGGAGTGCTAGAGTAAGGGGGCGTGTTGGTGTCAGGAGGAGTACGAGTGTAAGGAGGGTGCTATTACCAGGAGGAGTACTAGTGTGAGGGGCAGTGCTAGTGCGAGGGGGCTGCTAGTGCAAGAGGGTGCTGGTGTAAGGAGGAGTGCTAGCGCAATACTGCTAGTGCAGAGGAGAGTGCTAGTGTAATGGGAGGTGCTGGTGTAATGGGACGTTCTAGTACAAGAGGGGTGCCAGTTTTATGGGGTGACTTTGTTTCAAAGTCTTTACTCAGCTTGGTGGTCAGCTGATGGTTAGATCAAAATTTCCTGAAATGCCAGGAATCAGCAAGCTTCCCTCCTCGCCAAGCAGCCCCGCATGTGTGTTGGAAGCGAGACTCAGCCAGGCAGCTGGAAATGCTGTCTGGCCTTTCCTTTCTGCAGACACAGAGCCTCAAGGCCAGCCAGAAATGAGAGCTTGGAACTTTCTCTGGTCTTCCCTGAGCATGCACACAGCCTGGAGTGTTTGCCCGGTACCAGCAGATACATGGCCTTCCAAATTCCCATGAATACATCAGAGCTTTTCTGAATTCCTATGAACATCTTATCACTTAGCTTTCCTTTTTCAGCTTTTTTTTGTTTAGTCTACAGTTCGCCCCAACTATTATTCTTCACCTCAGGCAAATGCAAAGTTAAAACACGTCCCTATAATTATTCTCAGCAAATGCCCCTTGGAAAGAAGGCTTTCTGTGCTGGGCAACGTTTGAGTTAGGTCAAATACAATGGCCTTGCAAGTTGGAACCATTGAACAGTGCAAGTAATGATGACTGTTTGACAGTGGGGATTTTGCAAGAGCTCCAACTCCATCCCGTCACCTCCAGGAATTGCCAGGCTGGATGGGAATACAGGATTTTAACTCACAGGATTACTGTGCACCTGTACATTAGGGGATGGGAACATTAAAATGCCCTGAGTTCACTGATCTTCCCAAAATCCAGCCATTTATTCTTGAATAAAAAATCCCCAGGACACTCCAAGACCTTGATTAATTTTCTGAGTTCTGAAAACTTTGATTCTGACAACTTTTGCCAGTTTTCTCATTGCTTTTACGGAGAAGAAAGATCATGTTCACTGACATTGTGTAACTTTCTTTTGATAAGTGAAATCTTAATTACTACATTTTGCTAAGTATAATGCACTCCTGTGTATAACGTGCACCCATGTTTTGGGCCCAAAGTTTCAGGTAAAAAAATCTTTCATTTTTTTTTTTTAATTCAAATTCGAAGCTTAAAGCTTGCAGTATACAAATGGCATTTCAACATTTTCAAGGAATTTTCCAATATTTTCTTCAAAGAAATATATTGCTGGCTACCACCTACTGTGTACAAAGAGAAATCTGTTACTCTTCTAAAATGGTTTCATTGCAAGTTCATCTGTAAGTTCGACAAAACCGATTACTGCATTCGAGGGGATTATTTTGCATATGCATGTGGTTATTCCTTTCTAGAATTGCACTTTTAATGCATACGTATGAATAAAATAATTAAAAACAGATACGGAATTAGCACTATCTGTGTATGATGCTCATCCTTATTTTTCTCTCAAAAAATCTGGGCAAAACAAGTATGTATTATATATGGCAAAATACGGTATGCTGCTTTTTTGTAATCTTAACCTAACCCAATTGCTCTGTTCCTGAAGGAATTTGACCCTGACTCTTAGTACATGTTTATCCCTCCAGCCTAATTTTCACTGGCCCATGACACGGATGGATCTCTGAAATAAGTTGGAGTAAAACCTGTGTTCACGGATGGCATCCAAATTAGTATATATGTTAGCACTGTGCTTTTTATACAGAGAATTTGTATAACAAATCATTACTCCTGCTGGGGCTACAACCAGCAGTGTGTACATTATCTGTGCAAATTCTCAGTTCCTAACTTGACTTATTAAATAAAAAACTAAGGGTGGGGCTCGGGTAACCATTTTAACAAGCACTCCAGGTGATTTTTTGGTCATTAAAGAACCACTGGAAAAGAGACAAGTCCATAATTTACACCAAGTGAATATTGTGATCATTTCAAAGTAACCATTTATTGTCTGTATCCACCGAGTTGAGTGATCTTTGATGAGTTACTTATTCTCATTTATAGGTTTTACGTTATAACCTGTAATGTCCTAGTGTTAATATATAAGCAAAGAAACCACAGTGGGGGAAATTTTGTTTTGTATGGCATCTGGACTACCAGAGTTGCTTAGAAGTACTTTCCCCACTCACAACCCACAGCAACCTCAAACTCTTGGGCTTAAGTGATTCTCTTGCGTCAGCCTCCCAAGTAGCTGGGACTATAGGCACCTGCCA
This sequence comes from Nycticebus coucang, assembly GCF_027406575.1. Classification (NCBI taxonomy): domain Eukaryota; kingdom Metazoa; phylum Chordata; class Mammalia; order Primates; family Lorisidae; genus Nycticebus; species Nycticebus coucang. The sequence continues at coordinate 188,760,210 of NC_069780.1, forward strand.
CAACAACAGGCTATTTTTTTCTTTTTGCAGTTTTTGGCTGGGGCCAGGTTTGAACCCATCACCTGTGGTATATGGGGCTAGCATCCTACTCCTTGAGCCACAGGTGCCACCCAGACAGGTTATTTTTTGTTGCAATTGTCATTGTTGTTGAGCTGGCCCAGGCCATGTTCGAACCTGCCAGCCTGAGTGCGTGTGGCTGGCACTATAACCACTGTGCTATGGGTGCTGAGCCAACTCCTATATTTTATTATAACATTAAATGTATTTCATCCTTCCCTGTAGGGAATCTCTGTAATCCATCTAAAAATCATCTTGTAATTTGTTATAAATGCATATTTTTCTTCTAAACTATTAAATATTTGCTCAAACATCACTTACCATATGGTAAAAACCCAAGTATTTTTGGATTGATTACTGGACTCTGCTTTCTCCTCAGTTTGTCTATTCCTAAGCCAGAATCACATTGTTATGATTAAAGTAGTTCTATCATGCATTTAACATGTCTGGAAAATATTTCCTATTATTTTGTGTTTTCCAAAACATTCTCAGAAATTATCAAGTCTATTTACCCACGTGAAATTTTATAATCAATTTACTCAGTTTCAAAAGTAAGAACAGAGCCTGTGAGCAATCCATTAGAATTCTGATGGGAATGGCATTAAATTCATGCATTGATTTGCGAAGCATTTATGATGGTGGGTCTTCCCATTCAGGGATATGACATGTCTCCATTTACTGAAGTCTTGTTTTATGTCTTTAGTAAAATATCAATACTGAAATATACATTCTGCTTTTATGACTTCCTTGATAAATCTATTTTTAGCCATTTGTAGTTTCAGTAACTGTCGTGAATAGAATCTTTTACCATTTCAATTTCTAAATGGTTATTGCTACTATGGAGGAGAGCTACTGAGTGTCTCAAACACTGATGTAGTGATTCTTTTTTAACAAAAAGAAAATTAGTTTTAAAAGATTTGCGTTTAGTTGCACTCCCTGAATTTTCTAGATATAAAATTATATTATCTGAAAAAAAGAGATAAAGCTTTCACATCTTTTTAAGTTTATACCAGTTACTTGATTCTGTCTGATTCCATTACTTGTCCTAAAACATCCTAAACAAGATTGAGTTGTTATGAGGAAATATTCTGCACCTTGTCCTGATTCCAACTGCAGTGGGAATGCATTTCGCATTTTATGCTTTAATAAATTGTTTTATAATGATTTCTGGTATCATTTAAAAATAAGTTTAATTATTTTCATTTTACCTAAATTATTTAATAATATATTTTATTTTACTCAAATCTTTAACTGAAATTTCTTTTCAATTAAGTGAATTTCTTCCTGGATCTGAGGTGCTTATGCTTTACTCAAATCATTTATTATTGTGCTTAATTGGATTTGTAGATTCTCAAAAGTTGAATCATCCCAGCAAGTGTGGAATAGAACTTTTGTGTAGTGGAAGATACGCTACATAAAATTAAAGGACAAAGGAGAGACTTGGAGAAAATGTTTGCAATATAACACAAATTACACGGAATGTATATTTGGCATGTAACACAACTTAGACGCCATATGCCTTGTACTCTACAATATATAATATTATGTGGTCTGTACTTATTCACAAAAAAATAAAAAATAGGCAGAACATTTAATAGGAAAAACACATGAAAATATAGAGAAATATGTAAAAACTATGCTCTATTTTACTAGTCACTTTTAAAATATAAATTAATAGCCGGGTATGGTGGCAGGTGCCTATAATCCAACCTACTTGGGAGGCTGAGGCAAGAGAATTTGATGTTGCTGTGAGCTGTGACGCCATGCCACTGTACTGAGGGTGACATCGTGAGACTTTGTCTCAAAAAAGAGACAAATATATATATAATATATATATAATATAAATTAAAATGAGATGAAGTTTTTCCTTTCAAAATGGCAACATTTAAAACAACATCAAGTATTAGAGAGTGTATGGGAAAAACTGACATATTCACACATGTGTAGTACCAGTGTGAATTAGTATGACCTTTTAAAATAAAACTTGTTTTTATGTATTGAACTTTTTAGTGTGTATATATGGTCTTCCAGCAGTTCTATTGGGTAGGAATCTATACAAAAGCCACAGTGATACATGTGTCAAAGTTTTCACCATTACACTGTATAAAAAAGTAAAAATAGGAAAACCTCGGGCGGAGCCTGTAGCTCAGTGAGTAGGGCGCCGGCCCCATATGCCGAGGGTGGCGGGTTCAAACCCAGCCCCGGCCAAACAGCAACAAAAAAAAATAGCCGGGCGTTGTGGCGGGCGCCTGTAGTCCCAGCTGCTCGGGAGGCTGAGGCAAGAGAATCGCGTAAGCCCAAGAGTTAGAGGTTGCTGTGAGCCGTGTGACGCCACAGCACTCTACCCGAGGGCGGTACAGTGAGACTCTGTCTCTACAAAAAAAAAAAAAATAGGAAAACCTCTTAAATGTAAATCAAATGGTGGCTTATTAAGAAAATTATGATACACCAATACCATCAAATGCCATGTGGCAATCAACAAGAATGGCTCTCAGCTCACTCGTGTGTATAGCAGAGTTCCATTCTTAAATGTAAAAATCTATTGTTGCTTATACGCATATCGACATAGGACAGTCAGGATCAGACCATTTTACTAACTATGAGTAGCAATAGCTCATTATGATGAATTCAACAGAAAAGAGTAGATGGGAACCCATGGAGTCCTTGAGACAGCTAGAGAAACAAACTCACCATTTCTAGAAATTGGCCTGACAGTGAACACCACCAAGCCTGGGTTGCTACAGTTCTCAGGGCCATCAGGCTCAGCCAGAGCTTCTGCCCCAGATCTCATGCCACATCTGCTCCAGGGTCTAGGAGGCAAGCTGTCACCTCCAGGAGTTAGATGCTTCCCCCAGAGGTGGGTTTCAGTGGAGCCCTCTTGCTCAGGCTGATCTTTTTCAAAGCAGAGTCTTGTGCGTGCATATCAGTAGGTCCTAGGATCTGCCAACAGTTATGACTCCAAGTCCTCTGGGTCTGCCTCATGGAGGTGGGACTCACAAGGCTAGAAATTTCCAAGACATACTAAGGGTGTTCAAAGATGTTGAGATACCAGGACATGAGGCGAGAGACCTCCAGATATAACCTCCAACCCAGTTAGACAATAATTGATTCAGGAGAGTGAAATCAGAAGAGCTGTGGTGGCTAGAATTCTGGGGTGGACCCCCAAAGCAGAACTGATTACATGTGGGGGAGTTTACAGCATGGAAGTGCTGGTTGCTTGGGGAATACATATACACAAGGTCAGACAGTTAAATTTGTGAACTCATCCTAGAAAAAGTGCTACATACTTCATTGCTGAATATCACTTAGTCACCTTCAATGTACTCCCTTTGGGAAGCTACACACTGACTCCAGTGCCCAATCCACACTTCAAAGCAATTTTGGAACTCTTTTTGCTGGAATGGGCATCAGAGCTCTCATCGTATGAGGTCTGACAATTAAGTTTGCAAACTTGCCACCATGCACTTACGTTGGCAGCACACGTACAAGCAACTTGGGAAGGTTTCATAACCTTGGTATATCAGAGTCTCACAGCTGTGTTCATGCCAACGTGTGGTTGGTGTCTTGCTGAGTGGCGTTTATTATTGTTGCTTGTGTTTTTAGTGTGCTGTGCAATGACAGCTCTGATGGTCACCATCCCCACCTCAGCCTCATCAACCTCCTTGTTCTTGGAGCTAGCCAACCTCCATGTCACCCCAGAGCCTTTGCACTTAGTCTCTGTATTAATCAAGGGTATCCAGAGTGGCTAAATCAATAAAAGGTAGACGGGGGCAAGATATGGGAGGGGATTTATTAGGGAATTGGCTCATGCAATTGTGAAGTCTGAGAAGTCCCGCAATAGCCAGCTGGAGACCTGGAGCTGATGGGGTGACTCTCCACCTGAGGTGGAGGCCTGAGGACACAGTGAGGCAGAGATGCTCTTGTAAGCCCCCGAGCCCACATGACAGAAAACCTGGAGTTCTTATAGCTAAGGACGGGAGAAGAAGGCTGTCTCAGCTGTAGGAAGGAGAGGGAATATACCTTTCCTCTGCCTTTGTGCTCACAAAGCCACCAAGCTGATTGGGTGGTGCCCCTTCACCAGCTTACATGCCAATCTCCTCTGCAAACACCTCACAGACACAGCCCAAAGCCATGGCTTACCAGCTTTCTAGGCATGACTTCGTCCAGTCAAGTCAACTTCCAGACTGAACCATCACCATCTCTTTACTTGGTGTGTCCCCTCCACTTCCCTCTTTATCATCTCAAGTCAACCTCCAAACTGAACCATCACCATCTCTTTACCTGGTGTGTCCCCTCCACCTCCCATCTCAAGTCAACCTCCAAATGGAACCATCACCATCTCTTTACCTGGTGTGTCCCCTCCACCTCCCATCTCAAGTCAACCTCCAAACGGAACCATCACCATCTCTTTACCTGGTGTGTCCCCTCCACCTCCCATCTCAAGTCAACCTCCAAACGGAACCATCACCATCTCTTTACCTGGTGTGTCCCCTCCACCTCCCATCTCAAGTCAACCTCCAAACGGAACCATCACCATCTCTTTACCTGGTGTGTCCCCTCCACCTCCCATCTCAAGTCAACCTCCAAACGGAACCATCACCATCTCTTTACCTGGTGTGTCCCCTCCACCTCCCATCTCCAGTCAACCTCCAAACGGAACCATCACCATCTCTTTACCTGGTGTGTCCCCTCCACCTCCCATCTCAAATCAATCTCCAAATTGAACCATCACCATCTCTTTACCTGGTGTGTCCCCTCCACCTCCCATCTCAAGTCAACCTCCAAATGGAACCATCACCATCTCTTTACCTGGTGTGTCCCCTCCACTCCCATCTCAAGTCAACCTCCAAATGGAACCATCACCATCTCTTTACCTGGTGTGTCCCCTCCACCTCCCATCTCAAGTCAACCTCCAAATGGAACCATCACCATCTCTTTACCTGGTGTATCCCCTCCACTCCCATCTCAAGTCAACCTCCAAATGGAACCATCACCATCTCTTTACCTGGTGTGTCCCCTCCACCTCCCATCTCAAGTCAACCTCCAAATGGAACCATCACCATCTCTTTACCTGGTGTGTCCCCTCCACCTCCCATCTCAAGTCAACCTCCAAACGGAACCATCACCATCTCTTTACCTGGTGTGTCCCCTCCACCTCCCATCTCAAGTCAACCTCCAAATGGAACCATCACCATCTCTTTACCTGGTGTATCCCCTCCACTCCCATCTCAAGTTAACCTCCAAATGGAACCATCACCATCTCTTTACCTGGTGTATCCCCTCCACTCCCATCTCAAGTTAACCCCCAAATGGAACCATCACCATCTCTTTACCTGGTGTATCCCCTCCACTCCCATCTCAAGTTAACCTCCAAATGGAACCATCACCATCTCTTTACCTGGTGTATCCCCTCCACTCCCATCTCAAGTTAACCTCCAAATGGAACCATCACCATCTCTTTACCTGGTGTATCCCCTCCACTCCCATCTCAAGTTAACCTCCAAATGGAATCATCACCATCTCTTCACCTGGTGTATCCCCTCCACTCCCATCTCAAGTTAACCTCCAAATGGAACCATCACCATCTCTTTACCTGGTATATCCCCTCCACTCCCATCTCAAGTCAACCTCCAAATGGAACCATCACCATCTCTTTACCTGGTGTGTCCCCTCCACCTCCCATCTCAAGTCAACCTCCAAACGGAACCATCACCATCTCTTTACCTGGTGTGTCCCCTCCACCTCCCATCTCAAGTCAACCTCCAAATGGAACCATCACCATCTCTTTACCTGGTGTATCCCCTCCACTCCCATCTCAAGTTAACCTCCAAATGGAACCATCACCATCTCTTTACCTGGTGTATCCCCTCCACTCCCATCTCAAGTTAACCCCCAAATGGAACCATCACCATCTCTTTACCTGGTGTATCCCCTCCACTCCCATCTCAAGTTAACCTCCAAATGGAACCATCACCATCTCTTTACCTGGTGTATCCCCTCCACTCCCATCTCAAGTTAACCTCCAAATGGAACCATCACCATCTCTTTACCTGGTGTATCCCCTCCACTCCCATCTCAAGTTAACCTCCAAATGGAATCATCACCATCTCTTCACCTGGTGTATCCCCTCCACTCCCATCTCAAGTTAACCTCCAAATGGAACCATCACCATCTCTTTACCTGGTGTATCCCCTCCACTCCCATCTCAAGTTAACCTCCAAATGGAATCATCACCATCTCTTTACCTGGTGTATCCCCTCCACTCCCATCTCAAGTTAACCCCCAAATGGAACCATCACCATCTCTTTACCTGGTGTATCCCCTCCACTCCCATCTCAAGTTAACCTCCAAATGGAACCATCACCATCTCTTTACCTGGTGTGTCCCCTCCACTCCCATCTCAAGTTAACCTCCAAATGGAACCATCACCATCTCTTTACCTGGTGTATCCCCTCCACTCCCATCTCAAGTTAACCTCCAAATGGAACCATCACCATCTCTTTACCTGGTGTATCCCCTCCACTCCCATCTCAAGTTAACCTCCAAATGGAACCATCACCATCTCTTTACCTGGTGTATCCCCTCCACTCCCATCTCAAGTTAACCTCCAAACGGAACCATCACCATCTCTTTACCTGGTCTGTCCCCTCCACTCCCATCTCACCCCAAGATCTCTGCACAGCTCATTTCTTCCTTCCATTCCACTGCAAGCTCAGACACTCCCACCCTGCAGCCTTCACCTCCATTCTCTCTTCCCTCAACTACATTATGGCAGGGTCACCATCTGCTCTCCCACCAGAATGTTAGCTCCATGGGAAAAGGGACGTTGCCCCATTCACGCTGAGCAGGGCCCGGTTGGCTGCACACAGCAGCCCCTCAGTGACTCCTGACTTAAGGGGTGACCCGCAGTGTTACTTCACGAGACTGCCGTCCTGACTGCAAGTCCAATAGACTTGCTTCCCTGCTACGTCTTTCACAGGTTTTTTCCCCACGAGTCCACCCCTGCTTGCATTGTCATTACTCAGACACGTCTGAAGCTGATTTCAGTATTGCCGTTGGGAATCACAGAGACCTCCTCTCTCTTCTTGCCTCTTCCATTAAACAGGGACCTCCCAGAGCCCTGCCGCACTCACAAACCTGCAGAGAATGACTCTGGTGAGGGCCTCGGGTCGTCCCTGCACAGCAGCCTTTGTGGTCTGCCTCCTTGAGGTCAACCTGCCCACCTACACTCTTAATACAGCCCCTTGCAGTCCCTGTCCGCCTTCCATCGCCAGAGCTCCACTTCCAACTGCATTCCCCCTCCAGACGCAGTAGTTCTCAAGCCACCATCAAAGAAAGGTCCAGAATTCATTCATCTTTGTCCTGACTCAGTCCTCTTTATGAATGTCCACTTGGTTTGTAGGCACTCCATGTCTGAAAAGTAAATTCAGCAGTAGTTAGAAGAAAGAGCGCCACTGTGTAAATTCCTACAGAGAAGTTACTCACCAGCCTGGACACCTCTCCCAACCACACCACGTTGCTTCGCTAAGGAAACCACTCGACACGTTCCAGTTTTGATTGTAACAAAAACCTCCCACATCTTTGCATTTCTTTGTCTGATGTATGCAGCAGAAAATGTGTGGGCTTTGAAAACCATACCACACTGTCGGGCCACACCACCGTGTCACTATTAGCCCGCACGCGGGGTTCCATCTTGCTGCTTCCAGGCCTTTGGTGTCCTGTTGTGTCTCCACTATTTCATGCCAACCACCTGCTATACACCACTGCAGTTCCTTCAAGCAGGGAAAATAAAGAACAGTTTCCATTGCTTATTCTGTGCTTGACCCAGGGCATAATACCACAGGAAACCTGAGAAATAAGAATCTGTGTCACAAAGACTCTGTGGCCAGGGAAGTCATAGGCAGGGCTAGATAGCGTGGTTTATGTTAGAACATCAGCAAAGAACGTTTCCACGGGACAGAACCCTGAAGGAACAGAGAAAGGTGTTTTCTGCCACCCCTCCCAGGGCAGGGGCACAGGAGTGGACACGACAAACCTGTGGAAATCTGTCTATCAGGGACGCGGTGAGTGGTAGGAGGGGACTGCAGCCAGGTTTGAGTGGACTAAGGTACAAAGGAAGTATATTTTGTGTCTAGATACTATGTACCTTACAAGCTTCTAGGGTTAGGGGACAGAAACATGGCCTAGTTCTCCATCTTGCTTTATGGGTTTAATAACCTTTCCAGGCTACAGTTGGGCACAGGGGAAAATGACAGCTCTATGATCCCCGAGGGAAGCCTGTTAGCCACAGCACAAAACAATGCAGAAGAGGGTGTTCTTGAGGCTTCTCATCTGGTGCTATTTTTAAGGCAAAAGATATTCTGCCCGTAAAGAGGCTTCAAGCTCTGACTTCAAAGGTTCTGGTCATGTCCCAATTTTGTATTTCATAGCACAGAGTAGCGAAAAACTTGTATTCTTTCTGACTTTCCAGCATCTGCCCTGTCTTCCTCTGACTGAGGCCTCATCTGCTGGGCTGGACGCTCTCTGGGTGGCCTTTCCCTGGGCCAGTGCCTGACCGCTGTGAGTGTCAGCTACTGACAGTTCACTGAACCCTCTCCTGCCTGCCCAGAGCATCCAGTGGTTACCGTGTGTGAGCTTGCTGGGGCTGCCCTAACAAAGTCCCACATGGTGGCTTCACTAACAGAGATTTGTCGTCTCACAGGTCTGGAGCTAGACGTCTGAGGTCAAGGTGTGAGCAGGTTGGCTTCTTCTCAGGCCTCTGTCCTTAGTTGTGAGTAGTCATCTTCCTCTGATGTCCTCACATGGCCACCTTGCTGCACCTGTCTTAATTGCCTCTTCCCACAAGGGCATCAGTTGTGTTGGAGTCGGGCACACTCATGTGAACACACGGGAACATGACTGCCTCTTGAAGACTCTATCTGAGGGCATCGCACTCTGAGGTGCTGCGGTCAGGACTGTACACAGGAATTTTGAGGGAACATGATTCAACCTGTAACAGACTAGAATTCTTTTCTTTTCTCAGAGGAAACTCTAAAGAGACCTGGAGTCTGGTCATTAATAGCCTGTGAGTATTTGATCCCTCACCGAAATCCATTCAAACCTGGTTGCAGCCACGTTCCTGTTATTCACTGTGTCTCCAATAGATGGGTTTTCATGGTTTTCTAGTCTCTATCCCTGGGAGGGGTGGCAGAAATCCTGCTCTTTCGAGGATTCCGTCTTGTGGAAATTTCCTCGCCAATGCTCCAACTTAATCCAAGTCATCTAGCCATGCCTGTGACTTCCCTGGCCATGGAGTTTTGTGACACAGATTCTTATTTCTGAGTTTTCCTGTAATATTATGCCCTGTGTCCTGGACTCTACACCTGGAACAAGCACTGCGTGACCGACAAAGCTGCCGACTCTCTCAGAAAGAGCGTTCTCCCCTGTATCCATCTAAGAGGTGATCAAGAAGGGCCATGACTTGCACAGGGAAGGCCCTTCCAGGGGGCAGCAGGGTTAAGAGAGAGTGTCTGAAGTTGCAGAAGGAGGTTGCCCAGCCAGGGTGGGACCTCTGGACATTCTCACCCAGCAGGTGGTGGTGACAAGAGCTGCCTGTGCCATTCCCCACAAAACCTTTCCTGGACGGGAGTTGAGGTTGAATGGAAAGTAGAGACTCCAGACAGGACCAGAATGGTCCCAGGGCCCTGAGTCACCCCTGGCTTTTTAGGAAGAAGTACAGTTACTACCAAAACCTCCTGGTTCTACACGTGTGGTCAGCTGCGTAGCAGCCCCCCAAGTCCACGTCCTAATCCTTGTGAGTGTGACTTTACTTGGCAAAGGGTCTTTGCAGACGTCATCACCTTAAAGAGCCAAATTGATCACCCAGGAGACTCTAATGTCCTCCCGAGGTCCTCTCAGAGGGAGGCAGGAGCATCAGAGTCAAAGATGTGACCAGAAGCCAAGATCAGAGAGGAGACACCAGCCCACTGGAGCAGGGGACGAAAGAAGGGGCCACAGGCCAAGAAATGCCGGCAGCTTCCCCAGAGATCAGACTCTCTCCTCAGAGCATTCAAACGGTGCTGCCCTGCTGTCACTTTGATTTAATTCATTTAGACTAATTTTAGGCTTCTGACCTCCCAACTGTGAGAAAAGCGATTTGCATTACTTTGAGCTACTAAGTTCATGGTAATTTGTCACAGCAACAGTGGGCCACCAAAGCAGTGCATGGGACGTGTAAGCCTGGTCACAGTGCTTTGGCCCAAGAAATAGCACATGACTTAATTTCTAATATGTATTTCATAATATACATATAAAGCATTATTTCTTACTTAAGTCTGGAATTAAGCTGGCAAGAATTTGAAAGATGAGATGTATAAGAGGAATCCTTACTGACTCTGCCCGGCCTCGGATCACACAAGTATTCTGGAGGACTTCAGTGATTCAGAGAATTTATTATATGAACGATCTCCCAAAGTCTGTGTTGAGAACAGCTGGCACGCTCAGCCTCTCAGCCCAGAGTCTAAACTAACAGTTTCCAAGTCAGCAAATTCTTTAGTAAAGAACCAGCTAGTAAATATTCTGGGCTTCGTGGATGGTATATGGAGTCTCTGGGTCACAACTACTCAACTCTGCTTTTGCAGCGTGAAAGTTGCTGTGGAAAACACATAAACAAACGGATGTGGCTGTGTGCCAATAAAACTTTATACACAGAGACAGGAGTTGGGCTGGATCTGGCCCAACTGCCATATTTGCTAACTTTCCACTGCCCACCTAACAGAAGGCAGGTCTGTACCTCACAACATCCCCTCTCCTGTAACTAAGTTGATAACTTGGATCTTCCTGTGGTCACAGCTTTCAAGTCATCATAAGCTCCTCCCACAAGTTATTGTGAAATCGGGTGCTACCTGGGGCTCGCCTTAACAGAACTCCCTATCATGACTCCCCCAGCGCAGTGAACCCCACGCCTACTGGGCAGGCCCACCCTTTCTCTCTGCCACTTCTTCTCACCTCTTCATGTGCAAGAAGGCAAATTTGTCCTCCCAAGAGTCCCCACTTCCACCTGAAAAGAGAAAAGGAAATCAGCTTCTTTTCTTGTCATGATTAGAGCCCAGGGAAATATTCATGTTCTCCAGCAGGTTATCCTGCACGGACGGGCCTGTTATTCACTGTGTCTCCAATAGATGGGTTTTCATGGTTTTCTAGTCTCAAGTGTGAGTTGTGGGCAGTCTGTTGGATGTATACCCAGATTTAGGCTTATCGTTCAGTAAACGACAGTCGGTATTTTCCTTCTGCACTCTATTCTTGTGTTGTCTTAGTCACAAGTTACAGAACCCGATGGACAGTGTTGCAGATAAACACCTACATGGCTGTGATGCAAATGGAAACTGCAGAACTGATTCCCATGGCCAGGCCTGGGTGACTGGTTCTCCCTGCTTTCTCTACATAATGGCCCATTAACCGGCTTTGTTCCTCTCAGAGCCCCCAACTCACACCAACCTTGACTTTCCCTTGGTCCCCTGCCTTCCTCTGCAGTTGTCGGTGTGGTAGCTGGTCCTGCAGGGATTAAATCTATAGATGGAAACAAAGCCCATCAAATCAGCTTATTCTGAGGAGGCAGAGAAACATTGGGTTTGAGCTACTTCCCTTTCCTAAACATCAAAACAAGCCCTTTGGGGGCTTATGGAATATGCATTTGGAAAAATGTTTCCAACTGTTATGTATCAGGAGTAATTATAATAAAGAAAATATTCAGTGGGTTCATCCCAAACAAAATGGTGTACTTAATGGCAATTTTAAGAATATTTTTATTCAACAAAGCATCTCTTATTTCAAATAAATAAATGGATAGCCTCAAAAAAATTTAGTAAAGGGCATATAAATGGCAAAGTGTGTTATTCTGTTCCTTTTTTGTTCTCTAGCTATTCAGCCTTCCCCGAGCCACCCACATATCTTGAAGAGTCCTCACCTGCTGACGCGCCAGCTTACCTGTTCCCGCAAGAGCTTAGAAACCAACAGAAGGGAACAAAAACGTCTGCAAAGCACAGGTAAACTTAATATCAAATCGTGCTCGCACATCCTGAGCTTCCAGCAGCAGAAAGCCCCTGTCAGGGAAGCGTAAGCGGAGTGAACGTTAACTGCAGAGATTCCAAGAAGCAAACTCATCCTCTGTCCAACCAAGCAAGCTAAGTGTTTCATCTCTAAGTTTTGTACAAGTTTTTAAAAAGAAACAGTACAAATTTATATGATGTTAGCAGGCAAAAAGGGTTATTTTCACACGCTATCTATGGAAGTCCACTTACTTGGAGAAGTTGCAAACGCTGGTGTTTGAAAATAGGTGTGTTGGACTTTCTGAAGTTCTTCTGCAATCCCCTGACATTAGGCAATTTTTCTTTAAAAGAAGTCGGAGCACTACAGTGTGATAGCATCATCTTGACATTGCTGATTCACTTTCTCCAGTTCCTCCTCAAATTAAGGAGGAAAATATTTGATGGAAACAGGTAAGTATTGATTGTCCTATGAGAAAACACCAGAAGTAATTCTCAGATGCATTTTTGTTAATTTAAGTTGTGCATCATAGTTTTCCCACATTTGACTAATTTGGAAATTACACTAATTTGGGATTGCATCACACACTCAACTTAAGGTATGTTGGGCTAACATTAACTGAATGGAAAATCAGAAGAGAGAAAGCAGAGATTGGATAATAAATAGTATTTAATCCTTACCAGGCCAGGGAGACTTGTGTTGTATATTTAAAAATTGCTAGGAGTTCCATGTTTTCACTAGACACATGCGTACACACACAGGGGGATAAATATGTGAAGTGATGGAATTAGCCTGGCTGTGGCATCCATTTCACAATATCCATGTATTAAAACAGCACATCATATACCATATACCATATACCATAAGTACATACAATTTTTGTTAGTCAGTTGTATTTCAATAAAACTTGGGGTTGAGATGCCCCACCTTAAGGATCCTAATTAAAAGCGCAAAAATTATCTTTTGTCTCTGAATTTCCCCCCCCAAGCTTTGTGTCCTGTTTTCTTCATAAATAGGAGAGGAGAGGGCCACAGGATGACTTACCCCCTTCACTGTGGCACCTGCCAACATTTGGCAATCTGATGGCTCTGGTTCAAAAACCTCCAGGGGTAGCAATTGTTTTATTTGGGGCAGGAGGACAAAACAAAATAATTTATAATGATAGTGTGTGGTCTGTTGGAGGCAGACACTTACACAAATTTTAAGTTCTGTGAGAAAAATTAAGAATGGAGAACTGCTAATATATTAAAATATCAGTTTAAAATGCAGGTTGGTTCCATATTTTTATTAAATACCGGCAGTCCCCAAGTTATGAATGAGATAGGTTCCGTACATTAGTTCTGAAGTTGAATTTGTGTGTAAGTTGGACCAGGTACAATTACTTATTACCTGTATGTAATAGCCGCTGTTCCCAAGTGTGAGTTGTACGTGAGTCAAATGTTTGTAACTCGGGGACTGCCTATAAAGAATGTGGAGAGGGAAAAGGAGCAATGAGAAATGAGGGGGAGAAGGAAGAGGAAGCTCGAAGGGGGAAGTGGGAATTCAAGGGATAAGGAAGAGTAGGCCCAGGGGTGTGGTGAGGAGGGAGGGGAAGGCTAAAGGCCAGGGAGGCAGCAGAGGAGGGGGGTGGGGGTATGCAGAAAAAGACCTCTAGAGAGGGGTGGCACCTGTGGCTCAAAGGAGTAGGGCACCCGCCCCATATACTGGAGAAGACTATACTTTGGTATGAATTAATATCTTCTTTTGTGTTTGAAAGCAGCCAGATAGATTTGTGATTTAATTCAGGGTTTGCATAAGGAGGGCTGTTGGTTGTAGAGGGGTGCAGAGAAATAGGGTCCAATCATCTCACAGACTTAAAGGTTACATTTGCAAACATGCTCATGTGATTATCTGGACCGTTGCTTTCTCTAGAATCGAATCCAGGTGTCTTCTTCATTCAGCTGAGTCTCAGGAAGCAGAATAATTTCTACTATTACACAGGGAATTAAGAGAACTTTCAGTCTAAATGACGGAGTAAAATTTAGTTCTTAACTTTTGCATCTGCTTTCATCCAAAGGTCTGAATGAGATGGCCATGGCACACGTGTGCATTTGAGATGGATTAGGTGGCAAACGAGCTCAGCTGGAGAAGAGGCTGCCTTCTTCTGCAGCTGCTTCTGGGCGCCTGGGATGGATCCTCCCTGGGCCTTGGTGTGGGGCCCAGGAGATGGTTCCCTCAGGGAGTTGGATGGTGTCACCTGTCAAGGACAGTTAGAGCTGGACAGTACACTTTGAAAGGGTCAAATGGTAAGTTTCATGTTATCTGTATTTAACCCTAATTAAAAGATCTAGTTGGTCAACGTTATTCTGAAACAAGTGGCAGCAATCATTAGGCATCAATACACCTTTTGTTTTAAATCAGTGGGAAGAATGAAATGAAAGTTTACTAAATGTGAAACAATTTGCTAAAATATTGGCGTAAATAGTTGTTTTAGGATGATATGGGGGAAAAAGAAAGACAATTCACCATAGACACTCATTTCTTAGCAGAACCATAGCTTCTGAGCTGTCTTCTGATGCAGGAATATTAAAATTGAGAAGAAAACAAAGGGGCAGAAACTGCCAAGAAAAATCCAGAGCTCAGATTTTATATCAGAAACCAAGAAGCCACTAGCTGTGCTCTCAGGAGTCGAATTGCACCGTCCGTAGGCAATGGCTTTGTTTAGGAGACATTAGAAGAGAAGGCTACCTAGTAGCAAAAACATACTTTTTATCTTATCAGGAGCAGCTCTATACCTGGAGTTTGGACCCACATCCCCTCTCTTCATCAGGCTTCAAAGCCAGAAAGAGCTGTCTGAAGAAAGGAAAAGCTATTTACCATCATTTCGTCCACCTTTTGCAAGCTGAGCTGTAAGTAGTGAGATGGCAACATTATCAAATCTCCAGGCAAAACGAGGGATTCTAGACAATGCTGAGACTTTCTTTTATGAATTACAGTGAAATAATTTATCTGATAAAATTAGTGACTTCTACTGAGCCCCTACCATCTGCAGTACAAACTTTGTTTTTATTTTGTTCTCTGTTAAAGTTTATAGACCTGAAGTCCTATATGTGTGCTCTGCAGACTTCTATTGAGAGGATGACTCTGTTATATATGAGCAAAGCCTCAGTGAATGCTTCCAGACTTGATAAGGGAGGGGTGGGGGGGGGAAGAATCACCAATTCATTCAGTGATATTCTGGCCAGTAGTATCTTAACACCTCACAGTCTCCTTTGACAATAAAATGCAAAGCCAATCCATCCTAATGCCCAGCCTAAGGTAGTTCTGTGATGAGAGAAATACTTTTGATGGTCTCTTCTCTAGGAGGCGTGAGGGAAGCTTTTGTAGTGTTATCAGCACGCCCACGGACTGGCTGCTTACTCTCACACTGCTCTTTAGCTTCAAGCTAAATACACACAGAACTCCTCACATCTCCATAGAGAAACTATTTCTCCAAAGTTTGATTATATTGCAGTTTTTATTTAGGTTCTCTTTAAACTACAATATTGGACAAACAGTACAAAATAAAACTCAATTACTATTGATCACTCAGGAGCCCTTTGGAATTTGCAGGATGACAAAGAATCTTTGCTTGACCAAACTTTCATCAGGCTCCTGAGCCTTCTCCTTGGCCTGTCTTTGTCGTTCCTTGTGAAGTCCGGTTTAGCAAGAGCCCCCAGCCCTCGCCATCTGATCATCCTCTGTGTCAGGTCCTGTTCTTTATCCTCCAGCACCCCAGGGGATGTCTGATCATCCCGCCTATCTTCAGTGAAATTCTTAAGTCAGGTTAACCAAAATCCCCCTCGCCCCTGATTTTTCCTTTTAGTAATTTTCCACCCACCGACCCCTGCTACCCTACTCCCTGGCTGTCAATTCTCACTTGCCCAGGCTGTATTCAGAGTTGAGCCCAACCTCTCTTTCCCATGGCAAAATCCCACTGCAGTGGTCCCTACGCCTTGGAAATGGTCTGGAGTAGTCCTTCTTGTAGCGCTTTAACTAGTGTTGTTGAATAACTTTTGTTCTTTAGCAAGAACTCATACTTGCCTAATTGTCTACATGGAATGTCACCGTTCGCAGACCAGGGTTGACCCTGTGTCTGGGTGTGCACCTCTCCCTCCTCTGTCTACACTGCACCGGGGGAGGAAAGCAGATGTGATGGCAGCGTCCTGTGTTCCCTCTGCTGTGGCCACGGTGCTCAGCGCCACTCCCACAGAGGACCGTGCAGCTTAGTCTCGTCTTTGCCAGTGAAATATGAGTGTCCTGGATAGAAGCTTTGAGGCTCAGCACCTGTTCCTTTCCCTGTGTGTGATGACAGAAACAGGGAGCCGTAGGCAGCCGAGCCCGTAACTGATGGTGTGAGTAAGCAGCCTGTAGCACTGAGCCAGTGATATCTTTCAGGTTGTTTCCATGGCCTTACCCGGTGGCAGTTTATCCTATATAATACCTGACCAATCCCAAGGGAGACTATTGATGTGTCTGTCTCTCTGGATTCCGTGGAATAGCAATGACAACTATGACTTTCATGTTCAATGGCTATTGGTAACTATTAGTGACCTACTGATTCAACTGAAAGAGGGGTTGGAGTGCCTGGGATCTGTTCAATTGGCAGTCTTCCCCCCCGGAGCAGTGTCTTACATTCAGACTCAAAATTAATGGATTTTATGGGAAACAGACAGGGGTTTGATATATCTCTCATTTGATGAAGCAATAAAGAAATTGCAAATGAAAGATAGAGTGGAACAGAGTGTGTCCAAAAATGAAGCCTTGTGTGGGTTAGCAGCTACAAGGACTGCATGAGTTTTAGTACAAGAAAGACTGTCTTCCTAGAACTCATAAAAATTTAATATGGAACATTAGGACCATTTTCCCAATCTGGTATTAATGAGCGTGGGTGTGTATGTCTATACATCTTCGTACGTACTGTAATTTGGGGGCCAACTGTTACTGAGGCACACCATGCACACAGAAATGCACACGAATCACAAGGATACACAAATCGTACAAGTCATAAGGACTCAGCTCAAGGAATTTTCACAAAGCAAACACACATTGTAACCAGCACCCAGGAGAAACACAATATTACCAGCACCACAGCGTGCCCCTGACATCTTTCCCTTACTCAAGAGTAACCCACGTTCTTGACTTCTAAGCAGATTACCTGTGTGTGTTACACCTGGTTTCATCCACGTTACTGATATAGTTGTAGCTCATTCATCACGCCAGCTGTGTGGCATTCTGTGTGTGGACGCGTATGCCCATGTGTCTATTCGGCTGCTGATGGGCATTTGACTAGTTGGAACCAGTTGTGACGATGACAAGTGGCGCCACAATGACCATTTTCATCCACATCTTCTTATGAACAAACTTGTACAATCCTATTGGGTGTACACCTTGCAGGGGAGTGGCTGGATCACAGCACATGGCAGGGTCAGCCTTGGTGTTACTGCCAAACGTGTTTCCAGAGCAGGGACACTACTGCCAGCCCTGTGAGGGCTCTGTGTGTTCCATGTCCTTACTAGCCCTGGGTACTTTTTTGTTTTCCATTTTTGCCATCTAGTGGGTGTGTGGCAATATCCTCTTGTGCTCTTATTCACACTTCTCTGCTGCTTCTTGAACGTCTTTTCATATGCTTATTTGCCACTTTGTTGAAGTATTCTATTTGGCAGTGGCTCAAGACTATAATCCTGCCACTCTGGGAGGCCAAGTCAGGAAGATCACTTCAGCTCAGTAGTTCCAGATGAGCCTAAGCAACAGTGAAATTTTGTCTCTACTCAAAAATAAGCTGTGCATTTTGGCAGATGCCTGTGGTCCCAGTTACTAGAGAGACTAAGGTAGGAGGATCACTTGTGCCCAGGAGTCTGAGGTTGCCGTGAGCTGGGCTGACACCACACACCAATCTAGACTGGGCAACAGAGTGAAACTCTGTCTCAAAAAAAAAAAAAAAGGTATTCTTTTTTAATGAAGTGCCTGCTCTAGTTTTTGCCCATTGCCCATTGGATTGTGTAACATTTTTCTTGATGATTTGTGTATAGTTCTTCATATATTCTTGATGCAAGTTTTTTTCAGATGTCTATTTTACAGAACTTTCTCTTATTCCATGAATTTCCTCTTCAATCTGTTAATGGTGTCTCAATAGACAGGAATTTTTAACTTTAATGTGATTCCAATTTATCATTTTTTCTTTGTGATTATCATCTTGTGGGTCTTATTTAAAAAAATCCATGCCTACTCCATGGTCATACGCAGGTCATAAATATGTTCTCCTGTATTTTCTTATAAACGATTTATTGTTTTGTGATTTGCATTTAGACTTTCACTCCATCTCTAATTGATTTTTCTGTTTACTGCAATGTAGGGGTCAAAATAATTTTTTCACATGGATATACAATCAGCCAACCATTTTCCCATTGTGTGCCAGGTGCTACGTCAGTAATTCTCTCAATGGGTCTGTAGGATTGGTTTCATGTTCTGTATTTCCCATATTGGGAAACTGAGGCTCTGGAAGCTTGCCCAATCCAGGTAAGCCACTGAGCTAGCACTATATGTCAGAGATGTTTTATGTCCTTTTCCCACCATATTATTATGTTAATTTGCAATTCTTTAATTACAAGGTTGGAGGAACTGGTTTCTCTTTGTGCTCTAAGGTGTTTGATTCCCCTCTGTTGTCATCATGGCCTTGATCCATGTGTCTTCACCAGGAGGAATGACAATGCACCAGGCTTCTCAGGACCCCTCAGCCCACCTTCCAAGGAAGGCGGACCGTAATGATGCCCTTTGCAAGGATACACTTGCCACAGGACTCGGGCTTCTAAGGGAGCTGGTTAAGCATAGACTCAGAGGAAGATTAACTTACTGGAGATTAAACCACCATTCCTCATGTGTAGGTGGCTAGTTTGCAGGGGTGGTTGGGAACATATCAAGGGAACAGCTGTGTGACGGAAGAACAGCTTTGCACAAGGCAGTTGCAAAGTCTTCTAGGAGGAGTCGATTTGGGGCCAGCGCTGGATGACCCTGGTGGGAATTCCCAGTGTGCAGCATTCACCTGGGAGGGCTGGAGGGCTGGAGGGCTGCAGGGCAGAAGGTGCATTGCCCACCCTAGCAACAGGCTCCAGAGCAGCCCATGGATCAGATTCTTCATCCAGCATACATTTTTTTTTTCACATTCACACATGTGCTCACAAATTTCTGCCTGTCGCGCCCCTACACACTGACATTTGAGATCTTTGCCAATATTCTAAAAGGAATGTTGGCAAAAGAAGGCTCTAGCTCTGTCTGCGGCCTCTGACATGTGTGTGCTGTCGAGGGGCGGGCCGAGATTAGCGGAGGTGGCGCGCCCTCTCCCGCCAGAGTCCTCGTTATGTCATCACTGTGTGTTGGTACATGATCCCCAGCAAAATTAATGACAATTGTATGTGAGGAGCATAAAGGGGAGCCAAAAATGGGAAAAACATGATTTCTAGATCCAGGAAGAACAGTACTTGGAAATAAAGCTCTGTCCACGGAGGAGGCTTCAATGGGCTCTTGCTCTTTAATTAATCCAGGATCACACGTGGCTCCCAGAACTGTGTTGAGTGCCCACAGATGCCAAGAGTGGCACAAGAAAGCAAATGGGCCCATGTGTCAGCAGAACAGCTCAGCTTCTGCCTTCTTAAACTTTACACTCGCAGGCCATCCTGAAGCTCCAGGAAGGGGGGAGGAGGGTCACTGATATTATTTTATAGAAGGGGCAAAACTAAGACAAAGTGACTCCTGGAATATTCTCTCCCCTACAAAGTCTTGCGTCCCTTAACATTTTCTTTAAATGTCTATAGGGTAAAGATGTTTCCCCAGAGGAGCAGATGGAGAACACAGAGGAAGGGGAAGGGACTGCGTCTGGGCTCTGCCAGATCTTGTGCTGACGGCAGAACTCCAACTCTTTCTATTTTATTACTGACATGCTTCACACACACCTGTGTGGGAAGCATTTCCTATTTCCATTGAAACAACTTCTAAAGAGAAAGGAAATAACCTTTGAAAGTGTATGAAGGCTAGCTGTTTTTTCATCAGTCATATCTTTTAACCTCCACAAACCTAGGAAACAGACATTATTTCCACTTTATAGATGATAAAACTGAGGCTCAGAGAGATTAAATCATGGGCCAAATACCTCCCAAATAGTAAGACCTAAAGGTAAAATGTATACCTAGGTCTGTCTGACTCTAAAGTCTACTATCTAAAGCAATGTTAATTTTCATTTCAAACGTCATGATAATCCTCAGCACTTAGGTTTTTATTACCTCGGTGAACCATTCTCTGGTTTGCTTCAAGAACAGCACTAAGTAAGGGTCTGTGCTACTTAATCCTTCACATAGTTCCATTTTTAACAGCCAGTTAAAAATATCTTAAAGAGTTGGTTTTTCAGTTGTGGAAATATACATAGCTGGTTTCAAAGTTTCCAGGTGAATCAAAAAATTCTCAGCAGACTGGTTCATTTTGACATGGGAAATTTTATCTCAGAACTTTATAGTGACAGAGAAACCGACAGTTGTACCATGTTTAGATGTGGCAGGAGATCCATTTGGAATGACAAGGAAAAGGTCACTGGGCACATTGGTGTGGCTGAGGAAGAGCCAGGAACGGCCAGCCCAGCTGCTCTCCATTTCCTGGGACCTGAGGTTTGGAGTCCAGAGCTTCGGTTGGACCCTCTTGGTCTCATCTAATTCCACCTGAAGTCTGAGGAAGCACACTTCCCTGTCCCCTGCCTGTGAATGGTTTATAAAAAGTTTCTTATAATTTAAGTATGTATAAATCCAATTAATTTCTTGAAGTTTTAAAGGTATCAAACCTGTGGTTTCTCGGATATCTGAATAGGAGCATATGCCAGAAAGAGAAGGTTCCAATGTATTGATTACATGGATGGAACTTGATCATGTAATAGGGAGGAATTACCTACCTAACAAGATTCGGGCGGGCAGTCCCAGAGTGTGAGGCGCTCCAGGGTTTGCATGGTAAACTTGCCAGTTAATACCCACCATGTATGAGGGGGCAGCTATCCAATGAAAGTAGCCAAGTTTTATAGAAAGTGGATTTAAAACCAAAGACTTTAAGTAACTAGCCTGTGGCCACACAAATCAATGCTGGAGGCTGAGAATAGAAATCAGTCTTTTGACCTCTAGTCTGAGACTCTATCCATCATCCTTGTCTTCCCAGGCCTAAAGCTGGTTCCATTTGTTTTTCAATAACCCAATGAGAGTGTGTGTTGTTTCTGTGGTTGTCATGGAAGCCAGACTTAGAATTCAAAGGAAAAGTTTCATTGTGTATGTTTGTGTATGTGTATTTAGGGGAGGGGCTTGGGAGAAATAAAAGTATCCCTTCCCTCAAGAAAATAAATAGTTTAATATTTCTATGATTTGAACCCTAACACTAGTATAAAAAAGCTTTAGTAAGTGATTTTTAGAACTTTTAGATGGCTAAATATAACTTTCCTTTATTGCCATTTTTCTTATTCTTTTTCTTAAAATTTCAGATTAATATGAGGGTACAAATGGCTAGGTTACATTGTTTGCTCTTGTTAGGTGAAGTTGAAGTTGTAGTTGAGGTCTTTATCCAGGGAGTGTGCTGTAAAACCTTCCATTGTCCCCAGAAGGTGAGAGATTACCAATCCCTCTCTTCACTCCCCCACCCCCGGCTTTCTCAAGGGAATACTCTTACCCTGCACGTGGAATTACAAACTAATATAGCCTCTATGGAAAGAAGTATGGAGAATCTTCAAAGAGCTAAAAGTAGACCATCCATTTGATCCTGCAATCTCATTACTATCTACCCAGAAGAAAATAATTTCTTTATTCTTTTTGACAAAACAAATTTCAATAATGAAAAATATCTTCATATAACTTAGCGAGAATTCTATTTTAATTTTATGGCCATCTTTATAATATCAAGGTTCTTTAGAAACTTGATGATTCAAGATATAATTAGTGTAGTTTATTAGGTTTCAAATAAGCTGTAACCAGAATATAATTCTATTTATCATTATCATGAGCAGACAAGTGTTCTTCATGTATTTTGTTCCTGGTTATATAATAGAACAAGTTTAAAAGAGAAGATTTGTTCTCAAAAAGCAGCCCCAGGCTTGCATGGTGGCTCATGCCTACATCCTAGCATGCTGGGAGGTTGAGGTGGGAGGATTGCTTCTTGAGATCAGGTGTTTGAGACCAGTCTGAGCAAGACCGAGACCCTGTCTCTACTAAAAAAAAAAAGAAAGAAAGAAAGAAAAATTAAACAGGCACTGTGGCGGGTGCCTATACTCCCAGCTAATTGGAAGGCTGAGGCAGGAGGATCACTTTAACCCAGAAGTTTGAGGTTGCTGCACTCTAGCCTGGGCAACAGTGAGACTGTCTCAAGAAAAATAAATAAACAAAAGCAGACCCTAATTAAATGTACTTTACTGAGTGAGGGGTTACAATTCTATGTGGCCTCACAGTGCCCACTCCCCCCATTTTCTTAATAATAAGACCCCAATTATTTGTTCTAGTCTCTTTACCACCAAGCCAAATGACTGTTTACACATGTCCCTTGAAGCTGGATGTGGTCCTGTGTTTTGGCCAATGAAAGGGAAATAAGCAGAACCTTTTCATACTTCCCGGAAGTGACTCTAAGTAGAGGGGGGCACCTTCCTCCCTGGATGATGTCTGTGATGGCAGGACCTATAGCAGCCTGCTGGGACACTGAGATCCTGAGATCCACTCCAGGGCCAGCAGAGGTGTCAGTAGGACACAGACTGGGCAGCAGGCCCACATGTGCCCAGAGTGCCTCCCTCAGGACTGCTTTCTTCCTCAGGTAAAGCAATGGTAATAGGGATTTCTCTCCCAGCCAGCTAAGCCTAATCATAAGTGATACAATGTGTAAAATGGTATTATCACTGTTGATTGGATTATTCTATGGAAGTCTAACTTCCCAGGGCACAAGGTCTTTTCCACACCATCTTCCTTCCCAACTATATAGACGAAAGATTCTTAGCCTGGAAACTTTTAAACTGGACATTCAAGTACACATCTGTAGAGGACATTTACTCCTGAAACCAGTAAGAAAAGTTTGCGATTCTTTTCTTCAGGTTGATGACAGAGATGTATTCCTAACAAGAGGGCTGTCCAGGAAGTACTGGGACTGCCATCTGCTTCATCAAGGTCCAGTGCCCAGCTGGGAAGCAATCTTGTCCTTTGTTCCCCAGGCACCTTCCTACCATTAATTTATGATCGTTACTGACCTTGGGTTTAGCACAGCCACAGAATGAGCCACCTCTGCAGCAGGCCACACCCTTGTGTGCTCAGACCTGATGAGCTTCTCATCTCCCATCATGGTCCATGTAAGTCGAATCTACGTCCTCCAAAGAATGATTGGGGGGCACGTGCACAGAGAAAGTACACGCCTTAGCCTTTAGGAGAATGCTGTTACCTGTGTTAGCTGAAGAATCACAAAAGGACCTTAATTTCCTGAGGAGCTTTGTTAGGTAAACTATGTCTCAAGGATGGGCTTCATCTCCTGGAGCATGAGGGAGAACTTGAGGCCCCATTGTTACCTGAGCTCAAAGCAGCAGAAAAGGTACTTGTCCAGAAGTGCAGGAGTAGACACTTGTCATTGACTTTGCTGGGTGCCCTTGGAGAGATGATCTCACACAGGCCATTTGCGGCACTGGATACAGAAGCACCTCTATCCACCACGCCCCAAAATTCAGATCTGCAGCAAAACACAGGAAGGCTTTCACTGCCAACACTGCTTACTGTCAAGAAAATCTGAAGGCAAGTGACCCTTCAGGCATTTTCTTGATATGGTAAAAATGAGCAGCAAATAGGCAAATATTTGCATTTCTTTTGAAAAGTGAAAACTCTTATTTCAGAACCAGTCTTTTGGGGCAAAAATTTTGTCAACAATACCACCTAAATACATAACCTCGGTATGAACCTATATATATGCATTTATATAAAATGCTCTAGATGTTAACCATTAAAATGGCAAACTGAGCATTTACATGCATATAAATCTATGTTACAAATACAAAGGTCAACCCTATTTATTCATGTTAATTTTATTAATATAAAACCATAAACTTAAAAGCTCAATTTCTAACAACTTCTATTTAAATAGTAAGGAATTAATGTTCCAATTCAATGATCAAGCAGTCTGATTTTTTTTTTTAATCTGAGGAGTTGTTACTAATCATTCAAATTCATCATAATTGTAGCTGGAGGGTTTTATGAAGAGAGAAGTTAATATCTCTTTTCCTTGAAATCCCCAAGTGATGTCTAATTGAATCTTTCTTTTTCTTCCACCTTGTTTTACATGACTTAGCAAGTGGAATGTGGACCAGTTCAGAAAAATGTTTGCTCCCCAAATAAGGAGGCCGGTGGTTTGCTGTAGGTTCAAATCTACTGACTTTGGAAATGTTCCCAAATTGTACATCCTTCTAATGTGATATGCTATGATTTCAGGGCATGGCAAATTGGTTACACTTGATTAGATGCACCTCTCAGGAATCCATCCATTCAAGCATCACTCGAAATGTGTTGGGTTGTTTTTGTAGATCTAAAAATGTTCAGAAGAGAGAATCTAAATTTTGGAAAAGTCAGAGTTATAATGGAAAACTTCTCATCAAGGGGAAGGTTTTTGAATTAGTACATTTCAAAAAAGAAGAGGACAAAGGGTTGATTACTAGTCCTGGGTAAAGAATTCTGGTGAGGCAAACACAGTTAGCAGGAAGAATTCAAGGGTGCTGGAAGGAGCCTTTGAGTTAAGAGGGATTTGGGGTTGGGTTGGAACAGACTTGTGCTAGAAGCAACAGGGTGGTTGAGAAGGTCTGTGGCATCTGTGAAGGGAAGGAAACGCAGTGGCTAAGAAAAAGGAAAAAAAACAAGATTTGGGTAAAGTGGAGCTTGTACCTGATGAGCATCCCGGGGGCGTATTGCGTTGCTGAAGCTTGTGCTCTTACTTTCTGGTCTCATTCGGTAGTGCTGCTTTTCATTAGCACATTTGCTTTAATGGACACGTGTTTCATTTTATGGTAAGGAGGTTGTGAACGCCCTGACAGATGAGCCAGGGAGATTGAACTAGTAGTTTATTCATTCACAGAGCCAACAAAATTAATTGAGCAATATATTTTTTATACCTATTTATTTGACTTCTGAGCAATTTCCATGAACAGTCAACCCTTTTTTGCATCACCTTGAGTACTTAATACAATCCTTTGTTGTTTTATAAAGATTTGCAAAATATATGTATATCAGTTTTTTTTTTTTTTTGGAGACAAAGTCTCACATTGTCACCCTTGGTAGAGTGCTGTGGCGTCATAGCTCACAATGACCTCCAACTTCTGGGCTTAAGTGATTCTCTTGCCTCAGCCTCCCAAGCAGCTGGGACTACAGTTGCCCACCACAATGCCTGGCGATTTTTAGAGATGAGGTCTCACTCTGACTCAGGCTGGTCTTGAACCTGTGAGCTCAGGAAATCCACCCTCCTCAGCCTCCCAAGTGCTAGGATTACAAGGGTGAGCCAGCATGTCCGGCCCTGTAGCAAAAAAATAAAAATAGCACAAGTTCATAAATGACTCCCTGTCACCTGTGCCTGCTGGTTGGTGTAGGCAACTCTGGTGATGATTACCCCGAACACAGACCATACTTGCAGTACTCCAAAGCTCAGCTATGCACATTTCAATCCAGACATTATCTTTTATTAGCTGTATGACTTTCAGAAACATACTTAATCTCTCTGAACCTCGATTTCTACATCTACAAAAGAGGGACAATTGTAGACATATGTAATAGTCAGGTGAAACAGAGGAACCCTGGAGAATGCCAAGGTAACACCACATGGATGCATTTGGGTGCAAAGCATAAAGCTGGAGACTGCCAGAGGAGGAGAAGAAGAAACTTCCCATGCCTTAAAGGAGCTTATGATCTACTCTTGCCAGAGAGGCAATAAGAAAAGATATAAAAAGTGTAAGGAAAAGTGTCTCTGAGTGTGCAGGGATAGCCACAATGGTACAGAAAACCTGTGGCAGGTGTTATGATGACAGCTTTCTGGAGAATCAATTTCAGCTGAGTTTAAACTAAGGCTCATCTTCCAGTTCATAACGCGAATTGTATACATCCTCAGTCCTGAATCTGCAGTTCTGAAATCCATCATGCTCCCCAAACATGATGAGAATTTTCAAACATACTCCTAAAAGATTTGAAAACCTATGTTATCTTTTCACACATTTTAGATTAATATCCAAAATGGCTTTTTATGCATCTAAATAATTACAAGGACATACTATAATTTCTAATGTCCTCTAAGCATTAGAAATTTTAAATAAAACCTTTATAGCTTCTTTTGTAAATATGGTCAATGGAATCTAAATTTCAAAGTAATTTGATATTCACCATCCACTATTTTTAAACTACATGAACAAACTCTTGCAGGGAAAGTTTTGTATCATTCATTTCACTCATTAAATTTTCATTTCCATTATACTTTTCTGTAATATAAATATGGGCATGTACTTAAATTTAAATCTCCAAACTAACACATGATAGTTTAAATATCCTGCTCTATATTTTGAATAATTACTTGTAAATTCTGTTATCATTGCAATAATTGCCATTACACAATGGAACAAAAATAACAATGCTAACAAATTTTAATAATTGTATGAAAAAACATAATATTTTATTGAAAAATGCACTCAGTGAAATGGGTGGGTTTTTTTTGTTTATTTCTTATTTTTCCTTTTTCCTCTTTATTTTCTTTTAGTTTGTACGTCCCTGGATGCATATTACTTATGGCTAAAGTGAAAATAATTTAGCATCAATTCCATTCCTATTTTTTGGTGATGTAAGTTCAAGCACTTGGAAAATTCATCTACGTAAATAAATAGAAGGAAATAGAGTGATATTGTTATTACACTGTTAATCAATTATTTGAACTCTTTTTCCACTATACCCTGGAAATCATGCTATAAGCTATCATCAATAATTACTTTTAATGTTCTATCAGCTAAAAATCGAATTAAGTTCTCCTTCAACTGGGTTTGAAACAGAGCAAAAGGAAATTGGAAATCAATCTGACTTTGTTACCAAGTCATTAGCATGGACTGCTTTTCCCATTTCTGAGGACCAGGGTACCACCGGATAATAAAAAATGGCAAGACATATGACTTTGTGCAATAAAATGGCTTTCTACCCCAAAGAGCTAATGGGCCAGTGGATTCCCTGGGTGAGTGGAAGGAGAAGAGTGTGATCGGTGAGGCTGTGAGTCCCTGTGCCACCCTGAGAATGTTCACACTTTATTTTTTTTAAGAGAATATACTCATTTATTATAAATAAACATTGCTTTTTTTATAGAAAAAAAGAGAGAGGATGGAAAAAAGGGAGAGAGATGTTAAGCATTTCCATTTTTAAATCATAGAATTGTGAAGCTGAAAAGGCCTTAAAAAATAATCTGGTCTAGTGATTCCCAGCTTCTTTGAATAGGAAGCCATATTTTAATTATACATATTTTTTCAGGACCCCGTGTAATGGCAGTTGTTGCTTTAGTAAACGTTGATCACAATATGTACAAAAAGTTTTATGAGCGTAGTGATTTTTAAAATTAAATTTATATTTTATTATAACCATTCTATCTATATACATTTGAAAAATTAGTGCACATCTGCAGATAACATATGACATTCTGGCTGGGGGAGTAAAGATTAAGATTTGAAAAACTTGTGAAGGGGAGCGAGGTGGCTGACTAGAGACGTCACTTGCCAGATGGTCCTGGAGGGAAGGTAGGGTATCTCACTAGGAGAGGGCAGAGGAGAAACAGCTCAGGTGTGGATCACAGGGAGAAGTGCTGGGGCCCACCAGTGACCTCATGTAGGAAAACTGGGAAGCGGAGAAGGAAGAAGATAAAGGCAAGGAGACATTGGAGAGGATCAAACCCAGAGAGACTTGAAGCCCAGTGGAGGGGCAAGGAGAGGTTCCAAACTTGGGAGACCACTGTCACCAAACGTTGACACTTTAGTACATAAAGCACTGGAGAGAATGGCTTCTTGGCTGGCCAGTAAGAAGCTGAAGTGTTTTGAAGAAGTGAATAGGGGAGAGGACTCAGGGGTGGGGGTGCAGAATCAGTTAATGAGATTTATTTTTCTCTAGAAAGTTTCTAACAAATTCACATTAAAAAAATTAAATAGTTAACAATGGCAGAAGAATGGTAAATGAGACTTGATGCCTGGACTCTGGTAGGAGAGTAAATGGACATTTCTGAATAAATAAATGGACAAAGGGGATAACTGGGAATTAGGGAATCAGTTTCTGGGGCCATCATATGCACTGTTTTTATGGTTTATGAGAGAAATACTAAGTGCTTTGCAGGATACTATTTTTGTCCTTAACCCCAAATTATGAGTATAAATGGCAACTTTCCAAGTGGATCCAGTAGTAGGAAGTGAATGTTAATTAGCAAGTGTTACTCTGAGAACTAGAATTCAAATTGTTTGTAGAGAAAGATGAAGTTAGAATGTTAATAATTCCATGGCATATGCAGAAATTACCCCTTGGATTTTGAAATAGGATTGACATAATGGTGACATAAAAAGAAGGCCAAAGTTTTAAAATATGTGGGCAAAAATGTATTACCCCACAAGGTAGTAATCTACCCCCAAAAGGCTCCCTCTCCATAATATGGAGACATTTTTGGTGGATGATTGCCCAACATGGTACAATATGTTTCAGCTCAACTTTGTGTCAGGTCTGGCCGTGATCAAGTTGTCTCCAAAAAGATGTGAGTGGAAGTGATATATGTCACCTTTCAGCTGGAATATTTAACGAGCAGATGAGCTTTCTCCACTGTCAATCTTTTTGCCCCTCTGCTGGTTAGAAACAGAAGACTTTGATAGGGTATATCATATCACCCAGGGAATCCTGGGGCCACAGATCACAGGTATAAGGAAAATTGCTACTGACCAGGACTTTCTTGTTGGACTGTTATATGAATAACAACAAAATTCCATGATATTTAATAATCAAAAGGTTGGACTTACTTGTTATAACAGATAACATTGCCCTAATAAAAGAGAGGTATAAATTGGAAAAAAAAAAAAATATATATATATATATACACACACACACACACACACATACACAGAGAAGGTGCTGAAAATTGTATACATAGTTTAAGAAAGGAAAATGTATTAAAATTATAATACTCAATATATAACAATAACAAGATGAATACAAGTGATGGTGAGCACCTTTTGTCATTGCAGAAGTCCAATGTGACGTGGATATTACACATTTAATGAGCTTTTTCTTTTCTTAAAATGTGTATACATTATTTTTGCACTCTGTGTACACACACACACACCCCAATATACACCCTATATTTTGCTGTGTGTAATGCACTCCCATGCACAATGCATGCCCACAATTTTGCCCAAACTTTCAGAAAAAATTCATTCACTTAATTTTTACGTATGTATGTGTGTGTATGGAATTATTTTTCAGGTTAATATGAGGATACATATGATTAGCTTACACTGTTTGCATTTGTAAGGTAAAGTCCAAGTTGTAGTTAATGAACTGTGGAATATATATATCATGGACTATTATTCAGCCATAAAAGACAAAGGAGACATTTTAATTTTTTAAAGGCGGATGGAGTGACTTTGCAGTCATACCTTCTTCTCTCATGAGAGGCACGAGGCATGAAGCCAGCCCCTGGGAGAAGTCAGGAGCGAAACCAGGCAGCAGGTGACAGTGGTCCAGACGACCTGTGTACCTGACCTCCTCCAACTATCACTTCCTGAGCCACCCTCATCTCCACGGCTTCCTGTTTTCCATTCTCATCCATGTCCGTCAGTGGCCATGTTGCCATGGCCACTCCACTGAGAACCCTGGTGGGATTATTTCCTGGGAAGCTGGTGTGAGGGCCAAGGGCCAGCCCTGCCTGCCCTGGCCTCCTGAGGGTAGACCCTTGCCCTGTCCTGGCTGCCTTATCCCTCACAGCTGCCCCATTCTCAAGCTTCTGGGACCCTGCACTGAGGAGGAGGCTTCCCTGTGACCCCCCAGTGAAGCACTCTGCATTTACATTTTTGTTGAGTGCCTAGACTGTGACCTCCTTGAGCCATCCATACCTTGGGCCCTCAGTCAGAGTGAATGACACCAGCCTTTCCTAAACTTGCAAATCTTACAAAATCAAATCTGCAGAATCAGCTCTTCCAGGGGAAAGACCTGGGGATTTGTTCCACTAAGCATCTTAGATGGTTCTTCCTACTGGCAAGTTGGGAAATTATACTAGCTCAACATTGTGGAGTTTGGAAAAGTCACAAGGTCGAATTTCAATCTATGGGCTCAGGTACCCCCAAAATTTGGTGCTTCACTACTAGATGCCATCACAGACAGAAACTTCATGGGAACTGAGACCCAAGATCACATCAGTTACTACTAATAGAAACAGGTCTCAGAACCCAGGTCTCCCAGACCCCAGTTCAGGGATTTTCCTTCCACATGGGTGGGAACAGGAAATGAGAGCATGTGGAGATGTGGGTGGGCTGGGAAGGGACGGGGGGGTGGCGGTGTGGGGGTGTGCTGGGTATTCAGATCATCTGGCCACTGTCACTGCTGCCTGGACTTGCTCTGGCTTCTCTGCAGCATTTGTGCCTCACACCTCTTGCCAGAGGAGGCACCATTGTGCAGACACTTCTGCCCTATCAGACACCATGCAGGCACTTCTGCCCTAACAGACACTGTGCAGACACTTCTGCCCTATCAGACACCATGCAAACACTTCTGCCCTATCAGGTACCGTACAGACACTTCTGCCCAGAAGACACTGTGCAGACACTTCTGCCCTATCAGACACCATGCAGACACTTCTGCCCTATCAGACACTGTGCAGACACTTCTGCCCTAACAGACACCATGCAAACACTTCTGCCCAGAAGACACCATGCGGACACTTCTGCCCTAACAGACACCGTACAGACACTTCTGCCCTATCAGACACTGTGCAGACACTTCTGCCCTAACAGACACCGTGCAGACACTTCTGCCCAGAAGACACTGTGCAGACACTTCTGTGCTATCACATCACCTTCCATGGTGTGCCTGCTTCCAAGATGGCAGTGTCTGGCTTGGTGCCCATAAGCACAGTGGTTATGGCACCCATGCACTGAGGCTGGGGGGTTTGAGCCCATCCCGGTCCAGCTAAACGACAATGACAACTGCAACAACAACAAAAAAAGTAGCTGGGCGTTATGGCAGGTGCTTATAGTCCCAGCTACTTGGGAGGCTGAGGCAAGAAAATCACTTGAGCCCAAGAGCTGGAGGTTGCTGTGAGCTGTGACGCCACGACACTCCACTGAGGGTGCCATAGTGAGAATCTGTCTCAATTAAAAAAAAAAAAAAAAAGATGGTGGTGGCAGCATCCAGCATCATCAGCCAGGTGGGCTGGAGGCTCTTCAGCTGCCGTGCCTGCTGGTGAGGGTGGCCGGGAAGAGGGATCACATGCAAAGGGTCCAGTTACCATATTCCAGGGCATCATTCTGCATGTGGTTGTTGTTATTGCTTTCTGAAGTTACACTTTTAATGCATAAGCATAAATAAAAGAAATAAAAACACTAATCTAGATACAGAATTAGTACCACCCATGAATAATGCACATCCTATTTTTTCCTTAAAATTTTAGGTCAAAAATTCACATTATAGATAGCAAGATACAGTATATAGAGATAAAAACCCCTTAAGTAAATTAATGGATGATAGGTTTATATTTATACTCAAAGGAGTATAAAATATTTATATTTAAGGAAGCCTAAGGTAAATGTGTACCTTCCTTTTTTCTACTGACTTCAGGTGAATTAGAACATGCCTCTTTTCCTATCAGGGCGTTACTCAAAAATGCTAACTTTCTAAACACCTGCAATTAAAGATGTTTGAAACATGCAAGTCAACTATGGATTCTAACATGTTATGGATCATTCTTTGAAAAATGTTGTCACTCCAGCATGCGTCAAAGACCCAAAGCAGCACCCTGCATTGTGGAAATGATGACGAGTTAGCAGCAGTGCTAGAGCCGTGGCTCAGAGAGAGACGAGAACAGTTGTTCTGGCGGCAGTGTCTGTAATTGCATTTGGCTAGTGCTGCCTCTGACACCTGTGCCCCATCCTCAGTTGGCAGTGGAGGGCCCTGACTGGCAGAGTCCACCACTCATCCGTCTTCATCCAACCTTCCTTCCCAAAGGCCAAGGTTACTAATGCTCCAACAAGAACACCCACGGGCCATATCAAACTTCCATTTAGAGCCCACTGATCGCAGAAGAGCAGTAGCTTTCCATGCAATTTATCCAAATGCCTTTAAATATGTGAGTTTTAATGTTGAATAAAATAAAAGGAATCTCTTGAAGTCTTAATATTTTTGTTTGGGGTAAGAAGAGAGGAACAGAACAAAGAATACCAGTCTGTCACCCCCACCAAAGCTAACTTACAGAAAGCAAGAGAGAAATCAAATAACCTTTGAATTAGTTACGGTTTGGCATGCCATTCTAAAATG
Organism: Nycticebus coucang; assembly: GCF_027406575.1. NCBI lineage: Eukaryota > Metazoa > Chordata > Mammalia > Primates > Lorisidae > Nycticebus > Nycticebus coucang. The sequence continues at coordinate 188,792,852 of NC_069780.1, forward strand.
ACAGATATATTCAGCTAACAAAACCTCTGAATTCTGCTGCATTTTGAAGAAGTCATTTTTGATTACACCCCAAGAAAACCACATGCAGCACACATTATAGTTATGTGGAGTGCAAGTAAGTTCCAATTGCTACGATCCTCCGAAATTCAAAAGCATTACGAATTCTTAGAGCATGATGATTGCAGTTGAACAACAGTAGGGCAGATCACATCAGCGCTGTAGTCTAAGCTTCCGTCTATAATCCAGATGTCTTCTTTAAATGCTGCCAACCCTGCATTTCCCAGACTTTTTTACACTCTGACAAAACCTTTGACCATATTGACTGATGCTTTGTAAACACAGCCTTGCTTTACTCTTGTGTGAGTGGTCAACCAGGCAAACAGCTGGGTCATCCCAAAATCTGTCAGCTTACATTATACTTACTTTGCTACTGTAATAAACAATCCCCAAATCTCTGGTTTATTTCTCACTCCCATTTTATGTTACCTGTGAGTTCTATTATATATCTTCATTCTAGGACTGAATCAGAAAAGAGCCAAGAAACCAGAGATGTGAGATAAACATTCAGTGGTGCGTAAATCCTCTCTGCTCAGCTGTGGCCCACAGAGCTTCTCACCTCACACCTCTGGCCAAAGCCAGTGAGACAGTGTGGGAGAGGGGAGGGATAATCCTCCTGCGGGAAGAGGGCCTCAGAGTTGACAATAACAATACCCCACTGCACCCTCTTTCCCACAAAGGTTCCCTCTGTGCAACATACATCACCCTCTTGTGGAGGAAAATGCCCCCAAACCCCCTTCCATCAGAGCCCAGGGTTTTACGTAATCTATCCCTCTGACTCCTCTTTATCTGGAGACCTATGAACACCACTACGAAAAAGAAACAGCAGTAATAAAAGGGTCTTTAAAGATTACTGACATGACAAACTCCCATTTGTAAAGGCCAAAACTAGGCAGGGGCCGTACCTCCGTCCTACCAGTCCCTCCCGGTAACAGTCTGTGTCTCCCTACTCTGGGGTAAGATTTTTTGTTTCTCTAATCCTTTGCTAGACTTACTGATATTTCCAGCTTGATGGACATCCTCTCCTATGGAAGAAATCTATCCTAGCTCTTCTCAGTGTTGTTGAAATGCAGGTAAGTTTTTTAGCCAGTGCTACAATTACTTTCTAAAACACTTAGTTTGGAATGTTCCCACTGCAGGGGCTAGGTATGGTCTGCTGAATATTTTCTTCTGAGGCTAATGTTGGGACCAGTACATAAGCCTAACGTTTGACATATTATGCATAGCATAATTATCTGCTTATGTAACTTTAATTCCCAAGGTAAAAACTCATCAGTGTTTCCAAGCAATGATTAATGATCTTTGCCTTTTCTTTTAACATATTTCCGTCTCGAAGGTTGAAGCCATCATTTTCTGGTGTGCTTCCCTTTCCATTCTGTATAATGACTGAGATTCAGTCACATCCCTAATCTGCAGAGGAGGCTGACGGGCTGGGGAAAGTGAGCAGGCCATGTTCAAATTCTAGACTGTAGACCACCAAATGAAGAGATGGCATTTCACGTGCCACTCTGGGCAGCAGAGAGCAGAGAACTTCCTGCATCTTTGATTTTCTTTTTTCCAACTTATTTTTGCTCCCTTATCTCACCCCAGCAGGCAGCATAAAGAAGCCCCAAAGTTCAGAACCCAAATAATGAAAGAAACACTAGGGCTTCTACCGCATGTGCTGCCTTCTTAACTGTGCGCTGCTGACGTGTGGGCAGAACTTTCTCAGTGGATCGTAAAGGGCAGAGATCTTGTACATGCGTGTCTCTGGGAAGGAGCCTTTTATTTGACTTTTTTTTTTTTTTTTTTCTATCTCTAAAGCTTAATAAACAAGTACCAGGAGAAAGATAAGTTGGCAAAAAAAAAAAAAAAGAAAGAAGAAAAAAAAAGAAAGATGAGTTGGCAGGAGACTAGTTTTATCCATAAACTTAAAATGAAGTCCAAAGTTCATACTTCTCATTAGACTTAGATCAGCAGTCAGCTGATCAGCTCCAGCACGTAAGGACCCTGGGGAAGCGCTGAGATCTCAATGCCTCTGTCCTATATGCTCATTTCTGCATCTTTTTTCTTTGGGGAGCCTTCTTTCTTTTCCCATAATCACCTACCTCCCCCACCCCCATCACTCCACAAGCACCCTTGGCCTTCCAGACAATCCATGAATTTCAGATTCCTGGGAGGAGTAAATCATCTTAAGACCCATCATTCTCTTCCTTTAACAATCAAAGTGAGAGCCACTTGAGATTCCTGAGTTACAGCGGCACCGTGGGGGCTGATGGCTGCCTTTATAAAATCAGCCTTAAAATGCTGCCTGTTCTTTTACTCATCACTCTAATTTTTGCAGTCGTCCATTTTATACTTTAAAGGAGACGCTTCCGCCCTTCATGCTTTGGCCTATGGTCTTGTGGCCAAAAGTGATTTAAAAAAAGACCTGACCTTAGTGTTAAATAATATGAAGCCTTTGCAATGTTTGCATTTTAAAGAGGAAGGAGGGGTGTGCCACTGGGTCACTGAAGACTCACTTCCAAGGGGAGACAGATATTCTGTAGTCAGGAATTTTTTCCAGGGAACACAAACGGCTAACATTCATTCAGCAACAAAATATTCCTGATCACTAAATATGGGATTGACGTTGTTTTCAGGACAAAACAGACCAAAATTCTTCTCTGCTGGAGATTACTTACTTGTGAAAGGAGATGGACAAGAAACACAATAAAAGTAAGGTAGGTATTTTGTTCGAAGGTGGTATGTGCTCTTGGAAGAAAAAGCACAGCTTAGTAAGGGGGACTAGGCTCAGAGGGAGGAGGAATAATTTAAATCAGTTGGGTGGGGATCCCTGAGATGGTGGCGGGGGACAAAGACTGGAAGGAGGCAAGAGCATGGAGTCAAGGGTCTGTCTCCTTCTGGATGTTTGACTGCTGACAGCTTTCAAGCCCCACCCTTCTCTCCCCTTTTCTACTCCCCCCCCCCCAATGTGGACAAGTTGACGGTGCCAGGGACAAGTTCAAACCACACAAGCCCAACCCCTGTTTGGAGGAGACCACGTGGCCTATGCTGTCACACGAGGCCCCGTGTTCACATCCACACTTGGCTTAATGCCCTAATGTTAACATCTCTAAATTCTCAGTCACCTGTGAACCAGGGACCCCACTTTGTACTCACTCTGCAGACTTCACAGGCAGTCCTCACCCCAAGTCCTGAAGCAGAATTCCCAGGAGTTATAATATCCAAATTCAAACCCTTCCTTTCAGATTGCTGACACAAGTATCACCTTTTAGTCTTTGAGATGATTGTGATGGTAACTTTTGAGACACATTTAAAGACAATCATAGATTCATATGAAGTTGGAAGAGAATCTTCAGAGAAGTCAGACACACTTTCCCTACTTTCTTCCGGTGGTAACATTTTGCACCAAAAGTAACTTTGCTCAGGGCCTGGGGTTAGAGTACCCTCTCTGTAACACCTAAATTTGTAGGTAAGTGGGTCTCTTTTTCCTCTTGGTTTGCTGTCCAAGTGTTAGTATTCTAGCCACTAATCTCTGAAGCAACCTTTATACAAATAGTCTATTTCCCCTTCTCAACTTCACTCATCCTCTCTTATTTCACCACTCTGCCGAAGCTGTCCTTGTCAAAGGCCCTAGTGAACTTGGTGCAGGTAGATACAATGGATGATTCTCTATATAGCTGGTTCCTCAGTAACGCCGATGGTTAATTTCTGCCCCTTCCTGGACCTGCTCGTACTGCTGTTGTCTACACACTGAGCTCGCCTAGATTTCTCCCTATCTCATCGGTTACTCCTAAATTCATTGCTGGTTTCTCCTTTTCCCCCAAATTTGGAGCCCAGGGGTTCAGTTTTTTTTTTTTTTTTATTTTTGCAGTTTTTGGCCCAGGCGGGGTTTGAACCCACCACCTCTGGTATATGGGGCTGGCGCCCTCCTCCTTTCAGCCACAGGTGCCACCCTCAGGGGTTTAGTTTTGCCCTTGGCTCTTCTCACTCAAAGTTTTCATCCAGACTCCCAAATCCCTTTCTGGAATTTCAGACTTTCCCACCCGGCCACCTGCCCAAGGAATTCTGCTTATCATCATTTTCACAACAATAGAATCTCTCACTTCTTAAACCAAGGTTAAAAGCAATATAATATTATAAAGAGAAGGACAATTACATCAAATAGTAATTACCTGACCCATTTGTTAATCGTTGCCCAACAGTTGCCAAAAGGTTTCTCCTTTTGTTTCTAGATTAAATTTTACTTTATTCATCTACTTTGAGAACTCCAGGGATAATTTGAGATGCAAGTTTCTTTCACTCCAAAATGAAATATGCATTTTAAAATTGGATTTTCTGGTTTTACATTGTTTCCACTCATCGGTAGCTTTCAATATTTTGAATTAAATTTTATTTAAAAATACCTCATAAATCCGATCAATTTATTAAGTTTTGTGAGAATTATATGTATTTTTCTTTTCATGCTCATTCTTTTGAATTGAATTCAAGAGGACACTGCTCCTAATTTTTTTTATATGCCCCATGATCATACTAATGTACACAGCTATGATTTAATAAAAATAAATTAAAAAAAAAAAGAAACTTATTTCAGTGTCAGTATTTCAATCTGACCCTCCAAGTTGAGTAAAAATCATGCTCACATGGAAGGTTGTCAGAGCCCACATAGCCCTGCCCTGTAGCACTGCCTACATAGGGCAATAAGGAGCTAGAATTCCTAATCAATCAGGCAAAAGAAATTTTCCACTAGATAGAGTAACTTAGGTATAATAGAAGTAGTTTAAACTAGGTAAAAATGATTTCTTTCTTTTTTTTTCTTTTTAAATTTCAGTTTAGTATGAGGCTACACATGATTAGGGGGACACTGTTTGCCTGTTAGGTAGAGTCCAAGTTGTAGTTGTGCCCCTCCCCAGGAGGTGTGCCCTGTACCCACCCTTATATTGTTCCCGTTAGGTGACAGCACACTAGTCCCCTTCCCTCCTCCCTTTCCTCCCTCCTCCCTCACCCCCACCTTGAGTTTATTTTATTTTTTGTAGAGAGTTTCACTTTATCACTCTCTATAGAGTGCCGTGACATCACACAGCTCACAGCAACTTCCAACTCCTGGGCTTAGGTGATTCTCTTGCCTCAGCCTCCTGAGTAGCTGGAACTACAGGTACCTACCACAATGCTTGGCTATTTTTTTGTTGCAATTCAGCCCAGGCTGGGTTTGAACCTGCCACCTTCAGTATATGGGGCCGGTGCCCTACCCACTGAGCCCCAGGAGCCACCCCCCAACTTGAGTTTAATTGTGTTTTTCTTTAGTGTGGGTATTTGTTCATCTACTGATTTCATAGTAAAATTGAGGACTTGGATACTTGCTGTATAAGTGATTTCAATAGAAGTAAAAAATTATAAGTGTCAGCATTTTGATCTCTTAACCTAAAATATATAGAAAACTCAACATGAGGCATCAGTGATGAAATTGCTAACCAGTAGGACAGCCCAGAAAGGGATGATTCAAAACAAAGGAAAAAGAAAAAAACAAAATAAACAAAAAGGTAAGAAGAAACTCAACAGTCCTCAGGGAAAGGGAGTAGCAAAGGGAATCCACCACCCAAGAGCGGGGTCCTCCAACCCCAGCGCCGACTCAGGCTCTGAGAATCCTTCTTGGGGGCAGCAGTCAGGGGCCGCCCTGGTCAAGGGCACAGAGCAGGAGGAGAGAGCCTTGTCCTCTGGAATCTCCAGATTTGTGCCTCAGGGACACTGGGAGAGAGAACCCTGGAGCCAAGAAGGCCCAGCAGACGAAGAGGATCACACCAGGAAATGGCATTTATTGTCCCTCCTGCGGCATAGAGAGAGCACATGCTCACAGCAGAACAACTTTCGAAATGGAGAAATTCACAATGAAAAATGTGAGGATCATTCACCTGTGTGCTGTTGGCCCCTCCTGATCTATGGACCCTCCATCTGTGCATTCAACCAAATGTGGCTCAAAATATCCCAGCAAATATGGATGGTTGCGTCTGTACCAAACACGCACAGACATCTTTTCTTCTTGTCATTATGCACCACACAATGCAGTATACCATCTATTTATATGGCATTTATGTTGTATAAGGTGTTATAATAATCTAGCGATGATTTGAAGTGTACAGGAGGGTGTGTGTAGGTCATACTCAAATACACGTCCTATGTCATTTCATAAGAGGGACTGGAGCCTCCGGAGAAGTCCCAGAACCAATCCTTCAACCAAGAGTGACGGTAGTAGTTCCAATTGTTTCTGAAACTATGTATGTATTGTTCAAAACATACAAAATGAGGATTATACACCTTACATATTGCCTTATAACCCATAGTGTTCACTTAGGTTACAAAATTGTTACATTATAAACAATTTTTATAAATATGTCATGTACAATTTTCCATATGTTGAAGTAGGCCTTGAAAAGAGTGAGATTCAAGAGGTTTCGTCATAGCTACATAATGGATGGAATAAAATTTACTCGATTATTCTTCTGCTGTGAGATATTTATGTTGCTGCAGATAAGAATTTCACAGTGGCAATCTCTGTCCCTAACTTTTGTAAACTTTTTTTAGTATTCCTTTTAATTAATTTGGAATGAGATGCTATGCTCGTTTTAAAATCTCTTGCTAAGTCCTTTTTTCATCACATTTATACAAATTTACATGCCTATCACTCCACCAACCAAATAAGGAGGCAAAATACATAATTGATCATCTTTATCAATTTGGAAGATGAAAATAATATCCCACTGTTATTTCAGTTTTTAACTTTTTAGAACATATGTGTGAAATCTATTTCATTTCTCCTTTTATGTGTTGTACTTTATTCCTCTTTTGTTTAGAAGCTTTCTTTTGTTGAGCCCTCTTAACATAGCATCACGCAGATGATCCATCAGTATCTTGACAGCACAAAGTCCCCTTAGCTTTAGAGACCTAATCAATCATGGGGGCTCAGTGGGCCCAGCCTGATTGCCTGGAACTGAGTCCCTCCAGCATCCTCTGTGAGTTACTCCTGGGAGTCCCCAGAGGAATGCCACACATATGCCAGCAAGCCCAGTCAGGGGGCTGTTGTGTCACCCGCTATGTGGTTTCCTCTGTCCACTTTGCTCTGGCTCCCACTTGTCCCACTTGTGCCCACTGTCAGGATGCTGTGTGTTGAGAAGTCACACTTCTGCCCGATGGTCAGTAAATCTCTGAGGCAGTCAATGGGAAAACTGTCTTCTCTTGGGTGGTGAAAGAATGGTGTTAATCCTGCAAACTCTACGATGCCTGTCTTCAGGGTGCAAGAATTTTCCAGACTCCTAGAGATGGGAGTGTGCTCTTTCCATAATTTTATGGCGTATCTGATTCCCCAGCCCCAGAAGCATCTCTCCTGTGAACATGAGTCTCACAACATTTCTCAGGAACAGTGCTCTTAAGCTCTTATCTAAGGTACAAGCCCACAAACTTTAACCTCCTTTTTTGGGCTTTGCTTTCTCCATACTTCCCATCCATGTAACTGTCCTTAGTTATTTCGCGTAGTAGAGGATGTGAATTCCTTACTGAGATTTGCGTGAAAAAAGTGAGTTCCTGGGGAAGGGGAGATAGAGCCCCTGCCTATTCCCAAGAGCCTCTGGTACCCCTTGCGAATATAACCTGGCATTGTACATGCATTTCCTTGGCCGGAACTCACATATGTGGCCAGACCTAGATGTTTCCCTACTTTCCTGGCTGGGATTTTTGGGGTGGTAACCATGTATGACGATGTGCACAGCCTACTAGCAAAGGCAAAGAGAGATGGAAGGGCCAGGCCTCTGAGGAGTCTACACTGGAAGGTAAAGCAGCAAAGGGGGAATTAGAGGGCTTTTCTCATAAGGAATCAATGGCTGTGGAGCGTGCAGTGGGAGGAAGGCCTTGCTTATGAGCCAGGAGTCAGGTGCAGCTCTGTCCCCAGCCCAGTCTGTGAACTGGTCAACACACAGAATCACTTCAGTCTCCAGTGTCCTCATATGCATGATGAGGTTTGGGATCAACAATCTTAAAAATCTCTTCCAGCTCTCAAATCCTATCTTGACATTAACAAAGTTATATTAATTTTGCAGTTTCATAATCTGCAATTATATATTCTCATCTTCAACTCCATCTGCTTGCTGACCTCGGGAATGCAAGCCATTAAACTTAGAATCAAAATGGTTAGAAGTCAAGTTTGCCTTTTCATTAGGAAATAAAATTAAAGTGCCCAGAGTTTTTTGTCGGTTCAAATTAACATTTGGATGCAGGAAAGCCCTGCTGCATGTGCCCGGACAGTGGAGACGCATGCAGGGGACTGTGGAGACGTGTGCGGGGACTGTGGAGATGCGTGCAGGGGACGGTGGAGACGTGTGCGGGGACAGTGGAGACGTGTGCGGGGACTGCAGAGACGCGTGCGGGGTCAGTGGAGACGCGTGCGGGGACGGTGGAGATGCGTGCAGGACACTGGAGGGCTGTCTTTTTACTCTGCTCCAGTATTCACTTTTTCTCAGAATTAGGAAAAAGTCCCTCTTGGAAACCAAATGAGGTTTTCTTTTTCTAATTCAAAACAGTTTGGAGGATTTTAATTTCTCACCTGTTTTTCTAAATAAAGTGAGCCCCTGCAATCTGCCTTTACAAATTGGTACTGAGTTTTGCTAATAGCAAGCTCTTTGTTTTGCATCTGACTTTTTACCCCGAGTGGGCAATCAGTTAGGGCAGATGTCCTCTGCCTGAGCTATTTCTAGGTGTGTCTGGTCAGCCTGGGCTCAATCCCTTAACTTGAAGATCTGCTTTTGCCTGCACTGGTAATGCCTTCTGTGAAATCCTAGAACCTCAACTTCTTTTGTCCACGGTCTCTGAGGAACAATATCTTGACAGGCAAGAACTTCTTTCTATGTAGAATCATAACTCCAGACAGGCTCCATTTAATGTGACTTGGACAAAACTCAGGACTGGCTCAAATTATATTTTCTTTAAATGTGTAAACGGGAAGAAACGAGTTACTATATAATACAAACAAGTTCCCCACATCAGGTAATGTCATTCTCTGAGTTAGAGCAATTTTACCCAAACCCTGCATATTTTTGTTACATTTTAAAGTGATTGGAAATAATCGAACACAGTAGTGTAGTCACTCATTTTAGTATTTTTGAGCTTGTAGGACACAGGCGTCACTCAATGTGACACTGAATACCAAGAAGGTAAAACCCATCTCTGCCCACAGAGTTGACCTTGCAGAAAACAATATTACAGTGTGTGAAAATGAGGACTGCGAGGCTAAGGAGGCAACAGTGACCTGTCAGAGGAGGTGTGAGGTTCCACTTGGTGCTGACTCGTGTCCTGAAGAGGATGCCAGCAGCATTTGATTCTTCAGGCTGCAGTTCTCAACGTGCAGTCCTCTGACATACTAAAACACGAAGTCTGGAGTCCCACCCGGGCAGGACCTACTGAATCCACGACTTGGGAGGTAGTTAGGTACCAATCTGATTTTAAACAGCCGTCCCTGTGATTTCAAAGCACACTCAAGTTCGAAAACCACAGTTCTAGAGCAGGGACTGACAAACCATGACCAGGAAGCCTGATCTGGCCCACTTTTGCAAAGAAATTGTTATCGAAAATTGACTGACTTATGTATTGTCTGGAGTTGCAACAGAGACTGTGGGCTTTGCCCACAAAGCCTCATTCGTGAACCTCTGGCCCTTAACAAATAAAGTCTGTCAGCCCCCCACCTCCCATCTCCTACACAGGAGAGATGGTGGTAAATAGCCATCTCTGAGGCCCATCTGGGCCTTCTTGCTGTTTCATCGTGGGGGAGGTTACTTGACTTCTCTGTGCCTCTGTGTTCTCATCCACAAAGTGGGGGCAGTTAACAGTCCCCAGCATAGACAGTTAACATGAAAGGTCAATAGATTAATTTTTTTTTTTTTTTGAGACAGAGTCTCACTCTGTTGCCCAGGCTAGAGTGCTGTGGCATCACAGATCACAAGAACCTCAAATTCTTGGGCTCAAGGGATCCTCATGCCTTAGCTTCCTGAGTAGCTGGGAACACAGGCTTGTACTACCATGTCTGGCTGGCTAGTTTTAGACAGGGTCTTGCTCTTGCTTAGGTTGGTCTCAAACTCCTGACCTCAAATGGTCCTCCTGCCTCAAGCCTTCCAGGGTGCTAGGATTACAGGTGTCAGCTACCACATCCAGACTTGGGAGGTACTTAGGTACCAGTCTGATTTTTAAAAGCCTTGCCTGTGATTTCAAAGCACACTCAAGTTCGCAAACGGCAGTTCTAGAGCAGGGAGTGGCAAACTATGACTAGGGGGCCCAATCTGGCCCAGTTTTGCAAAGATATCCTTATTGAAACTTGACTGACTTATGTATTGTCTGGAGTTGCAACAGAGACTGTCTTGCCCACAAAGCCTCATGTCAATGTTTTAAACTTTCTAAATTAGAGTCTGGCAAGCAGGAAGTGCTCACTACCTATTAGCTGTATTAGCTGTCCGTACATGAAAGACACACAGTGAGACACTTCACTGGCTTGCCACAGGCCTCAGATGGTCACAGCTTCACTGGTGCATGACCCGTATTGGGGACACATCCCCATCGAGGCCCTAGAATGAAGCAGGAGAGAATCCTGCTCACTCAGCGCAGCAGCGTTTAACTCGGTGGGGTCTGCAAAGGGCAGCAGAATTTTCTGGGAGCAGGGTCTCCACAGGCAATTTCCACAAAGTCTGAGATCCTGATGTATTTCCCTGGGGTGAGTTGGAATGCTATCATCTCCTGGGGGTAAGCGAAGGTAAAATAAATATTATTGTTGCGCTTGTGCTGGAGGATTAAATCATCCTGTCTGTGCTGCTCCAGCTGGGGAGTCGGATTCAGGGAGAGTGAACAGTGCTGGGAATGTCCTGATGCTGTTCAGTGGCAAGAGGATCTCAGTTCAGGTCCCAGAGAGGCCCCTCTCCCCCTCCCAGTGGTGAAAGCTGATCCTAGCAGGAGAGAACAGGTGCGTGTGTGTGTGTGTGTGTGTGTGTGTGTTGTGTGTGTGTATGTGTGTGTGTGTGTGAGTGAGAGAGAGAGACCCCCAGACACAGGCAGTTCCTGAAGTGAAATATTTGGTCATGAGCACATGAGCATTCTGTAGAGGATATTACTTATAAGCAAGACACTACAAAAATCAGTTGATAAAAGTTGGTATTTCACTGAATCTTTGAGCAAAGTAAGGAAATATTAAGACTCTTTTGCGATTGCCTAAGATTCTGAATAGAAAACCCCACATCTGTCTATTCAGCCCATCATGGGAGAAGTTGTTGTGTAGGATATTAGAATAAGAATTCAAGAATGACAGGAAAACACAGTTGGACACTGGAGCCTTTGTTCCCTGGGTCAGTTCTTTCTCTGTACTCTCAGGGCCATTCATGTTGTAAAGGCTGGTGAGCATTTGCGCGGAGGGTAGTCTGAGGTCAGCAGTTCCGAGGTCTGTGGTGTTTGGGACTTACCTGCAGAGCTGTTTTCTGTTTTGAAATCACGGGTCTGGCCTGACCCCCAGGGACTCTGATGGCTTGTTTATGGTGAAGAAACTCTCCAGATATTTCTGATTAGTCATACTGGTTAAGGGTCACTACCAGCTCCTCTGGGAGGAGTGACTACAGATTAGTATCAAATCTCACTGCATAGTTCCTAGAGTTTATTGCACTGAAACTTGTATCACACCTGAGAAGCATGGCACAGTGGGAGAGGTGTGGGGTTTGGGGCCAAATACATATGGGCTCCTCCTATTAATAATTTGGGATGTACTTGGTAGAGCTCATTTTCTTTGAACCACATTTTCAAACATAGTGAGGTGATTTGCTCATGGCTGCGTCTGCTGACTTTCCTGTGTCACACTGCATCACTCAAATATCTTACTGCTGACCTCAGCATCCAGATTGCTCACACCTCTGACATACTGGCCACCTGTTGCAAGACCCATTTGTCCTCCCCTTCAACAAACAGTGATTCCACCTCAGCTCCCATTGTCAGCTTTGACCACCAGGTCCCATTGCAACGATTCCCTGATCTTATCTAACCTTTTATCTATTCTTGCAATCCCTTGACACTGTCACCATGTTCGTCCCTGTGCCCATGCTCAAAGTCACTTCCCTGCAAACATCCTCACCCTTCCCTCCTTCCTATTGCCTGGAGAAACCATCCCCTCCTGGCTGGACTCAATTATCCGCTTACCTGCACCAGTGCCAGGGTTGGGGAACGTTGCTGGGAAAAACCACACACCAGTGCCGCTGGGGTTCAGACTGGGATGATGACCATGACCTTGAGCTTCACCTGGTTGTTCCACTCAGCATAAAGGTCCAGGTGCCCTTCACTAGTAAGTTAGTTCTTCCCATTTCCAAGTTACTGACTTTACAGTTTCTTTTCTCTCTTCTAACATTCATGTCCTTTCCGCACTCCCCACTCAAACCCAGATCACATTTCATCAGGAAACAAAAGTCCTCAGAGAAGCAGGCCTCCCTCCCTTGGCACCAACAAGGATTCCATTCCTGCCGGCATCTGGGCTCCCCTGGTCCTTCTGTGACCCATCTAGGAGGACCCTGCATCCTATTGTCTCTTACTTTCCAAAGCCTTTGTTCCTGGGATCATCTTATTTCTCCACTACGTAGGCGATTTCTCCCTGTCCCTGGAGGTGTTCTGACCAACAGACAATGTGTTTCTAATGACCCCGCACACAGGTCCTTGCAGCTGCCAGTTTTGTTGTTTCTCTTCAGGGCAAAATGGCTCTTGTGAGCTTCTGCCGCCTCCAGCCTGAGCTTTCTTACTTTCCATTAACCCTCCTTATTTAATTATGAAATCTCCTGAGCATCCAGAAAAGGATAATAATCTAATGAACACCCACCGATCCAGCTGCCTGATCTTAGCATTTCTCAATACTTGCTTCATATTTCGCTTTTTATTTTAATGGAAAACAGAACTTGCAGGTGATGTTGGCGGCCCCGTCGAGCTTCCCACAGTCCTCTTCTGCACTCCTTCCTCACATATCTAAAACATGAATTTAGTATTTATCATTTCTGTGCTATCTTACTACTGTGCATGTAGCCATAATTTAGATAGTTTTTTTTTTGTTTAAGTATCTTACATAAGTTGTCACGTCCCTTCTGCAACCTTGTCAGCAAGGCTGTACGAAACGTACATTTTCAACATTGCAAGAGTGACCAAAATGCTTTCCCAAGTGATTGCATCAATTTACACCTCTAAGGTTTCCCTTGCCAAATTTTGAGAACAGTTGGTGTTGTCATCAGACTTTTTCATTATTGCCAATCTGATTGGTATGAAATGAGGCACCCTGTTTTAATAGAATGTCCATGACCATTAGGGAGGCTATGCTGCATTATTGTGCCTGTGGGCCTTAGAACTCCCCGTTTCACTTGCACATTTTTTGCTGTGTCCCTTTCCAAAAGATTTGTAGGCCTTTGAAAATACATTCTGCCTACCATCCTTGTTCATTTATAGGGACTAAACATCCTCCTAGCCATGGCTTGCTTCTAAGTTGTATATCATCGCATGAACGTTATAAACTTCAATGTTGTTTATTGTATTGATTTTTTTTTTTCTTTATGGCAGGTCTTTGTATCTTATTTTAAGAACTGCTTACTCCACCCAGAGGTCATATAGACGGCTTCTTACATGTTTTCCTAAGTGTTTTAATGTTCTGTTTCTCACTTTTGCTTTGATATGCTTTTAAGTTATATCTATGAAGGGCTTGAGGGAGTACCTCCTTCAGGGTCTTTACCTATGTAGTCAGTTGTCTGAGGGGCATTCATTAGGCGACCTCTCTCCCCAAAGAGCCACCAGGCCAACTTTGTCCCATGTCCAGAGGGGGGTCCATGTGGGTCTGATGAGGGATCTGGTTATGCTGTGCTCTTTGTCTCCCTCTGGGCCACTATCTCAATGCCATTTTTTCTATAGCTTTATGAACAATATTGACATGATGCCTTCCACCCTTGCTCACAATCTATAGAAATTCCTCAGCACGCCTGTGGAAATTTGCTTTTGCTTTGCTTATACATTTTAAGATCTTCTTAAGTTCCATAAAAAGGCAGATGAGATTTCGATTAGATCAGCATTGTATTGAAGGATGAGTTTGGGGAGCATGGATATTTCTGAGTGAGTATTTTATATTCACTTATAGACTGACTATATATATATATAGACTGAATATATATATTCACTTTATGATTCACTTATAGACTGAATCATCTCATGCATAAACGTGGAATAGTACAATTTATTTAGGTCTTCTTTATGGTAATTAAATCTAGTGTTATATATTTTTTACAAAAATCTTTTGAAACTATCCCTTCATTCTGATTATCTGTAAATTTTCTTTTTTTTTTTTATTGTTGGGGATTCATTGAGGGTACAATAAGCCAGGTTACACTATCTGTAAATTTTCTTAAGTGTTTTCCATGGAAGACAGTTACATAATCTGAAATTCACAGTTAGTTTTCCCCTTTTTAATCATTGTTTCAGTGCTGATGTATCTAAAGGAGAATGCTCATCCTAATCTTCTCTTTCACTTAAATGCCTACAACTTTTCATCATTAAATGTTAAGTTCCTTATTGATTTTTCGGATAGTCTATCAAATTAGGCAGATATGCTTCTATTGCTAATTAGCTAGGAGGTTTTAAAAATGACACATACATATTTAATTTTACCAAAGCATATCCTACAACTGTTGAAATGATCATAGATTTTTTTTCCTTAAATCTGTTGATGCAAGGAGATTTTTATTAGTATCTTTTGTAATGAGAAAGTGTCCTTGAATTTTTCAGATTTTTGGCCTATGATTTTTGCATTCAGTGAAATATCTTTCATAAAATAAGGATTAATTGTGCCTCGACTATTTGGTATACTTTTTCTAGAAAACCATGTGGGCCTGTTTCCTTGTGTATTTATTTGGTTATTTACTGATTCAATTTCTTTGGTGATTGTAAGTTTATCTGGGTTTTCATTACATCTTTAGTTTCTAAAGCTAAGATTTTCTAGAAAATTATGTACCTTGCCAGTGGCATGTCTGTTTTATTACTACATATATTTTTAAAAAATGAAAGATATGGTATTGTTAGTTCTATTGTATCCTTATGGCCTATTCTGTTAATATGTGATATTAACTATGTTATTTCCTTTTGCTCTTTTTCTGACTTTTTGAGTTATACAATTAGCTCATCAATTTCAGTTCTTTCTTCCTCTCGTCTCCTCCACTCATCCTCCAATGCCATTTTTACAACGACGCCTCTCCTGATGACCCAGACTAAATCACACACCTCTGTAATTTGCCTTCATAGCACTGATCATGGCTAGTAGTTACATTTCTGTGTGATCCATAATTGATCCCTACATCCACAAAAGACTCTTGAAAAAAGGCAGGGATGGCCTTGGAGTGGCTCTTCATCCTATCCTTAATGTGTGGCCATGTGCCTGGCACGTGATGTGCAACCCACTTGGTGGCCAGTGGAAACTCAGTGGGGGAGGGAAAGAGCAGGTGGGCTGCTGGAGCCATGATGTTGAGGGGTGAGCCTGCAGGAAAGCCACAGGGGAGCAGCTTCATACCAGTTGGTCAGGAAGTGCATTCTCCTGCTAAAAACAAAGCAGAAATGATGAGCGATAAGGCAAAAGGGTAAGTTTCTTTCTTTTTTTTTTTTTTTTTCTGGTCTTCTGAAATCTGGGATTAGGCAATTCAGGGCTGAGGTGGGAACTCTACAGAGTCACCAGGGATTTAGACTACTTTTTATCGCCACCATCCTTGGGTCATGGCTTATATTCTCAAGGTTACTTTAGGGTTTAAGGTAGTGGCTGGAATTTCAGCCACCAGAATTAAGCTTGAGGTGGGAGAAAAGGGCAAGGAAGACCAAGCCAGTGAGCTATCTGCTTGCTTTTACATAGCCTTTCATGAAATCCCACCTAATGTATATCTTATTGGTCACAGTTGAGTTTCATGGCCTCATCTAGCTGCAAGAAAGATTTTATTACCGAGTCGGGTAGTTTGCAATTCAAATAAACCATGTCTGCGTTATTAAGGATGATGTAGTGGGAAGAAGTGATGCTGTTTGGGGAAAGACATGGGAGGCAGGGAGACAAGTAAGGGGAGGTGTTGGTATTTTGGGTGAGAAATGCTAATACTGTGAATTATGTCACTCAGAAGGGAGATTTGATGGAGCGCTGACAAGAGCCATGGGGCTCTGCTTCCTACTGATTTGCTTCAGCAAATATTTTGCCTATTTTGCCTTGGTTTAATTTCACTTAGTAGATAACCTTCACAGAGCTCAAGGTCATTCTGGGTTAATCTCCCTGGTAAATGATGAAATAAACCAAGACAGAGTAATTTTTGTTTCTAAATCTAAGCAGGATGAATATTACTTTTGTTTGCAGGAGGAACTTATTTTCCTCCAAAGCTCCATTTTCCAAGGCAGAAGGGTTTAGAGGACATTGATTAATACATATCGAACATATCTTTTAATAAAGTACAGCCGTTCTTTTCTTATAGATACTCGAGATTCATATAAAGCTCAATGTCAGAAGATGACATTCAGGAGACCATACGGAGGCTTTATCTCGTGCCACAAACCATCTGCATCTCCTTTTAGGTATTCCAAAAATCTCTTAAGCTTAGCATTTTTCACTTTCCCATACCATACTTACGAAAGAGACTTGGGCTGCATTAAGCACACTCATTTTATTTTAAGGAAATTGGGTTGCTAGAAAATGCATCTAGAAATTTAACCAAAAAGACAAGGCAAAACACTTCCAGATTTGTAGAACATTTTGGTTTTTCTGAATTTATAGCTGAGGTAAAATGCAGCGTCTTATTAAAGGCCTTTACTGACAGAAGAATCACGAAAGTCTTATAAGGAAAAAAACTATTGCACTGTCCCTCCCCCAGTTATATCTGGTTGAATATATGCTCTGGCTGGTGTACCCCTGAGTTACTGCTGTGGCTACCGGGCATTACTTAGGATATTCCCTTGAATATGACTGTGAAGTGGGGAAATGTGGGTCTTCCTCTAGGGATGAATTCAAGAGAGCTCAAAGGTGAGTAGAGCTCACCTGGGCGGGGAGGGCTAGGTCCTTCTGTGTCAACCTCTGTGGACCAGCTGGCAGTGGCAAAGTACAAGCCTCTGACCAGACATGGCAGCGTGAGGAAGCCTGGGGTGCACTTGGTGGAAACTTAGCCTGCAGAGAAGGAAGCTTGATGAGTCCCTAGGGTCCTACCTGGCAGGCAGGGTAGATTGCTCTGGTCCTTCAGGAAACTGTTCTTTGTACCATGCCCATTTATGCTCTATTTCCCACGCCATAACTATTTCCTTTGTACGTTTCTGGGCTGCTCTTTTAAAAATAAAACTGGTCTGCTTAACTCTACCAGGAAAGTTGGCTGCCATGCTAAAGAGCATTGAGTGTTTCTTGGGGTAAAATAACCCCAAAGATGTTATGGTGAAGCTCAAGAGCTGATAATCCCCTGAAATCTTTTCACTTAGAGATTCTTCATCTGTGAAGACTTTGGGAAGCATCGCAGCATTGCCTGTGGACATAATCTTGGGTCTTCCAAATACTTGAAAAGTCTGGGAGGAATTTGAACCAAAAAGACAATCTTAGCCAGACATCAAACCTCACACCTCTGCACCAGTGATTAGCCATGTTAAGAAAAAAGACGATGGGAGTCAGCAGGTGAACTGGCAGTTTGTCAGTTCTTAAATGCCATGGATTTAAAATAAGGAAAACAGAGGAATAAAAAGAACATTTGAAGATGATGACCGTTATGTGTCACCTGGCTCATGGGTAGGAAAATCTAGGTAAGATACAAATGTCAAGAGGCTCAGATTTCCAGACTGAGGTTTTCCATAATTTTAATACAATCGATCACATTTTAAGGACCACAGAAATCTAGATTTCCCCTGAAGGTCATGCGTGACCCACAGCCAAACCCTGGTCTCTTCTAGGGTAACTTCCTCCTCAGCCACCTCCTGATCCTCTGGTCTGAGATGCCAGTTTAGCCAAGTTGCTGAAATTCAAGTGCTAGGAAGGAAGTAAAGACAAGACAAAACTGGTTAGTTAGAGACATAAGAGATCCTTTCTATTTCTGGGCGGAAATTGAGGCGAATCAGGAAATGGATGGCGTTTTTCAAGTCACATGAATCAGCGCCCCAGAATTCATCATTTTCACCAAGCGTTTCATGTTTTTACATTGTGAGCACAACTCACCCTCAAACAGTTTAGAGACAGCTGTACTTTTAGTTTGAAAAGAAGTAAACATTTTGATCACCTTCGTTTTACAATGTGATGAGAAGCAGTTGAACGCGGTTAGCTCTTTAGTGAGCAAGGAAAAAACCACAGAAATTTCATTTAGGAAAAGGAAATTCATGTGGCTTCATTAAAATAATCCTATTGACAGAGAGCCTCTCCTGTGCTGGCCCTGCCTGTGGACTTTACACACGTCACCATCTCACCCTGTTAAAGTTTACAACTGACTTCCGTGCAAGGCAGGTTTGTTTAAGTTCTAGATGAAGTTGATTGTAGCTCAGAAAAGTTCAGGAACTTTCCTTAGATCAAAAGGTGAAATTATGTCAATGTATGTTCATTTGGCTTTAAACTAAAGATATGCTGTACATAATACGTTGGTTTCTTTCCCTGATTATTAGCAATGTGTAACTCATTATCACTCAAATATCTATCTTCAATGGTACTTTGGTATAGTCTGTAAACAAGAAAATTGAACACCCCTCCCCGGATACACACACAGTTACATAATTTATCAAGTTAAAGCTTACTCTATCAGCCTCCTTGGCAGCGGTTCTCAACCTGTGGGTGGCGACCCCTCTGTAACAATGAAAATACATCCTGCATTATCAGATATTTACATTGAGATTCATAACAGTAACAAAATTAGTTATGAAGTAGCAACGAAAGTAATTTTATGGTTGGGGGTTACCACAACATGAGGAACTATATTAAAGGGTCATGGCATTAGGAAGGTTGAGAACCACTGGGTTATGGTATAGAAAGCTATCTTCCTCCCCCCAGCTTAGCTCTATATGCTAAAAGATTTAAAAAAATGTTTTTAAGTGTTACTTGCCTTTAACTGCAGTGTTGAGAGGCAAGAACAAGAATTAGTTGACTACATTTGGGTTCTAGTTTCTGTTTTCCTTACCCTGGCTACACAAGCTCTGCAGGTCCATCCAGGGGCCACAGGGTTCAAGCGTAATAAGGCAGCCCCCCCTCAATAAAACTAGAAGCAGCCAGGCAAGACCTTGGCCAGCCTCTTGCTTCTAGAAGGTGCCCTTAGGTTTCTAAGCCACGTAGGCAAGGGAATTAGAATGGCAGGGATGGAGCTAGGGGCCCGCGTGCCAAGCCCGGGAAGGCAGAAGTGATGGGCTTTTCATTCAAGTTCCCCTAGGCTGGCAGCTGCCATCACCAGGCCCGGAGACCCTCCATCCCCCACAATTCACGGAGGAATGTTGGCCAGGCCCGACCAACTCCTGACACTTCCTCCCAGACCTCTTAAAGGAAATCTGAGGAAAGCCTGAGTACCCGAGCCTCACCCGTGGGAGAGAGTGGACACGTGGGGATGGGCTGAGCTTCCAGGGAAACCTTTAGAATTGTTTTCACATAGTTATTTTATTTATAGAAAAGGTGTAGAAAATAAAGACAAACTGATGGCAATCTGTATTTCCATCGTCCTCGATCTGTGTGGCTTCTGTATGAGCTATGGCACACTCCAGCCAGTGATGAGTTCTTTGTCTTACGCATGAGCTCAATGGAACTGTTCCGGACGCAATGGACCCTTGGCAGTGTCACTGAGTCACACCAACAACCCTCACTGGCTGCAGAAGCCCTTGTGCCACTGTGGGCTGCAGGGGCAGCCTTAAGTCTCTGAGGTTAAAAGGAAGCATTCGGGCGTTTCCTTAGGCAAGGGCATCTTAAAGCCTCCCTCTGAGGTGCAGATAGAGAAAGGAGGGCCCAAAGAGACTGTCCGCCACCGCCATTCAGAGGGAGAGGGGCAGGCATGGCCTTCAGGGCTCTGAACCCAAGTTTTACGCATGACTTATACTCCCGTAACTTTACCATTCTCTCTTTTCGCAGTGTTTGAAAACCAATGAGGCTGACCCCTTTCCAACCCTTCTTGCCTTTTTAGAAGTTGAAGAGTTACAACCAAGTATGAGGATATACGTATCTTCAAAGGAATTTTATTTGCTTTCCAGTTATAAACTTTTCACCTGAGTGCAAAAGCGCAACAAGTAATATTTGCCCCAGAATTAGACCCGCCGACTTTGTCTAGATGGGCGTCCTCTGTTAACGCTCAGCGCGTCTACTTGGGAACCCCTTCACCTGCCTCCCTGGTGGGGGAGACGCGTTAGTTTCCCTGATTTTACACGGCTGACATCGACCCGACCTAGCCGGGAGGCCCACCCCCAAATCACTCCTCTAAGAACCCGCAGCGACTCTCTGGGGTGGGGTCTTCTTTCAAGGAGTTTCCCTGTCAGCACGCAGGAGATTGTCACAGAAAAGGAACAAAATCACAAACTTCGAGTTCCGGAGGACCAGACGACCCCCAGCCCTCTCCCAGGCCAGATTCAGCCGCCGGACGCGCACGTACCTGGAGCTGCGGCCGGCACGGCGGGAGCGCCACGTCTCGGGTCCGGCCCGCGCAGCCTCCGGCCTTTTATACCCGCCCCCCAGAACAGCCACGTCCGAGCCTCGGGACGCGGGCAGGGGGCATAAGAACGTCTCTGCGAGGCGGGGAGGGGAGTCCGTGAAATGTCGACGCTCCGGCGAACTCGGGTTAGGGAGGCGGGGGCCAGGCTCCTGGGGTGCGGTGGGGCGCTGGGGGAGCCGGGCCGGGGGTCAGAGAAGGGGCGGGGCTGGGGGTGTGGCCCTGGGAGGTCAGCGCGGGGTGGGGCGCTCCGGTCTCACCCCGGCCGGGAGGAGGAGGAGGAGGAGGCGCGGCGGCGGGGGCGGGGCGCGGGCGGGGCTAGGCGGCCCCGCGTTCCCCGCCCGGCGCTCCGCGCTCGCTCGCCCCGCGCCGCTCTACTAGCCGGGAAGGCGGCGCCGGCGGCGGCTGCTCTGGCTGCGCCCACTCCTGCGCTCTGTACTCCCGCAGCCGGTGGGCTACGCAGCCCCAGGGCGGCCGCGGCCCTCCATCTCCAGTCCGGAGAGGGGCGGCCCGGCCCGTGGGGCTCATCTCGGGTCGCTCCCCTCTCCCACCCGCGGTTCCCTGCGTAGCTAGCTCCAGCACCTAACTTTGCCACCTTGCCCTTCGTCCCTGCTGGGCGCAAATCTGCCCACCCGCTGGCTGGTCGCGCGTCCAGGGACTGTGCGCCTATCAGCGGAGTCGAGCTCCCATCCCGGAGCGCTGCTGCTAGGGGCGACTCCGGGGAAGTGGCCGGGGTAACAGCGGCTGCTGCCTCGACTTCCCTAGCCAGCTGCAGAGGAGGATCCTCGGAGCTGCTTGGGCTCCTAGCCGCTGAATGACTGCCACGGGGAGCGTGCCCCGCACCTGGTGAGCGACCCCCTGCCCCACTCCTGTGTGGCTGTGGTTGGAACCCCTGACCGAGCTGCGCCTCTGGTTGGGACCCCCGGACGGCAGAGGTCGACTTGTGGGTGATGTTGATCTTGGGTGCGTAAGCACCTGGGCGGGGGTTGCGCGTGAGGTATTAGTACCATCATCAGTGCGGGGGCGCCCACAGTTTAGCTAGTGCTGGGGTTGGAAGTTTCTGTCCCCGCCTTTGTTGAGGTCTGAGCCTGAGGTAAGGAGCCGGAGTGTCTCGGTGGGCTGGACGGGACCGCTGCCCCACACCTCGGAAAGGTGCGCAGAGGAGATCCGTGCGCGCACTCGGCGCGCCTCCAGGCTCGCGTTGTCGAGAGCCAGGAGACCCCGCGGCCTGGGCTTGATACTCGGGGAGCAGTCACCCCGCAGCTCCGTCCGCCTGGGCAGGTTTTCCTGCTCTTAATACAGGGGAACCGGGAGGCAATGGGACTTGAGCTCAACTCCGCCAAGCGTTTTGGTTAATGAAGGAGACCAAGGCGGAGGATGCAGAGACCTGGGGAACCTCCTGCCGTGGGGGCTGCAGCCAGCCGAGCCTCTTGCCATTAGCATCTCTCTCGTGCTCCACGGATTTTGCTTACCCTGACGCAGGGTTTGGGGGCTGGAGGCAGATCGAGCTCTCAGGATGTGCGGGGGAGCAGTCGCGGAGGAGCGATGCCCCCGATCGCTCCCCGCGGCGCCGGATCCCTGGCCTAGCACAGCCTATTTCCGATTCCCCGGGCTTTGGCGGGAAGCGGGCTCACCTCCTCACCCTTGCTTTGTACCTGGATGAGCTGCCTGGAGTTGGGATTTAACTTTCCTGCGCCTGCGGCGTCCCGGGGATGCCCGGCAGGGGGCGCTGAGAGCGAGCGCTGGAAGAGGGTGATAGGATGTTGCAGGCAGCTGCTCTGTCCCGGGTGAGTGGTTGGTGGTCCCAGCTAACACACAGCAGGACCTGGCGGATCTGGCAGTAATTTCAGAGCGGAGACAGGGTAGGAGGAGAGCTGATCTGTTGACCACATAGAACTGTAAGCCTTGCCTGAAGAACAGACAGGAGAGTCTCTAACCAGAAAGGTCCCTTCCAGACACGAACGTAACTGTGCAGACTCTGCCTGTCTGCGCATCCTCCTTCCCTTCGCGACCATTGTATTTACAGAGAAAGAAAGCGAAATTAAGCGGGAACGATGCGAGTTACGCTTTTTGGGAGCACATTAGTTAAAGCAGCAGGAGCTACAAATGACTGTTGCAGCTTATTTTTAAGTAAGACAATCGCATGCCACAGCTTACACAGAACTCTGCCGACATGGCTGAGTTTGGAAACAACAGATATGTTACTAATTATAGAGTTGATCTTTTTGTAAGGACACAGAAAGAGAAAACCAGTCTTTAATAAGACAGATGTTTCAAGACCTAATTAGGATTGCTCAATGTATTGCTAATTAATGACAATTTCATTAGGCAGTAGAGGCTAAAGTTTATCATGCATGTGCTGTTTTGAGTGGACGTTCACAACGTAAGTTATACATTATGTTACTGAAGTAACTTTTCTTGTCCATGCCTGTGTTTATCTCAAAAGAAACATGGACTTTTTTCCTTTTAAGCTTTCTTTTTTCCATGATTGTTTTACATGGAAGAGCAGTGCTAAATGTCATTGTTTGGTACACTTGAAACTCAATTTTTTCCCTTAAGTTTCTTTCTCATAAAAACTTTGGGGAAAGCAGCTCATTCATAATGTTGCAGTCACACTGAGAATTTCTATACTCATCAAACTGTGGAGTTGATGAACTGGCACCTACTTTTACATGCTTCTAGCCAATAAATACTTTTTTTTAACAGGGAGGAGATGGATGATGCTAATCATTTTATGCCTTTTACTATTGTACTAACTTATTTTACTATTTTATGCCTTTACTGTTCACTAACTTATTTGGTTATTTTTAATGGCAAACAGCTGTGAGATCCCTGCTGCGAGCAAAGGCTTTGGTCTCCTGGGTGGTAAAGCTTGTCTTTGTCCAAAGGAAGTTTTTGAAATGTTCAGAATTTGGTAAAAATAAATCTGTGTTCTTCACTGCTGTTTCCCTTTCAAGTAATGTTTTCACCATGTCTGGAGAGAATGAAACATAGAAACTTAACAGCACAGAGGCTGGTAAAACTTGATGGCCATGGGAACCATAATGAACACACGCACATTCAAACACAATTTTTGTAAAGTTTTAGAGGATTAAGGGCTTTCTGGAGCCCCATCCATTTCATCCAGCAAGAAATTTTGCTTCACGATCACTTCAACTTCTTGCTGGGAGACAGAAGTTAAAATTTAAAAAGTTTTCCTTCCTCTGTGTGGTAGTTGCTCAAGATAAAAACTGCCATCTCCTTGGGGACTATGTCAACTGCTCCTGATATTGGAGAGAGCTGCCTATCTGAATCATTACATAATTTTAATTAACTTGGTTATTATTTTTAAGAGTCCTGAATGCCCCCCTTTTTGACAATAAAGTGATTGAAATAGAGACTTTGCATCTGATATACACTCAGGAATACGTGGGAGGGGGAGCAGAAGACGTTTGCTCGCAGCATCCAACCAAAAGTGTAAAGGCATTTCATGATGTGGACAAGGGATCGTGAGCTCTAGAATTACCTAAGATCAGAAACTAATCCCAAGGAACAGGTTTGAATTACAAATCAGATGGTGTGCAAGATAGAACAAATCAATTTATAATATATGTCAGTCAAGGAATCTTTTGTTGTAGGATATGTGCAACTATTTGAAAAAAGCAGTCCTATATCCTACATTAAATCCTCTCTAATTCTTTATTCTAAAATTATATCAACTTTGTATTTAAAAATGCTTCTGAAATTGTTGCTATAGTTACCCAGACAAATTGCTTAGGGCATAATTATAATACCAAGGTGACAAGTTTTTATGTTCAGCATTAACTAATGTTTAAAATGTAAATTGTGGTGTCAAACAAATTGAGTTACAACAAAGTACAAAGTGTCTAACATGAAACCTTGCACATTTCTGCTCACCTGGGTCTATTTGCCAACTTTTATAGAGAAAGTTAACTGTTTTCTTGAATCCTAACCATGAGTGTGTGTAAGATCTTGAAGTTGCTTATACTGTCTTGAGTACTGTTATTTACAAAATAGACAGATTCACATCTGTTCTCAGCATCCTTTTCAAATTGAGATGCAGAAGTTTGGTTGAAAATTACTGTTTTTTTTTGATAGCCTACTTTTGATTTCTGCCCCGCAGAAATGATCTACCATAGATTAGGAGCCGTCTGCTGTTTCTAATTCCTGCACAGATCAGGGGCACACAGGGCATAAATTCAGTAGGTGAAGAGTGGTTCCTGAGTGGTAAAGTTAACTATTATGTTTCTGATGAATCTTTCAGGTACTGGTCATCCAGATGTACAAAATCAATTTCTGATATTAAGAAAATAAGGAAGAAGCAAACTTACAGTAAGGTAGAATATACACACAGTTTCACTTTCAGGAGCCTACTCCAGCCTTGCTTTGATTCAGAATTAAGCCAAACAGAACAAAATGAATGAAAACTTGACCCAAGAGAAGGTACTAGATATTAAGTAAGTTGTTTTAACAAACTGGTAGTGACAGAACTAATCTTTGCCATCTGAAAGATTCTAGGGCTACGGAAACCTGGCTCTCCATTTCACAGAGTCTTTTGAAGCCAGGCATCTTCAATGACAAGTTATATTTCACCTTGTCCATGACATTTGAAATAGGATTAACGCAACAGTGGGCTCAAGAAAACAGAAAGTTTTCCCAGAGGAATTGTTCTTGTCTTCTTGTTCTTCTCTTTCTTTTTTTGTCCAAGATTAATGGTTGTCTGACAAGAGCAAAGACAAGCATATTTTATTTCCCTGTCCTGAGTTGTAAAATACATTGGCATAGTAGGGCAAGTTGCATTTGGAAAAAGTAAAATCATTCCATGTTTTAAACTTTTTTCCTCTTGCATATTAGAATTTGTCCTGATTAACACGGAAATAAAAAAAAATAAACTACTATAAGAGAGAATGAGAGTATTTAGAAGATGTACTTCTTTTATTTTTGGAAGGTCATGAACCCGCTAATCTTTTATCTTCTCATGTCCCATTCATTATTTGTCCCTGTGTTTCTGTGGAATTAGCTAACGTAGAGTTCCTGGAGAGTGATGAGGAAGTGTAATTCACTGGAACAATTTTACTTTATGTTGCATTTTTATGTACATTTGGGAGTAAATCACACTACTGCAATAGGTAATCCAATTACAGATATATATGATAAATAACCAGGAGAACAATGCTATCAGAAGCCGACTCTATTGGAGAAATAATACTGTATTTGCTGAGATGTGAAATTAAATAAGTTATAGGCGAGTGACAATCAGGATTGCACAAGGACAAATTGTTCACAGAAAATAGAGCCTCTTTCAATCAGTTCAAATTTACCCAGTGTTTGGCAGCGATGTTTGATGGGCCCAGGGAAACACAAGCAGAGTCAAAGAAAGTAATTAAGAAAAAATGTGCTAAGCAGTTTCTTTGGATTTGTCTGCAAAATCATAAAACTGAAACTTCTATTCACCCAAATCACAGGAGAGGTGGATTCCTCACAAACTGATTCTAAATAAAATTCCACACAAAGAGCTTCTCTTTCCATTAAAACACACTCATGCACATACACACACGCACACATACATACATGTAACAGCTGGGCGAGATGGCTCAGGCAGGTAATCCTAGTGTTCTGGGAAGCCAAGGTGGCAGGATCACTGGAGACTGAGAGTTTTAGACCAGCCTGGCAAATATAGCAAGACCCAATCTCTGCAAAAACTAAAAAATATCTGGGCATGGTGGCGCCTGCCTGTAGTCCTAGCTACTTGGGAGGCTGTGGCAGGAGGATTGCTTGAGCTCAGGAGTCTGAGGTTGCAGTGAGCTAGGCTGACACCAGGGCATTGTAGCCCAGGCAACAGAGTGAGACTCTGTTTCCAAAAAAAGAAAGAAAAGAAACCACCAACAACCGCCCTAAAAGCTGTAGATGTGACCCATCTTGGAGAGAGCTCCCAAAGCTGTTTTGAGCCAGATACCAAGGATGCAGCTGCCCTCCTGCCTGCATCCCCAGTCTCACTGTGGAAAGAGTGGGCTGGGGATGTTCATGGTCAGGCACCCTGCATAACCAAATGGATTTTAGAATCAAAACTGGTTTACGTGACTTCTTTTACAGGACTGAGAGTTTTAGATTTGCTGTAAAACTTTACTGATTATAAAGTTGAGAACAGTGTTTGTAACTGGTGGCATAAAGCAAAAATAATTGCTCTGGTGGTTAAATTTTCCTTGTCCAGCAGGTATTATAATTAAGCCATTGTTCATGCTGTCTGACATATGAATATAAACTGAATAAAGATTTGCCTCTAAACATCTGTCATTTAAATTTCTGTGTGCTCTAGCTGTGGACTTGACATTAGGAAGAAAGTTTGACTTCTAGAAAAACAGGATGGGAAAATTAACCAAACCCATTGTTTAGGAGAGACGCTTGCCTGATTGGGCAGGGCAGTCAGTGGGAGAAGCCGCCACCTTGACTTAAGTACATACTAGCGGGGACGGGTGCTGAGGGAACCTCCCCGACTGTGCTGGAGAGATGTAAGCAGTGGTGAGCAGGTCCCTGGCCAGAGAGGCTGGCAGCTGGAGATGGGTGGGAAGGGTGGGACACTTGACAGGGGTATAATTGTCCCTGTGTGACTCATGGGGTTAGAAGCTCTGTGAGGACCCTAAGTGGAGTGCTGTGTGTTATCCACATGGACTTGACCATGGGCAAGAGCCAGTGGTGGGTCAGAATCCTACATCCTCATTGGGTCTGTGGCTCCTCACAGAGCCGGGTCCTCAGCGAATGAAAAGGGGAGGTGAAGATGGCAAGGGAGGGCAGACTTCTCTGAAAGACTGAGTGTGTGGTTCCCAGGGAGGGTCCTTGGGAAGGAAGAGGCAGGATGCATTAGCAGAACTAGGCAGGAGGTGGAGACCTGCCAGACAGAGCAAGACAGAGGTCCAGGAGTTTGGATGCAAGCCACAGGACCCAGCGGTGCGACTGGCTGCCTGCTGAGGGGGTCCTCAGTTGGCCGTTTGCGCTGTTCACCTGTTCAGGGTGGATTTGCAGCGGCGACCTTCAGTGGGGGGGGGGATGGGATGCTTCAGTTGGGGGAGGCTGGGAAATAGAGAAGGTACCGTGTGATCACAGCTCCGGGGCCAGCCTTCACCACTGCCCCTGTCCTCGCTCCTGACTGCAGGCCAGTCCACCTTCCCTCCATCCGCCTGGCCTTTTCACGTTGTCTCCTGCTCGCAATGCTTTCCAGTCACTATTTGGGGACGCTCGCTGCATTCAGGTCGTACCTTTTTGAGGTCCCTGCTGTAGTGTCCCCTCTTCAGAAAGGCATCTCCAAATAGTGCTACCTAAAATAGCATCCCCTCTCCTTCCTCCCTCTTTTTCCTCCATGGCGTTTTGTACAACCTTCAGCATCGTATTTATTTCTTTAAGTCTTTTACCAATAGAGAATGTGAGAGTAGGAGGCAGATGAGACTTTTGTTCATAGCTGTGTCACCAGTGGGGTCTAGAGTAGTACCCGGCACACACAAGGCTCTCAGGCCACAGTGGGGGAGCGAGTGAGTATATGTCCTTACGTATTGCACATGTAGGACAGGTGGCAATAGAGTATCCTAGGGAAAGGACCGTGGCTTAAACAAGACTTCTAGGGAATAATCATAGATACTAAACACTATTTTTATGATTAATTCAGATAAAAATGTCTCATATACCTCTAAACTGATTTTTTAGCAGTTTTGAAATACAAATATTTTCCTAAGCTGGGGAAGGGGGCAGGCTGTGTATTTCCTGTATCCTAATACAAGGCTATTTGCATAGTAAATAGATGGTTGTTGAATGAATTGATGACCTTGCTTGACTTAGGAATTAGCACAAATGTGTGTAGATGGATTATTTCTAATCCCAAAATCTAAACTCTGAAATGCTGCAAAATCTAAAACTTTTTGAGTGCTGTCACTTAAAGGAAATATTCATGTACCATCCCCAATCTGAAACACTTCTGGTCTCAAGCGTTTTGGATAACAGATGTCCAACCTGGATTAAAACATAGTAAAATTAAAATTCAGGGAGTTCTTCACTTTTTAAAAACAGCACTCCCCTCCACAAATTCCAAGGAACATATTGTATCCTTATTACATATTTTCACACATTAATGAGATTTTAGGCAGTCTAGAATTTTGGAAATATGGCAGGTTTTCTTGTTTTATTTCTGAGATTAGGCTAATAAGCCTTGTCACTTAGCTGGATTTATAGGTTTAATAAGCAGAGACAGAAGAATGGATAAAGAAAATGTGATGTATCAGTACAGTGGACTACTACTCAGCAATAAAACAAATGAACTCTTGATATGTGCTGTAATATGTGTGAGCCTCACATTATGCCAAGTGAAAAAAGCCAGTCACAAAAGGCCATATTCCTGAAGATTCCGTTTCTAGAAATGTCCAGGAAAGGCAAACCCATGAAGTCTGCTAGCAGATTAGTGGGTTAGACTGCAGGTGACTGCTAATGGCCAGGCTGGGTCTTTTTGGAATGATAAAAATGGTCAAAAACTGGATTGTAGAGATTGTTGTACAACTCTGTAAATGGACTAGAAATTGTTGAATTTTGTTTTTATAATGAGTAGATCTTATGGTATGTAATTTCAACCCAATAAAACTGTTAGAGAAAAAAAGAAAATACTGGATATCACCTCTTAAATTAGAATAAATTAGGCTGCCAGGGGCCTAAACACAAATCCTGCTGCGTTTACTGGGAAATGCATTCTGTGTGTCCATTACTTTCACAAAGTTTTGTGCCAGGGCCACT
This sequence comes from Nycticebus coucang, assembly GCF_027406575.1. NCBI lineage: Eukaryota > Metazoa > Chordata > Mammalia > Primates > Lorisidae > Nycticebus > Nycticebus coucang. The sequence continues at coordinate 188,822,344 of NC_069780.1, forward strand.
GACACTTGGTGGGCAGCATTTCTTTGATGCTAAGGCACTTTCTTCTGGGAAGCATATCTGAGCTATGATTTCTCTTATGACAACGAGCAATCTCAGGTTGCTTCTGTATGAAACCTCATAACCAGAGTAAATCAATACATTAAACTGATCAGCCAGCCTAGCGACTAATTGCTTGGTTCACCCCAATTCCAGTCATGTGTTAGAGTTTGTTTTTCAGCTGGTTTTATTGTCTGGTCGGCATAGCTCAGGGGAACCTCTCTGACAACAGAGTTGGTGGTCTCATTAGAGCCGCCGAGTCTGAACTCCAGCATACGGCTGGGCTTGACAAATGAGCCCGCTTTTCTTTGATGGGGACAAGTTCACAATGCCGGCTTCTGTGTCCTGGCACAGTTTCTTAGCAAGGCATTTGCTTAGGCTGGTGAGTTAGGTAACTCCTAACAGCCAGACCCAGTAGCAGAATGCAGATTTTTAAATGCTCAGAGCCTGAATACTCAAAGGTGAGTATGCGTTTTTTCCATCTTAGAAAGAGAAGAGTCATAGAATTGCTTCTGGCTTTTTCTGCTCTGCGTTGGCATGCTTTGCTGTTACAGTGCAAAGCTGCAAATAGGTTATGGGGAGAGATACATTCAAATTGTCTGTAATTTCCTTGCTCTTGGATTGTTGTCTCTGGGTGGTAGCGAATGTCTTCAGCTTTCCCCTCTTGTTTATTGCGACTTCCATCTGTTTGCTGTGTTGGAACCCTCTCTGCCTCCTGCCATGGGGCTTCCTCAGCTCTCTCCTGGGCACCTTGCTTTCCCCGCACCAGTTGGCTGCCACGGGGTGGCTTTCCGTGGGCGTGTTTACTTTGGCACAGGTGGGTCCTGCTTTCAGGATCTGGCCCAGGCTGGGCAGCCTTCCGAGCTTGTGGGCAGCTCTCCGTTAGTAATAGAGGATATTTATCCCTCCCGGTGATGTTTGGGGGAAGCATTTTCAGTCCTTGCAGTTAGGAGTGTGCAAAACTGAGATGGGAGGTTCTAACCTAATGCAGTAATGTCCTTGTCATCCTGGCAGCGGCACTTCTAACTAGCTCCTGGTTTGCCTCTTCCCAAACATGCAGCTCAGCCTAGAAGCACAGTAAGAGTAACACTTATAAAATGATCATGTTTTTCTATTGCTAATCCTAAATGATTAGTCACTCTCAGGGGGGATATAGGAGAGAGCATTAATATTTCTGTCTCCTCATTAGGTGGCAAAGGAATGGGTGATTTTTATTTTTGATATCACTTTTGATGGTTTTAGTTGATCAATAAAACCCTGTTCAGGTACTTTTTGTTGTTTGGTTTTGTTTTCTTTCATTTCCAATAAGCTTCTGTTCTCCAGATTTTAAGGTTATCTAGTTAGTTTTCTCTTACACAGACTGGTTACATGATGGGGAAATTTCTGTGTTGCTAGGACAGATATTTTAGTTTTGAAACAGAAGGAATGGGAAAGCACTGCAATTTTCTCTTGTTTGAAAATCTCCTTTAGAGTAATCATAGGTTTGTATTGATTCTGATAGCCTGAGTTGATCATAATTAAAGCAGCTCATGGTGTTATATACAGAATTATGTCAAGATGTTTTTGTAAGTGGGGAAAATGTATTAGACCATTACTTTTGATGATTTCAACTTTTTTTTTATAACTATTTAGTTTTTTGAAAAGCTTCCAAATGTTAGCATCCAATATTGATTTTGGACACTCTAAAATGTATAGGATTTTAATTTTATTCTGGCAGGCTGGGATATAGGGAAGGGCCTTCACTGTTCTCTTCCCAGCTGGGAGGGTGAATATGTTTGGCTTTTGCACCTGTGGGTACCTTCCTTTCTTCTGTCACTGTTCTGAACTTTAAAACCAAAATGTCTTTGCCAATGTGTCAATAAAGAAAAATCTTATTAAAGTTTGAGCTAGGAGTTAAAGGTAGGAATTTTATTTATATGTTTAATATTTACCAGCTGTTAATGTAAAAGGAAAATTATGTTTTAGAGAGCAGACATCTAGAAATACAGAGCCTTTGTCCAAGGCCAGACAAGCTAAGCTGGAGAGGAGGGCTCTGGACTGCGGTTTCCTGTCTTTTAGTTTGGGCTGTTCCCCAAGTGTCTTCAGCGACTGTTTTCCCCTTTTTCAGAGGGATCCTCTTTTTTCCCCTCTCCTTATCATTGTCCTCAGCTAACCCAGCAGAACTGTAATTATTATCCCCCTTCTTCACCAGAAAGTTTTGGGCCAAGCCATGCTCCCCTCAGCCCACGGAAAAGGGGACTTCTCTGATTTTGCCCCTCTGTCTGTTGTCTCCAGCATCTGGCTCCCTTGCTGGGGGGTCTAGGGGCTGCTGTGACAGGGAGAAATAGTGACACATTCTTTGGCTCACAGTCACATCCTGGGCTGCTTCATGTTGGCTCATATCCATCAGACCTTATCTACTGCGTCAGTTATGAGTATGACAGGAATGTGATGGCCACTCGGTCACATCCGGACTTCTGCGTCTCATGCAATGGTGTTCTGGAACTGGGAAAAACCAGTGTCTGCTCTTCAGGTAACTCCTTCTTCCCTCGCTGCAGGGCAATAGACACTCCCTCCTGCTCCTTAGTCCCACTTCCTAGTGGGAAAGACCTGGGGCCTCAGGCCATCCTGAGGGAGCCACCGTCCTCCACCTGGGAGCCACTCACTTCTGCCTCTGCTGGGCAGGTGGGCAGACCTGAACCCAGGTGGTTGAGTTGAAATTATTCCCACTCTATCCTATTTTTTTAAGGCATTTTTAAAAGTGAAACCATAGCTGTGTACATTAATGCAATCATGGGGTACAATGTGCTGGTTTTATATACGATTTGAAATATTTTCATCGAACTGGTTACCATAGCCTTCATGGCATTTTCTTAGTTATTGTGTTTTTAAACCAGCATTTTTCTAAAGCTTTCTACACCTAAGAATGCCACCCCAAAGGAAAGTTGTGTGGTGGTTGTGGGTGTGGCTCTTGAGTTTGGGAAGAGGGGCATCCTAAAGCTAGCGGTGCAGGTCCAGGCTGGCGCTGCTTTCCAAGCAGACTCCCAAGTCAGGCCTGGAGCCAAATGTACTTTCTGCCTGCCAGCAGCGATGGAATTCCTAGGTTCCAGCACCAGCTTGTGAAAAGAAATCATTCAGGAAACTGCAAGCTGGCGAGTAAGAATTGCAGAGATTCATTCACTTGAAAGCTTATGCCTGTAAATGTTATTTAACTTTGAACTATTTCTGTAGGCCACCTGCTGAGTTTCCACCTCCTGGAGGTGTGTCTTGGTACAGAGAAGAGCCAGTCAGGGCTTACAGCAGGGAACTTACCACATGGCTGACAGGTGGGAACAGCGTAAGGGCCTTCAAAGAAGCCCCCCATCTCAGCCCTGACCCAAGAATCTCTGCCCTCAGGTTCACTTTCTAGAACTTCCTGGAGGAAGCTAAAAGCGTGGACTTTCCTTCCTGACTCTGTAAACAGACAAGTCAGGACAGCAGTCACTTTTCACTGTGGTCATGCACCCTCTCCGTTAAAATACCTGGAAGACATTTTTAAAGGCATGTTTATTGACAAACTCCTTGTTTGTTGAGGTCGGCTGGGAGAAATTAATGCTTTGAACTTGGACCAGAGCTGAGGGAAGATTGACTGGCCCAACCCAGGGACGAGAATCCACAGGGCATGGCACATCCTAAGTTTTTGATGAGGGATAAAGGTATTTCCCAATTTCTACATCATATTTAAAAGGGATGGTTTTCCTCGTATGTAGAAATTAATTATAAGAGAAAACCAAACACTCCAGATTCAAAGACTGTTCTGAGGTTTATTTGATGTGTTTGCTTTGTTTCATGGAGGGAAGCAGGAGGGGTTTAGAGCGTGTCTGAGAAAGGGAAGGCCTGGTGATTCTTCATTTGATCTTTGTGACCTGGAGAGCTTGATATTCCAGCAAAGTCTCAGTCTTTCTCCTAGTGGTTGATTACTGGGTTCCTGTCTCTCTGGAAAGGAAAGAGGCCTCATGGCTCTCAGGCTTGGAGGGCAGACACAGGACGGGGCAGGTCTTTCTCTGCTGTTCTCCAGAGTGTCAGTTCATGCACCACTGAGGTCTCCAGCTGCTCAGCTCGCTGGGTCTCTCCCTTCATGGGGAGAAGGAGAAAGGGACATGGAAAGGGGGGGGATCTCCCTGAATTAAAGAGGGTCCCCCTGAGTGTTACCTCCCTCCTAAGGAGTCCTCATTGGTTTTCCTGTTCCTCCTCCTGAGATGGCTTGTGACCTACTGAAGAGCCAGGAAACATTACATTCCAGTTTGGCAGGGGGACACAGCTGGGGAACGCCAGCCTGCCCCTTTGAGTGGGCTCCACTGTGGCCCCCATGGTGTCCCCTCATGATCTGTTACTAAGAGCCCCTTTCATTAGCAGTGGTCTTAAGTGAACTTTAATGTGGTTTTGAATTTGTTGCTAAGTGCCTTTCAATAGGCTTTTAAATTTTTGTTTTTTAATTAAAAGTATACATTCTCTGAAAACCTGGCTTTTCGGCCCAAACTTCCTGCCTCCCGGTTGTTGGAGATGGCTCTGAGAACAAGGCTGGCAGCTTGGCGGAATCACCTTAGGAGCCTGACAAAGGGACAATTAGTGAATTGCTCCTAATGGGGACTCATGTGGGACACCCTCAGGGCCAAGAGGCCTTTGTGGATGCTTCTTTAATTGCACTTTTGAGGGAACACAGAATTGGCTAAGGGGTTTAATTAAGCCTGCAGGGCTAAACCATGAAAACAAATCAAAAGCATGTTAGGGAAGGCTGCTTTCTTGAAAGTTTGTGGGATTGCTTGCTTATATCTACTCTTTTTCAGGCTAGTGTGTCTTTTTTTTCCCCTGGGATTAATATAAGAGTACATACAAGTAGTTTGCTTTGTTTGCGTCCATAAGGAAAAGTCCCAGTGGTAGCTGAGTGTGTCTTTTTAAACCCAGCTATGGGGCTGGCTGTGACTTCTTTCTGCTAGTTGGCCCTTTGGCTTGATAATTGCCATGTGACCCAAATATGTTCCAGTTCATGCCAGATATTTAAAAACTTGGTGGAGGGGGGCATGAGTGCCCCCTAAGTTCTTCTTTTGTGTCTTTCCTATATGTGGGAAGAAATAGGTTTTTGTAGATGTATTTATATAAAATAATGTGGCCTTAGACTTTTAAGAATTGGTAGCAGGCTAATGGAATTCCTTTAAAGACATAATTAGAGGTACGTATGAAACTTGTAAAGTATATGTGTTTGAAATGCTTTGCTTTTCTGAGCAATTGGGAGTTTATTAGCTATTTCCTTTTCTCATATTAACTTCCAAATGATTAATTGAATGTGTTTAATTCTAGGCTCCATAGTCAAGTAGAGTGAAGACCCAGGGAGTATTCTGAAAATAATTATCGGTTGTTTCATATTGAATTTTTTAGATGGATATTTTATACCTAAAATATACAACATGGTCTGTTTATACTTATAGAAAAGACATTAAAGCCTGTATTAATAATCTTTTACTATTTACCCTTCAGTTCTAAAGTGAACAATCTATTTTAAAAATCTTACGGCCTCCCCAATTCCGTATCATGAAATTCTACCGCTTTCCTGTATTCCAGAGGAACCAGCCAGTTTTGTCACTAGAAGCACTTCTCTGTTGATGCCATAGTAAGTTTAAATGTTTGCAGGGGTAGCCAGGCTATTTTTATCAAGTTCAAATGTGTCCTGTGGTGGACTGTTTCCAATAATCCAAAATTAGTACTGGTATCTTGGACACCAAAGTGTCATGGCCTAAGACAAGTGGGCACATTCAACCTCTTCGAATTGTCAACCTACTTCTAACACTAAGATTGATGGCTTCGTTCAAACACTTCATTCTTTGGAGAAAACAAAAGGACAGCCTGTAATTATGAACAAAGAGGTCAGAGGGTTTGGAATTAGGTGCTCAGCCCAACGTGGATGGCTGTATAAAGGTGGGAGAAGTTTCGGACGATCCTCTGGGTAGTGAGGAGCCTTCCTACCTAACAGTGACATTTTTATCATGTTGGTAGGGGACAGGAAGGGGAACAGCTGAGAGTATTTTCCTCTTCTGTTTTGTTTACATGAAAAAGGGCCAAAGGAGAAGCCTGGTGGAGAAAGAGCTTGGTTTTCACAGCAGCTTTTCATCTGCAGGGAAAGTGAAGATACAGTTACCCTCTGTGATACAGATACATGTGTGGCCCCCAATCATCCCAGAGACAAATGGCTGTTTGTCTTTGAACGAATTATGTTTGCATTTCCCCTCGTTTGGAGAAATCTTCATTATTAAACACACATGCAGGACACAGCTGTCCCTCTGCAGCGTCCATTGACTGCTGTTTTTCCCTAAGTTTTTTTTTTGTTGTTGTTGTTCACTTGTAAGTAATCCATAATTTATAAAAGGATAGGCTATTTTTAATAGCTTTATTCTGATAAATCTTTTCTGTTGTGCTAATTCAGACTGACATGGTGGATGGGGGTAGGGTTGAGTCTAGGGAAGGGAAAAGCATTTGGTTGAATTACTGTTCCTCACTCCTGAGCGTCGATGGCTTTCCGGTTGGCAGGACCCTGCCACGGGATTCTGGAGTCTGGGAGGCGCTGCTGGGTGGTCCAGTTTATCTTCTTGTCTCCAGGTAGTTTGTCTCCAGGTGTTTCCTCGGCCTTCACAGACACCTGGTGACCTGGTGTGTTCTTCTGGAGGGGCTGACCCTGAGTCCGGCTCTAAGCGGGACAGTCCTTTGTCGTCTTGTTGTCTAGCTCTAATGTAGCATTTGGAACTCAGGTCCTGCCCTGGGAAGACAGTGTTTAGGCCCAGAGGCGGTTTTGTTCTCTTGGTGTCTGTTTTCTAGTCTGGTGTCCCCTGTCCTGTCCTGACTATGACTTTCCTTAATGTTCCTTGAGAGTCTGAACTGATGCTGCAGGTTTAATCAGACATGGAGGCTTCCTGGGAACCTCCCGCAGGGGTGCAGCAGGGAGGGAGAGAACTGGGTGTGGAGACGGGGAAAGACAGAAACAGACCTCTGCATCTACCTGCCCGGACAGGGCTTCCTCGCTTGCTCGGGCTGGAGGGAGCTTTGCTGATTTAGAAGGTGCATGCCCAGCCACAGGGATCCACTGTTGATTCCCACCGAGAACCGTGGAGTGACCGTCCTTCTAAGGGTATCCTGATGTGTCCATCAGGCCATATGTAGCCAGCCCGTGGTGTCTGCAGATGGAGTTCTCTGCAAGTATAGGTGGCCTGAAAATCAGAAGTGGCTTCTAGATTGCTCAAAAAAAGATAGAGCTACTCCCAGGCTTCCTTCTCCGGATCACAGACAAGTTCAGAGCCGGCTGCTTCTCTGAGACGTTGCCCTGGGGGCCCTTTCTTTAGAGTGCTGGACTTAGAGCCCTGGGTCTCTGACATGCTCAGGATCTCTGAGGTGCACAAGGTCCCATATGTACGACATGTTTTCTGGTGTTTTTCAGGGACAAAACCCACCTTATCCACCTTCGTTGTAGAATGGTCTTTTCTTGTGTCTAAAATACTTTGCAGTTGGGATAAAGAAGGGGAAGCCGACCTTCCCAGAAATGGAAGAGCCTCAGGACGTGAAAAAGAAAATTGGAGCTGGAGAGTTAGATAACTAAGCCACTTACCACCGGCTTCTGAGGAGCCTCCCCGGGGGACAGGCAGCGCTCCAGCTCCCTCTCTTTCTGGCTTCAGAGCTCCTCAGCAAGGACTGTGGATTTCTTGGAAAGCTCCTTTTTAAAGTGATTCCAGTGTGTTGATCAAGATTCCCTGATTAGACTCTGTGCTCTGGAGAAGGATCATTTCTCTCTCCTGTAAGACCCCTGAATAGCCTAAGTGCTGCTCTTACCTGAGATGAGTGATCAGAATGCAAAAGATTTTTTACATTTCTCAAGCTGCCAGCAAATTCAGTCCATTACTCACTCCTCATCATATAGGCGTTGGTGAAACAGAAGAATTAGCTAACTCCCATTCCATTTTCTTCCTTTAGTCCTTTTATGTAAACTTGAAAAAGTAGCACCTTGTTCATTTGGGGATGCGTTTTGCCAAATGTGAAGAAAAGGATATTAAAGGAGTTTGTTTTTGTTTTCTTTTTGGGTCAGTGTGTTGAGACCAGAAGAGCTTATAAATTATGCATCTGTTTTCTTTTTTCTTTTTGAATGTTTAATTTGGATAAATGTATTTATACTGTAATTATCCATCAAGTTAAGTGCAACCTCAAAAAACTCTACACGTGCAAACTGCATGTCAGTCTACATGGAAATGCTTGAACTCTCCTCCAGTCACCAGCAGCCGTGTGTGAACGTGAGTTTTACTTATTTAACATATGACCTGTCCCTTCATGACATAACCCAGAACAGCAAAGAATTGCTGGCTTTGCTTCTGATATACAACTGTGGAAATGTTTGATTCTATTATGAGATCTAGTATGGTAAACAACTCTACCCCATGTGAGCAAAAAACACAAAGTAGGGGGTGGGGGAAGACGGGAAAAGGTTTGGGGACCTCTCACCTAATGAGCACAATGTAGGGTATCTGGCCCACCTCCTGGGTGCGGGACACAACTGCAACTTGAACTTTACCTTGAACAAATGCAAACAATGTAACCTAAAAATTTGTACTCTCATATTAATCTGAACTAAAAAAAAAAAAAAAAAAATTAGAAGGCCCAGAGAAGGTAGCCATCCAGAGCAGCATGGGGGGTTATGAATAAATGCCTGACACTAGCGAAACCCCTGCACCCTCCTTGACTTTGCCCTGCAGAGGCCGCACTGGGTATTAAGCCTTGTTGGATAGTAGTGAGTGAGTCTTTTTGAACGGGACACTGTTTGCATTTTCTGGCACTTAGGTTTCAGATGACCACTCTGAAGGCTATAGTTCTACATGGTGCAAGGGGGAGTAAAGTGGGGAATGTGTGTATTAAAGCACAGAAAGACAATTTAGCAGTAGCTCAGGTTACCAAGAAGAACTTTTATTCCACATTTCCTGTGCCCCCCACCTGACCTCTTGCTGAGGAGCTTTGAAGAGAATGAATGAATGATGGGAAGCTGAGTTCATAGTTACTTTCAAAAGCAGCTATGGAATTTTATAAGGATTTGAATCCTAGGGAGAAGCAAGTGTATGAAAGCATGTTACTAGTTTATAATGGGAAAGAAGAAAAAAATTTCTGGCCCCGGTTCAGAAGATGTCTTAATACTCTTGGCAGAGGCCTATAGGTCAATGTCTGAAATATTCCTGGCATAAAAACATTACATATTTTTATTTTGTTTTAATTGAAATTTATTAGTGGTAATTTCGGTTCAGTGCTCAGCATGACATAAAGGCCACAGTCCAGTATCCGGAAGCTGCTAGGAGGAGCTGTGCAGCTGGTGGTGACCAGGCAGGGGTGAGCTGCCCTCAGCTTCCCGGGCAGGGGCAAGCTGCCCACCAGGGCTGGCCAAGTGGGATCCTGACCTCTTGGGAAGATGCTGACAAGCCAGAGAGAAGGCCGGGTGGAGGGTGGCTTTTGCTTCAGTCATGCAGGGTGGAAATGGCATGAGGCAGAGCTGGCGGGAGGAGGAGGTGGGAAGCCCTTCTCACTGAGCCTGGCCACCATCCCTAGAACACACGGTTGCAGGGAGGCGGTGGTTCCTCAGACCTTTGATGGAGCTGACAGCTGGTGGTGCTTTCAGAACTGGAAGGGATGACTTGTAATAACCAGAACCATCTGGATGTAGAGCTCCCACGGGCTGGGAATTCAGAAAAGGCAGCTCTTCTGCTTAGTCCTAGGGATTTTTTTCTAAGTACCAAGTCCTGCAAATAAAATCACTGTGTCCTAAGAACAACTTAACTATGGAGCCAAGTTTTTCTCAAACTTTCTAGTAATGGTGTCCAACCTTTTTTACTTTTCTGCCACGTACTGGGAGAGTTGTCTCAGGGCACACATTTAATACAGAAGGACTTCAAAGACTAACAAAAGCAAAAAAAAAAAAAAAAGTTCTGTGCATAGTTTTCGTGATATTTGACACCATGGATAAGCAAAAAGTCCTCATAAAATCAGCCGGTCAGCAGGTGGACTGTGGGGTGCAGACTGGACACCCCTGTTCCTGGATTCTGGGTGAAATTAATTTTTTTTACCTGGGAATGTAAGCAAACAATGTGGTTCTCTTACTTCCAGCTTAGGGCTCTCTTTTCTCTCTCGTCAAAAGAAAAAGACATTCAATCAGTAAACTTGTTTGTTCTGTGGATTTCTTTTTACACAGAAAATTATCCCATAATTTAGTGACTCTAAACCACAATTTGCTGTGTTCCACCATTCGTTGGGTGGACTGGGCTCAGCTGGGTGGTTCTCCTTGGGACTGTCTTGCAGCTGTAGTCATGTGGTGTCCACCGTGAAACCTCACTCATATAAATACATGAGCTTCAAGAGACGGGAAATGAAAATTTCCAGGCCACTTTACACCTGTGTCCAGAACTGGTACAGAACCATTTCCACTGTGTTCTATCCAGAAGAGAAGTCCTAGGACATACCTGGATTTGCAGGGTTGGACAAATGGTGGGCTTGCCTTAGGGCAAGTGGCAAGGCACACTGCAGGAGAATTCATGGGAGGGGAGGCTATGTTGCAGTCATCTGTAGAAAGTACCACCTGCTGCACCATTCCTCGTGTTCCGGGTGCGTGGGAACTAACAAAATGAATGTGTGATCACTTGCCTAAGTCAATCCTACTCTATTTCTATGAAGAAGGAGCTTGGAAACACACATGTGGGCACTTGTGCAAATGCGACATGCAAATGTCAAAGGTAGACATTACAAAACGGGCGATCCTTTTCACTCAAGTGAACTTTGTTACTCCATGAAGATCAGTTGTGGGATTTTTTTTTTAAATATCAAGGTCTTCTAGACCTTTTCATTATAATTTACAAGTCAGCGTAAGGAGTATGGTGGTTATGAGAGTAGCTTACGGAGTTAGATCCTGCCAATTCCTAATTGCAAGGACTTGAGCAACACCCTCCATCCCTCTGTGCCTCCCTTTCCTCAGTTCTGAAGTCATCAGAGCAGTCCCTGCGCATTAGGAGTTTTATGCGTGTTAGAAACTGTCAATGCAGATGGACTGCGTGTTTCGTGGTGAACAGTCTGTGATGTTAGCAGGCATTACTGTTGCGATGATTCAATGCATAGACATTCCCATTGTGAACTGAGGTGTGGTTTGGTCTGTACTCAGAAGCGCTTTGCAGGGTGCAGTTGGAACGCCTCCTCTGTTTGGTCACCTGCATGGGAATGGCCTATGCGGAGAGGGAATAGAGGTGGAAAGACAAAGCAGAAAGCACTGAAAATGAAGCCAGGGCTGAGAAGTTGTTCCACTTTGCATAAGAGCAGCTATCTCTTCATGGTAGGAAAAGCTAAAGAGAGGTTAGTGATGTCCTGTCTGTGTATGCTGGGCGTCTTCTGCTTGTCCTGTCAGATCCTCCGGAGCCTTCTCCAGGCTCTGGATGGCATCAAAGCTTTGCTAGCCTCCTGCTTCTGCTTGGCTTTGCCCCTGGGGTCTGTGGATAGGATGGGAGGCAGGAGGGCTGTGCCCTGGGGATTCTCTAAGGCCAGCAACCTCCTTCCACCCAAGGCCTCAGCATGCCCTGGACCCACAAATGCTCCCTCCTTCTGTCCCATCAGGCCTGGAGGGGGTAGCTGAGTCCACTGTGACCAGCCCTGGCTCTGTGCTCCCCATTAGCCTCCTCTGTCCACTGTGACCAGCCCCGGCCCTGTGCTCCCCATTAGCCTCCTCTGTCCACTGTGACCAGCCCCGGCCCTGCGCTCCCCCTTGGCCTCCTCTGTCCACTGTGACCAGCCCCGGCCCTGCGCTCCCCCTTGGCCTCCTCTGTCCACTGTGACCAGCCCCGGCCCTGCGCTCCCCCTTGGCCTCCTCTGTCCACTGTGACCAGCCCCGGCCCTGCGCTCCCCCTTGGCCTCCTCTGTCCACTGTGACCAGCCCTGGCCCTGCGCTCCCCCTTGGCCTCTGCTCTCAGGGTGACACTCTCTTTACCTCACCTACATAGAGTATCCCGTCCACCTTACAGGTCCCTGACAGATGCCTGTCCCCAGGATGATCAGCAATAATGTTGACTTTCAGTTAATTTTGTGATGGCAAAGCAGAAGAATGTGAGACATCAAAATCCACTGTGTCTTTTTACTAATGCATTATTTTGTCTAACACAGATAAGGCCATATGGGGGATAGCTTCTCTGATTTGGGGGTGGTCATCTAAAGTTCAGGTGGGGGAAGCAGATCATGTGACTATGAGTGCTGACACTGGGACCAGAATCCTGGCCCTCTGGCTGCTCCCTGCAGGCCCTGTCTCACCAGCCACCAGCAAGGAGTGAAGCAGGGACATGAACTTGTAGCCTGAAGCCAAGCTGTCATCCCAGGGCTCTCGTGACTGTAAGTTACTGAAAAGATCAGGGGAAGAAATCCCTGCAGTGTAACTAAGTCTCAACACCTTTACAATCTCAGGAGCAGCTGTCTTCTAGGTCAGCCTCTCTGAGTAGGTAAATTCTTATTTTTTAAGCTAAAGTCTTTAGTGGGCAGGAGACGGGTGGTTTACATAATTAACGTCTCCTGCTAATTATTATGGTTTTGATAAAATCAATAAACTATATTCCCCTATCATAGCCCTCATAGATGTGGCTGAAGAGACACCTAATCTCAGGCATATAAACATGCAAATCTCTATTTAGCTATCGGTTTATACACAATACATCCTGTTTGGCTTTCTAGCTTAATCCTAAACTTAAATGTTTATTATTACCAGTTTTAATAAAATGCTTTTGGATAACTGAAGTGAATGGAAAAGAAGGAGGGTCCTCCTGATTCAGGCAAGTTCTCCTCTGCCTTCTATATTTATATATCCCTGGGAAGCATTTGGTAGCAGGAACTTTGCAGGTCAGTGACAATGGAAGCTTTATAGCAGGTCATGATTTGGATGTAATGTGTGGCTTATTAATGAAGAAGATTACTTTTCTTTTGATTACTTTTCTATTTGATAATAACCCCAAAGGGGTTCCCAATTCTCTGGAACTCTATAATATTTTCAAATTGAATTACTGCAATCATTGGAGTAATTATTCCTCATGATACAACCCTGGAAAGGGCCACAAGGACAGATATTTTAATACAGTTTTTAGCTCAAGACTCAATTATTTCATGTCTATCAGAAATTAATTTTCTTAATATACCACTTTTATCATACTGTTCACACATCCCTCTATTGATTGATGCTTAAAGAAGAAACATATACTATTTACTCAGTCTGGTGTTCAAAGAATTGTGATCTCTCTGAAACCTTATCAAACACTTTTCATTCCAGCTCTGCTTCCTGTGAGGCTCCGGCAGGGACAGGGCCTGGACTCGAGGGGGTGCGTGTGGTTGTCCTAGTGGTGAGGTATTCCCGGCATTTGGGGCCAGAGGCCACCACAGCCGTTCTCATGGTCTTTCTCCCTTTTGGCCTTGGCTTGGAGAAACATTTACCCATCAGAACCCAGCTTCTCTCTAAGTCCCAGGTTGTGTCTGAGCTGTCTGATGGACACAGAGGTCAGGACGCTTTTTTCCCCCTGATTTGCCTGCTTCTGAAATCTGGCTGCCAGTCATTTGATACTGTGTGAAATTAGAGATCAGCAAAGTTTTTCTGTGAAGAGCCAGATAGCAAAGTTTTAGGCACAGAGGGCTGCGTGGGCTCTGCTGTGACTACTCAGGCCTGCTGTTGTGGTGTGACTGCAGCTCCCTAGAGACTGACTACACACGTGTAGGCTTGGCCACCTGCCAGTAACGTTGTATTTACACAGACAAGCAGTCGGCCGGATTTAGCTGTAGTTTTCTTTTTTTTTTTTGCAGTTTTTGGCCGGGGCTGGGTTTGAACCCACCACCTCTGACATATGGGGCCGGCGCTTTATTCCTTTGAACCCCAGGCGCTGCCCTTAGCTGTAATTTTCAACCCTTGACCTAAACCATATGAAATAGCTGTGTTTGGAAGTTCAAAAATAGTCAACTATTGGTGATTTTGTCTGATTAAACAAATACATTGTCTACTTGGTTATAAATGTCAGTATCGTGTGAAATGTATCACATCTATCTGGGAAAACATCTGAATGTAAAATGTAGAGCTTCTTCCTCTACATTTTATTAACTGGTTTTAGCCTCCCATGGTGTCTAGTTCAAAGTGTTGAATATTTTGGGGCATCCAATAAATAAATATTTAGTATATAACTGACAGGTAGAACCCTAAGCTCAAATCTCTTCACGAGAAGGGGCTTCATTAAGTATTTGCCAGGGTGCCCCAAGAAGTATGTGTGTGGGTGTATATATATATATGTAACATACATACATATAATAGACAACTTTTAATTGCACAGGAACTTTATGGACACCCTGTATATATATGTATTTATTTATAATTGCATTAATAATGGTTGTGAATTAAGTCCTTACACTGTGACCAAGGGGATTTTCATTACCATAGTTGTGGTCATTGTTACCATCTACATCTAACGAATTACTACCTGAGAAATTTAGTCTTGAAGTTCTGGAGCTCAGAAGTCCAAAATCAAGGTGTTTGTGGGTTGGGTTCTTCTGCACAAGGCTCTGACAGACAGTCTGCGCCAGGCCTCTCTCCTGGCTTCTGGTAGCTGCTGGCAGCCCTTGGCATTCCTTGGCTTGTGGAAGCATCATTCCCGCATCCACCTCAGGGGTCACACAGGGTTCTCTCTCTGTGTCTCTGTATTTTCCCTTGAACTTCTTTTAAGGACATCAGTCATTGGATTAGGGTCCACGCTAATCCAGTATGACCTTGATTTAACTATTTGCATCTGCAAAAGCCCTATTTCCAAATAACATAACATTGTGCAGTTTCGAGTAGACATGAACTTTTGGGGGACACTATTTGACCCAGTACACTATCGATAAGGGAGTGGGGTACAGAGCCTGAACCTAGAGGTGGCACCAAGCTGGCAGAGGCCTTTTCTGCCCTGAGGAATCTGCCTCCTTATTTGCACTGGAGCCCTACAGAGAGCTCAGGTAGATGGAGCATGTTAAATGCTCAAGAAGAATTTGCAGAGTTTTGTTTGCCTTGTGTCTCCCCCTCCAGACCAACTGTTGATAAAAGAGAGTTCACCCAGAAGGGTGATTCTTATGTGGTGATGGATTACTCGCTGCTGTGACACACAGTCCCACTGCCTTCCCTCTGGTCCCTCTTTATATCTTTTTATACATTTTATGATAATTTAGGGACACTTAGATTGTGTTTATTGTTTAGATTTTTGAGCTTTTGTAAGCAATTTTATACAATATGGAGTGGTTGCAATTTTAGCTCAAATGGGAAAAGCTATATTTTTTACCTTAAATGCTTTTTTTTACTTTTACTTTTTACCATTCCTGCATTTTTATAGGATTCACGAGCTTCATTAAGTTCGTCATTTTAGAAACTGAAATCACCCCCTTCTACGGGAGACCAGGTGCTTACCTCTCTACCAGGACTGGGAGAAGACGGTGCTCTGCAGAAGAAGGTGGAAATTTAAACATTTAGAGGGAAGCATGGCCTGTGTGGTTTTGTTCAGTTTCTTTACTGGAATGACACTGTCCTCCTATGTATGTTTTCTTTCTTGATTTCATTTTTGTCTTGATTGGGTGAATAAATTCTCATTTTTCTCTAAATAAAGAACAGATTTCCTCAGTTGATATTAGGTACCACTTTTAAATACTCTCATTATCTATGCAAATCAAATCACCTTTATCACTTGCTAATTGCTTTATTTAAAATAAAAAAGAAACCACTAAAACTCAAAATATGCATGTGCATAGTCATCTGGAAAAGAAAAGAGTGATCCCAGAGACAGGGTTTAAATAACATTAGGAAAAGCTCTGAGAAGGGAGGCCACATCTATCCCTGTGTGTAAAAGGCTGTGTGGGATCGATTTCAGCTGAAGACCATGTCCTCCAGGAGCTGAGGGTCCACAGCTAAGACATAAATGGGAGGTGCAGAATCATACTTCTTGGAGACCAAATTTATGAAATTTTAATTTCCAATAGGTATTAGTTCCATAGTCATCATGGCCCTTAAAGACTTGGTTTAAATTTCTAGGTTAAAATGGTTTATTTCTAAAGGTGTGGAATTAAAAATATTCAGGAGTGAAGAATCATTCTCTTCACATCTTTTATTTGCAGTTGTCTCCTTGACTTTTGGTCCTTTTCTTTCTCAGATGTACAAGCCAACTGCTCCTGAGGGGTGAGGTCATTTTGCATTAGCCCAGTCTTGTCTTTCTTTGTGGATGCTGGAAGTTGTCAGTGTCTTTTGTTGAGGAATCTGTGGGTATTGGTGCTGGGTTAGGCTGCAGAGATGGCAAAGGAGGGAGGACGAGAGGCCCGATGAGCAGTTCAGTTCATACAGAGGGTCCTCTTTGATGGGGAGGCTGCCTAGGGCCCTGTCTGGAGGTCAGGATGGTCGGAGCGCTTAGGAAGCAGAGAGCCAGTGAGGGAGGTACCAGGGACAGGTGTGGCAGGCAGCCCACTGGAGCATCTCCTCAGATCTGTGGCCTGTGTGTATACCAGGCAGGTGCTGTCACCTCTGACCCTTCTCCTTGACAGTTGTTCAGGCCACCAGCCTGGAGACACACCGTGGACACTCAAGGCCATGCAGGTTGTGGGTGAGGGAGGCTCAGAACCCAGCACAGAGCATGCTTCAGGAGAGCCCTCTGTGAGGGCTTCTGGGTCTGTTATCCAGACTGTTTCCTTGCGGGACTGTTGGCCAGACTGTTTCCTGGTAGTCTGTGGGCCTAGAGGAAAGGACTAGAGCCGATGGGGGAAACACAATTATTTGGAGTCTCGAAGAAGTGAAATGTCTGTCTGGAGGGCCCAATCGATTTGGTAACCCACTCAGCAGGGGTGGAGGGGGAGTGTTAAATCCTCAACTCTTCACCTCTCACCTGGTTTCACATCCATTTTTCTTGTTTGTCTACTGTAATTTTATTTCAGAGCCATTATTTCTAGACAGAAAACTTTTCAATCTTTTTAACAAAATATTCTAAAAACATTTTAGACTAGCCTGTCTTACTTGTCGAGTTCCTGCACGCCTGTGCCCAGACTCCCATTGCTGACTCCAGGTATTAGCGGGGCACATTTGCATGGTTACTGATTAAAGGCCTTCTCCCTAAGACTTTCTCAGTTTTTCCTTCATGCCCCTTTTCTGTTCCCAGACCCCACTGGAGACACCTCATTGCATTTAGCTGTCCTGTCTACTTAGGCTCCTCTTGGCTCTAACAGTTTTCTCCTTGTTTTTGATGACCTTGAAGTTTTGAGGGGGTTCAGCATGTACTTTATAGAATGTGACTCAACTTGTATTTGTTCAAGTCTTTTTTTATGACTAGAGTGGAGTTATGGTTTCCTGGAGGAAGACACAGGAGTTAAAAGCCATCATCATCTGGTCATATCAAGGGTGTGTGCTGTTGGCAGGGCTTGCCTTGATGGTGTTGACCTTGACCATCTAGCTGGGGCAGCTACAATACAGAATAGCGGATGGATCCCACATTTTCAGCACTCTGTGAGCCCTGCTCTCTCCCCTCTCTGCTGTGATCTCTTGTCCCTTCCCCACCTCACAAAGCCCCTTTGGCTCCGCCCTCATCAGCGCTTGTCCCCAGTGTCCGTCTGGGGAGGCTGTCATTGCCCGTCTCAGCCACCTTTCCCAGGCTGTTCCCACAGCCCCTTCCTCCTCTGTTCTCTGTATCTGAGTCTACTTACCTGTTCAGTTGTTTGCTTCCTCCCCAGTGTATAGGCCCCAGGAGGGCTGAGCCTTTCCAGGACAGTGCCTAGCACATAATAGGTGCTCAAAAAATACTGAGGGGAAAAAAAAATACTGAGGAAATGAATGAGTTGCAAGAGGAAAGGTCACAGCATTTGGAGCATTGCTATGTACATCTGAGGTTATGATTCCAGTGAGGCAGGGGCTTTCCTGAGGTGGCACAGTGGGGACCTACCACTGGGCTCTGTTCAGCCATGTTTCTCACACATTTACATTGTGAGACTTGTGAGGTTCAGTGACACTCTGTTTTCTGCTTTTCTAAATAAAGACCTAAAACTTCCAGTGGTTGTATTTGTTGTGACATTTTTGCAGAAGCACACTAAATAGGCTCAGAAAGATGCATCTGGATTCATCAGAAACATGCCCTTATCACAGAAGGGAGGGGAGGCTGATGCTGTGAGGGAGTGGACTGAGACACAGTGTGATGCTGGCCTGACAAAGCGTCTGTGGCGGGCTTAGCTGTCCTGGCTGTGCTGGTGTGAGTGCTCAAGTGTGTGGGTTTTGTAATGGTTTGTAGATACAGCTTCCTGGTTCCTGGCTTTAGCACAGGCATGGGGATGGAAACACAGCTAAGGAATTTTTCCTTGTGCTAAGGCCTAGAGTGCTCAGTGGCAAGCCTGTGAAGGACTTCCTTCAGCATTAATTAGGTGGTTAGAGAAAATGAATGAGCAAATTAGAGAATTAGCACCAAATTAAAACAAAGCTAGAATGAATGCAGCAGCCAGTTCAGATAGTTTTTGCATTTTGGTGATGAAAAGCTTATTCTTGTTTTGTAAACTCAGAGTTCAATAATGGAAAGCTTAGGGATATTCTTCTCTTCTGATGTCACATTAAGAAAATAGTAATAAACTTAAAGTTTTCTTTAATCTTGGTCAATCTGTCAATGATGTGCTATGTGTAAAGTACCATTTAATTTTGAAAAAGGTTTTAGAATTTTTTTTTTTTTAGATTCTAGTTCAAAGTGGGATATTAAAAAAAAAGTCATAACTAGGATGGCTTGGCAAACATCAGCTTTTATTTCCAGTGTCAATGAACAATAACCCATAATGATTAGTAGTGACATATTTTACAGAGAAAGGAAGAAAACCAACACAAACACACAGGATGAAACAAAAACTAACATAAATATGCTAGGAAGAGTGGAGCTCAAAATTACATTTAAAGCTTTATAATATGCCAGAGTTATTAATTTAACCCTGAGAGTAGTAATTGAAGTAGTAGTTATCCCCAAATGAGCCTTCACTTGTCAAGCTTAAAATATATTTTCTTCTGTAGCTTGGAATGAAAAAAAAATAGGTGAAAGATAAACGTGGCCTTCTGGGCTCTAAAAATATCCTTGAGCCCTTCTGACTCTACAGAGCACTGGAGCAAGTCATACTTGAACTGCCAGCAGACCCCTGCTATCTAGTTGCTAGAGACCTTTTGAACTCTCCCACTTGAGACTGGGTGCTGACTGGGACAATTGATTTGGAACTCTTGACCTGAGCCAATCACCTGAGGACCATCCAAGGTGGTACCATGGTTGTGTTGTTGTGGGAAGGTTTGATTTTCCTTTTCCAGTTGTTGCTTGTGGGGAACAGGGCGTCTTAGTTGGTGGTATTTCTCCATAGCTGAGAGTTACTGATTCACTAGGATTGGAAAGAGACCAGCTGAAAACAAGACAGAGCCACTTAGCCCCACCACACCAAGCAGGTCCCCAGTGTCTCAGGCTGCAGTACTGTACGGGTCCTTTGCAAAACTGTAGGGGAAAACCTGCAGTCACCAGTACCAGCTCTTGGGCACAGGGCTGGTTAATCTTTACTCCAGGAGCCCCCAACCCAATTTTACATTATCTGCTTATCTAGCCAAATGGTGAAAAATAATCATGGGGCAGAATCAAGGGAAAAACTCTGGCAACATGAATAATCAGAGTAGATCAACTCTCCCAAGGAACAACAAGGCGAATATACCAGAAGATCCCATTCATAAACAAATGGCCAATATGTCAGAAATTGAATTCAGAATTTGGATTGCAAATAGGATTAACAGAATGGGGGTAAAGTTGGAATTAGAAATTCAAGGAGCATTTCAAAAGTTGTCCTAAGAATTCAATAAATTCCAAGACAAAATCACCAAAGATTTTGACCCATTGAGGCAAGAACTTGCAGCCCTCAACGATCTGAGAAATACAGTAGAATCCCTTAGTAACAGAATGGAACAGGCTGAAGAAAGGATTTCAGACATTGGAGACAAAGCTTTTGAATGCTCCCAAATGCTCAAGAGGAAGAGAAGTGGAGAGCAAAAACAGATCATTCTCTCAGAGAAATCTGGGATAATTCAAAGAAACTAATATTTACTATATAGCAATTCCTGAAGGCAATGAGGTTGCTTCAAAAGGTCCTGATGTTCTACTCACAGAGATAATGGAGGAGAACTTCCCAAACAAGGCAAGAGATTCTGAAATTTATATAGCAGACAGTTTCAGAACACTAGCATGACTCAACCCAAACAAACCATCTCCCAGACACGTTATAATTAACTTCGCCAAAGTTAATATGAAGGAGAAAATTCTAAAAGCAGCAAGACATAAGAAAACCATACCTACAAGGAGAAGAATATTAGAATGACTGCAGACCTCCCTGCTGAAAACTTTCAAGCTAGATGAGGGAGATCATCGACCTTTAACCTCCTAAAACAAAATAAGTTCCTACCCAGGGTCCTGTATCCATCTAAACTGAGTTTCATTTATGATGGAGAAATTAAATAGTTTAATGACATTCACATGTTGAAGAAATTTGCCATAACTAAACCAGCTCTCCAGGATATTCTCAGAACTATCCTCCATAATGACCAGCACAATCCTCTACCACCAAAGTAAACTCACTCAGAAACTTTTGATCAAATTGCAATTTACACAGTGGCAAAAGGAATAAAAATGTCCATTGGACGTTTGAAAAACTTGATACCCAAAATACTACCAGGTTTATCAATATTCTCTATTAATGTGATTGGCTTAAATTGTCCTCTAAAGAGGCACAGGTTGGCTGACTGGATACAAAAACACAGGCCAGATATCTGCTACATACAAGAATCTCATATTACGTTAAAAGATTAATATAGACTCAGGGTGGAATGGGCATCTGTAATCTAGGCAAATGGAAATCAGGCAAAAACAGTTGTTGCAATTTTATTCACAGATACAATAAGCTTTATTTATTTTTTATTTTATTTTTTTATTATTACATCATAGCTGTGTACATTAATGCAATCATGGGGCACCATACCTGGTTTTATAGACCGTTTCATACATTTTCATCACACTGGTTAACATAGCCTTCCTGGCATTTTCTTAGTTATTGTTTTAAGACATTTACATTCTACATTTCCTAAGTTTCACATATACCATTGTAAGATGCACCACAGGTGTAATCCCACGAATCACCTTCCCTCCGCCCAACTCCCCCCTCACTCCCCTTCCTCTCCCCCTTCCCCTTATTCTTAGGTTATAACTGGGTTATAGCTTTCATATGAAAGCCAGAAATTAGTTTCATGGTAGGGCTGAGTACATTGGATACTTTTCCTTCCATTCTTGAGACACTTTACTGAGAAGAATATGTTCCAGCTCCATCCATGTAAACATGAAAGAGGTAAAGTCTCCATCTTTCTTTAAGGCTGCATAATATTCTATGGTGTACATATACCACAATTTATTAATCCATTCGTGGATTGATGGGCTTTTTCCATGAATTACCAATTATGAATGGGTTGCAATAAACACTCTGGTACAAATACCTTTGTTATGGTGTGATTTTTGGACTTCTGGGTATATACATAATAGAGGAATTATAGGATTAAAAGGCAGATCTATTTTTAGATCTCTAAGTGTTCTCCAACCATCTTTCCAAAAGGAATGTATTAATTTGCATTCCCACCAGCAGTGTAGAAGTGTTCCCATTTCTCCACATTCACTCCAACATCTCTGGTCTTGGGATTTTGTGATATGGGCTAATCTTACTGGAGTTAGATGATATCTCAAAGTAGTTTTGATTTGCATTTTTCTGATGATTAAGGGTGATGAGCATTTTTTTCATATGTCTGTAGGCCATGCACCTGTCTTCTTCAGAGAAGTTTCTCTTCGAGTCCCTTTCCCAGCCTGCGATGGGATCCCTTGTTCTTTTCTTGCTTATACGTTTGAGTTCTCTGTGGAATCTGGTTATTAAACTTTTGTCAGATTCATAACCTGCAAATATCTTCTCCCATTCTGAGGGCTATTTGCTTGCTTTACTTACTGTGTTCTTGGCTGTGCAGAAGCTTTTTAGTTTGATCAGGTCCCAGTAGTGTATTTTAGAAGCTGCTTCAATTGCCCGGGGAGTCCTCCTCATAAAATACTCACCCAGACCGATTTCTTCAAGGGTTTTTCCTGCCCTCTCCTCTAGTATTTTTATAGTTGCATGTCTTAAGTTTAAGTCTTTAATCCAGTGAGAGTCTATCTTAGTTAATGGTGACAGGTGTGGGTCGAGTTTCAGTCTTCTACAGGTTGCAAGCCAGTTCACCCAGCACCATTTGTTAAATAGGGAATCATTTCCCCACTGAATGTTTTTAATTGGCTTGTCAAAGATCAAATAATGGTAAGTTGCTGGATCCATCTTTTGGTTCCCTATTCTGTTTCAGACATCTACTTCTCTGTTTTTGTGCCAGTACCATGCTGTTTTGATCACTATTTATTTGTAGTATAGTCTGAGGTCTGGTAGCGGATTCCTCCTGCTTTGTTTTTATTTCTGAGTAATGTCTTGGCTATTCGAGTTTTTTTCTGATTCCATATAAAACGGAGTATTGTTTTTTCAAGATCTTTAAAGTATGACAGTGGAGCTCTAGTAGGGGTTTCATTAAAATTGTATATTGCTTTGGGTAGTATGGACATTTTAACAATGTTGATTCTTCCCTGACATAAGCATGGCATATGTTTACATTTGTTAACATTTTCAGCTATTTCTTTTCTTAGAGTTTCATAGTTCTCATTATAGAGATCTTTCACGTCCTTTGTTAGATAAACTCCCAAATATTTCATCTTCTTTGGCACTAATGTGAATGGAATAGAGTCCTTAACTGTTATTGCAGCTTGACCATTGTTGGTATATATAATGGCTACTGATTTATGAATGTTGGTTTTTTAACCTTGGAGGCTGCTGTATTGCATGATCACTTTTAAAAGTTATGTGGTAGAATCTCTGGTGTTTTCCAGATATACAGTCATATCATCTGCAAAGAGCAAAAGTTTGATCTCTTCTGACCCTATATGGATACCCTTGATCACCTTTTCTTCCCTAATTTGGTGGCTAAAACTTCCATTACAATGTTAAAGAGCAGTGGGGACAATAGGCAGCCTTGTCTGGTTCCTGATATTAGTGGAAATGATTCCAATTTAACTCCATTCAGTATGATATTGGCTGTGGGTTTGCTGCAGATGGCCTCTATCAGTTTAAGAAATGTCCCTTCTATACCAATTTTCTTAAGTGTTCTCATCATGAAGGGATGCTGGATATTATCAAAAGCTTTTCCATCATCAATTGAAAGAATCATATGGTCTTTGTTTTTTAATTTGTTTATGTGCTGAATTATACTTATAGATTTATGTATATTGAACCAGCCTTGAGACAATGGTATAAAACCGACTTGATCATGATGTATAATTTGTTTGATGTGTTGCTGGATTCTGTTTGTTAGGACCTTGTTGAATATTTTTGCATCTATATTCATTAGTGATATTGGTCTATAATTTTCTTTTCTTGTTGGTTCTTTTCCTGGTTTGGGGATCAGGGTGATGTTTGCTTCATAGAACGTGTTGGGTAGACTACCTTCTTTTTCTACATTTTGGAACAGGTTGAGTATTATGGGTACTAATTCCTCTTTAAAGGTTTGGTAGAATTCTGATGTGAAGCCATCTGGTCCCGGGCTTTTCTTTTTAAGGAGATTTTGTATGGTTGATGCTATTTCAGAACTTGATATTGGCCTGTTCAACATTGCTACTTGATTCTGGCTAAGTCTTGGAAGGTGATGTGCTTCCAAGTATTGGTTAATTTCCTTCAGATTTTCATATTTCTGAGAATAAATTTTCTTGTAATATTCATTAAGGATTTTTTGAATTTCTGAGGAGTCTGTTGTTATTCATTTTTTTTTTTCTGATTGGTAAAATTAGAGATTTTCTCTTTTTTCCTGGTTAGGTTAGCCAAAGGTTTATCTATTTTATTGACCTTTTCAAACAATCAACTTTTTGATTTATTGATCTGTTGTATAATTCTTTTGTTTTCAATTTCATTTAATTCTGTTCTAATTTTCGTTATTGCTTTTCTTCTACTGGGTTTGATGTTGGAATGTTTTTCCTTTTCCAGTTGCTTCAGATGTCCCATTAAATTGTTAACTTCCTTTCTTTCCATTTTCTTGAGGAAGGCTTACAGTGCTATAAATTTCCCTCTTAGGACTGCCATTCCAGTATCCCAGAGGTTCTGATAATTCATGTCTTTATTGTCCTTCTTTTCCAACAATTTGGCAATTTCCTTCATAATCTCATCTCGGACCCAGCTAGCATTCAGCATAAAGTTATTTAACTTCCATGTTTTTGTATGAGTATACAGATTCCTGTTGTTACCGAGTTCAACTTTTATTACATGGTGGTCTGAGAGGATGAAAGGAATAATTACTATTCCTTTAAATTTACTGAGGTTAGGCTTGCGACCTAAGATGTGATCGATTTTGGAGTATGTTCCGTGGGCTGATGAGAAGTATGTGTATTCACTTTTGTTGGGATGAGATGTTCTGTACATGTCTGCTAAATCCAAATGTTGGATGGTTATGTTTAAATCTAAAATTTCTTTGCTCAGCTTCTTATTGGAGGATCTATCCAACACTGCCAAAGGAGTTTTAAAATCTCTAGCTATTATAGAGCTGGAGGAAATCAAGTTACTCATGTCTGTTAGAGTTTCTCTTATAAATTGAGGTGCATTCTGGTTGGGTGCATAAATATTAATAATTGAAATCTCTTAATTTGAGTATTACCCTTAATAAATATGAAGTGACTATTCTTATCCTTCCTTACTTTTGTTGGTTTAAAGCCTATTGTATCTGCAATTAGAATTGCAGCACCTACTTTTTTCTGATTACCATTTGCCTGCAATATGGATGACTATCCTTTCACCCTGAGTCTATATTTATCTTTTAAGGTAAGATGTGACTCTTGTATGCAGCAAATATCTGGCCCTATTTTTTATATCCAGTCAGCTAACCTGTGCCTCTTTAGAGGACAGTTTAAGCTGTTCACATTAATGGAGAATATTGATAAGTCTGGTAAAATTTTGGGTATCAAGTTTTTTGAAAGTCCAATGGACATTTTTAATCCTTTTACCACCATGGAAGTTGGAGTTTGATCAAAAGTTTCTGAGTGCGTTTACTTTTTGTGGTAGAGCATTGGGTTGGTCATTATGGAGGATAGGTCTGAGAATATCCTGAAGAGCTGGTTTGGTTATGGCAAATTTCTTCAACATATGAATGTCATTAAAGTATTTAATTTCCCCATCATAAATTAAACTCAGTTTAGCTGGATACAAGATCCGGGGTTGAAAGTTATTTTGCTTTAGGAGATTAAATGTCCATGACCACCCGCTTCTGGCTTAAAAAGTTTTAGGTGAGAGATCTGCAGTCATTCTAATATTCTTCCCTTTGTAGGTAATGGATTTCTTACATCTGGCTGCTTTCAGAATTTTCTCCTTCATATTAACTTTAGTGGAGTTAATTATGATATGCCTGGGAGATGTCTTATTCAGATTGAGTTGTGCTGGGTTTCTAAAACTGTCTTCTATCTGAATTTCAGAATTTCTTGGCATGTCTGGAAAATTCTATTTCATAATTTCATGGAGAAGGACCTCTGAGCCTTGCAAGGCCACTTCATCACTTTCAGGGATTCCAATGAGGTGGATATTACCCTTCTTCGAATTATCCCACAGCTCTCTGAGAGAATGATCCATTTTTGGTCTCCATTTCTCTTCCTCTTTGAGTTTTGGGAGCATTCAAAGGCTTTGTCTTCAATGTCAGAAGTCCTTTCTTCTGCTTGCTCCACTCTGTTACTGAGGGATTGTACTGTATTTTTCAGATCTTTGAGGGCTACAAATTCTTGCTCCAGTTCGTCAAAATCTTTGGTGGTTTTGTCTTTAAATTTATTAAATTCTTGAGACAACTTTTAAATTTCTCCTCGAATTTCTAATTCTGGCTTTTGAATTGCTCCTTGAATTTCTAATTCCAAATTTTCCTTCATTCGATTAATCTTGTTTGCAATCCAAATTCTGAATTTGATTTCTTACATCTCGGCCATCTGTTTATGAATGGGATCTTCAGTTACATCTGCCATATCTTTCTTGGGGGGTGTTGATCTATTCTGGTTATTCATGTTACCAGAGTTTTTCTGCTGGTTCCACTGCATGATTGTTTTACATCATTTGATTTTTGCCCTGGAGATTTATCAAGGACCTGTACAGTGCTATGGCCTGAAAAACTGGGGACATGTTTGGTGTGGTGGGGCTGTGGTTCTGTCTTGTTTTCAGCTTGTCTCTGTTCAACCCTAGTGAAATAGTTACTCTGTGTTGAAGTCTCAGTTGTGGAGAAATACCAGCAATTAAGTCACCCTGCCCCCCACAGGCAACCATTGGAAAAGGAAAATGAAACCTTTCTTGAACCACACACCCCGGGCACCACCTGAATAGTCCTCAGGTGATTGGCTCTGTTCAAAATGTCCAAATCGATGGTCTCAGTTAGTACCTGTCTCAGGTGGGAGAGTTTAAAAGGTCTCTGGCAACTGGATCACAGGTGTCTGGTGACTACTCAGATATGGGTTGCTCCGGTGCTCCGTGGAGTTAGGACGACGCACTTAGCAAATAGATCGGTCTGGGAAGATTGATGCCTTCTTCCCCACCTTGCACCTCTGTTACACCTAGTCACTGATAGCGCAGTGGGGCTCTGACCCAGTTGCCCGTAGTGAACAGATACTCCAGGGGTTTACACCTGCCTGAATCACAAGGAAATCTATTTCTGCTCAGCCATGCCGCTGTGCTCTGCCTCTATCTAGCAAGGGGTGGTGAGGCCTGAATACGTCGGGCGCTTGATGGAGGCTGGGGTGTGTTCACTCAGTTCTAGCCCTGCCCCGATTGATGTTACTAACAGAACAGAACAGAACAACTTCGCGGGAATTTGTTTCTGTCCCTGCTAAATTCCCCTGCAGAAGAGAAGCTGTTTTGAGTTCCCCAAGCCTGCGCCTAAGGCCCTGTGTTTGCCCCTGCAGGTTTGCATTCAGTTACCTGTCAGTTCTAGCCTCCTGTCTTCCTTTGTCTATAGGCTAATGATCCCCGGAGGGCCGGGTGCATCTTAGGCTCAGTAAAACAGTCCTCTGGGTCAGCCCCTTCCTGGTAACTTCTTGGCTCTGCACGTGCATTTCTAGTCCCCACGCTTCACTCAGGCTGGTACCGCCTTAGGCAAACCCTTTACTCACGGGGCCTTCGTTTCAGTCCCAGATCTGTTCCGTGGTGGTTGCCACCTGAGTACATGCCTGGCCTCCTCTGGTTGCCCAGGGAGACGGGGTGTGGCTTCGAAATATCCTGGAGTGAGCCCTATTGTTGCCAAAAGACAGCTGCTGCTCGTGCCTCGGGACACCGCCACTCTGGCATGGTTCCCTGTCAGTCGACTGTCCTCTCCTCACTCCCATGCCACAGAGTCAGCAGTGACCAGCTGCAGTTTAGCCCTTGTCCACACCCCTCAAGAAATCATGCAAGAATCTGGACTCCTGGGAGACAGGCCTGTAGACCTCAGAGTGAGAGTGGAGGGGAGTGCTGGGAGCTCAGAGTTGTAGGTAGATAATATATACAGTTTTATACAGTTTTATGCCTGGCAGTAGAATGCTGTAGCACCCTAGTAGGGGAGGTATGTTCAGGTTTTATAGGGTCTGTCCTATGGAGTGTAGTTGGACAACCTTTGAACTCTGCTCATGTGTTTGTGGGGCGCTCCGAGCCATTCTCATGGTGGTGGGTTCTCCCGTCCGCTTAGTGATGGATTTTGTACCTTTTGTTTGTATCCTCGGGGTCACAGCTCACCTCAGCGGGGTTGATGTGCATTCTTCAACCTTCTCTCATGGTGCAGTTCTACTCCACCAGGTTACTTGCTAAATTTCTGAACTTTAACTCTTCCTCTGGATGGGAGCCTCTGTGGAAAGCTGGCTTCAGTCAGCCATCTTTTCTCCACCCCATCCATCGATACAATAGGCTTTAAATCAACAAAAGTAAGGAAAGATAAAGATGGTCACTTCATATTTGTTAAAGGTAACACTCAACATGATGATATTTCAATTATTAACATTTATGCACCCAACCAGAATGCACCTCAATTTATAAGAGAGACTCTAACATGAGCAACTTGATTTCTTCCAGTACCATAGTAGTCGGAGATGTTAACACCCCTTTTGCAGTGTTGGATAGATCCTCCAGTAAGAAACTAAGCAAAGAAATGTCAGACTTAATCTCAACCATTCAACAATTGGATTTAACAGACATGTATAGAACATTTCATCCTAACAAAGCAGAATACACATTCCTCTCATCAGCCCATGGAACATCCTTCAAAATTGATTACATCTTAGGTCACAACTCTAACCTCAGCAAATTTGAATAGAAATTATTCCTTGTATCTTCTCGGATCATCATGGAATAAAAGTTGAACTCAGTAACAATAAGAATCTTCATACTCATACAAAAAACATGGAAACTAAATAATCATGCTGAATGATAGCTGAGTCATAGACGAGATTAATAAGGAAAGTACCAAATTTTTGGAACAAATGATAATGAAGACTTGAATTACCAGAACCTCTGGAATACCACAACGGCAGTCCTAATAGAGACATTTATTGCATTACAAACCTTCCTCAAGAGAATGGAAAGAGAAGAAGTTAGTAACATAATGGGACATTTCAAGCAATTGGAAAAGGAAGGACATTCCAATCCCAAACCCAGCAGAAGAATAGAAATAACCAAAATTAGAGCAGAAATAAATAAAATTGAAAAAAAAAAAAGAGGATTATACAATAGATCAATAAATCAAAAAGTTGGTTTTTTGAAAAGGTCAATAAAGTAGATAAACCTTTGGCTAACCTAAACAGGAATAAAATAGTAAAATCTCTAATCTCATCAATCCAAAATGGCAAAGACAAAATAACAACACAATTCTCAGAAATTCAAAAAATCCTTAATGAATATTATGAGAGACTCTATTCTCAGAAATACGAAAATCTGAAGGAACTAGAAATACTTGGAAGCATGCCACCTTCCTATAATTAGCCAAAATGAAGTAGAAATGTTGAACAGGCCTATATCAAGTTCTGAAATAGCATCAACTCTACAAAATCTCCCCAGAAAGAAAACCCCAGGACCAGATGGCTTCACATTAGAATTCTACCAAACCTTTAAAGAGGAACTAGGACCTATATTACTAAACCTCTTCCAAAATGTAGGAAAAAGAAGGAATACTACTCAACACATTCTGTGAAGCAAATATAACCTTGATCCTCAAACCAGGAAAAGACCCAACAAGAAAAGAAAATTATAGACCAATATCACTAATGAATATTGATGCAAAAATATTCAATAAGATTCTAGCAAACAGAATCCAGCAACACATCAAACAAATTATACATTATGACCAAGTGGGTTTTATCCTAGGGTCTCAAGGTTGGTTCAATATACGTAAATTTATAAATATAATTCTTTGCATAAACAAATTTAAAAACAAAGACCATATGATTCTCTCAGTTGATGCAGAAATAGCTTTTGATAATATCCAGCATTCCTTCATGATCAGAACACTTAAGAAAATTGGTATAGAAGGGACATTTCTTAAACTAATAGAGGCCATCTACAGCAAACCTACAGCCAATATTGTATTGAATAGAGTTAAAGTGAAATCATTTCCACTCAAATCAGGAACCAGGCAAGGTTGCCCATTGTCTCCACTGCTTTTTAACATGTAATGGAAGTGTTAGCCATCACAATCATGCAAGAAAAAGCGATCAAGGGTATCCATATAGGGTCATAGGAGATCAAACTTTCAGTCTTTGCAGACAAAATGATTATATATCTGTAAAACCCTCGTGATTCTACTACAAAACTCTTAGAAGGGATCAAGGAATATAGCAGCATCTCAGGTTACAAAATCAACTCTCATAAATCTGTAGCCATTATATATACCAACAATAGTCAAGTTGAAAAAACAGCCAAGGACTGTATTCTTTTCACAGTAGTGCCAAAGAAGATGAAATATTTGGGAGTTTACCAAAGAAAGGATGTGAAAGGTCTCTAAAAACAAAACTATGAATTGAAAACATAGAGAAACATTATTTAGTCACAGAGGAACCAAAAAGATTAATGGTAAGCTTTTCTTCAATATGCTTTGACTATCTTACAAACCAACAGAGTAAAAGTGAAAAAAACAAAGACAATTTCATCACTCCAATATAAGGCAGTAAAGAGAGGTGGAAGGAAGAAAAAAGGAAAGAATATGAAGCTGAATATATAAAAGAAGAAATTGCAATAATTTCAAATATAAGAACTTCATTCTTTTTTTTTTTTTAGAGACAAAGTCTTACTTTGTCACCCCCCCCATCAGAGTGCCATGACATCACAGCTCACAACAACCTCCAGCTCTTGGGCTTAGGTGATTCTCTTGCCTCAGCCTCCCGAGTAGGTGGGAACACAGGTGCCTGCCACAACGCCTGGGTATTTTTTGTTGTTGCAGTTTGGCCGGGGCCACGTTCGAACCCACCACCCTCAGTATATGGGGGCAGCACCCTACCCACTAAGCCACAGGAGCTGCCCCTTTTCATTCATTCTATTGTGCATTTTTAGCATGTTATGCTGAGCTGCATATCTATTTACCAACTATTTTTACTGAAGTATGATAAATAGCTCTGAGTACATATTTTAAGTGTACATCTTGATTTTTACAAATTAAGCATATGTGTACTTGTACTCAGATCAAGATATAGAATATCATCAGCACCTTAGAAACCTCCCTTATGTCCGCTGTCCTACATAGTTTTCTGTCAAGATAACCACTCTTCTGACTTTTATAATATAGAGTTTTATCTGGTTTTAAAATTTCAGATAAGTAGACTCATACAGTGTCTGGCCTCTGTTGGTTAGTGTTATATGCCTGCAAATTTGATCCATTTTATCATATAAACTACAGTTAATTTTTTTCAGTACTATATAGAATTCCATTATAAAAATATATCACAACCAATTGGATCCATTAGACTGTTGCTTAATATTTGGAAGGGGTTCCAAGTTGGGCTATTATAAATAATCCTCTTATGAATGTTCTTGCAGTGCCTTTTAGTAAACATACTTATATATTTTTGTGAATATATACCTAGACGTGGATTTGTACACATTCCTTCAGCTTTAGTAGAAAGTGCTGAATGACTTCCCAGTCTGGTTCTATCACTGTGCACTCTGTCCAGAAACATCTGAAAGTTTCAGTTGTTTCTTTTCCTTCTCAGCACTTGGTGTTGTCACCATTTTTATTTTGGCCATTCTAGTGGATATCCTGTAAGTTTTATGTGCAACTTACTGGTGAACAGTGTGTAACAAATTTCATAATGCTTGTTGGCTTTTGGACATATCTTTTATGAAATGCCTATTCTGTCTTCCCACTTAAAAATGGAATGCGTTAGTTTTTCTTACTGTCTTGGAGAAGATTTTTCAAATAGATTTTGGATATAAATCCTTTGTTAGACACATGTATTAAAAATATTTTCTAGAAAAAAGAAAAAAAAAGAAAACTGTGAAACTCTAAAAAAGATATAGCTGAAGATGTTAACAAATGGAAAAACATACCATGGCTTCGAAGAATCAACATTGTTAAAAATGTCCATGCTACCCAAAGCAATATACAATTTTAATGCACTCCCTATTAAAGCACCACTATCATACTTTAAAGGTCTCAAAAAAATATAGTTCATTTTATATGGAATCAGAAAAAAACCTCGAATAACCAAGATATTACTCAGAAATAAAGACAAATCAGGAGGAATTACGCTACCAGACCTCAGACTATACTATAAATCGATAGTGATCAAAACTGCATGGTACTTATACAAAAATAGAGAGGTAGATGTATGGAACATAATAGAGAACTAAGAGATGAACCCAGCTACCTACTGTCATTTGATCTTCGATAAATCAATTAAAAACATTCAGTGGGAGGGCGGCGCCTGTGGCTCAGTGAGTAGGGCGTCGGCCCCATATGCCGAGGGTGGCGGGTTCAAACCCAGCCCCGGCCAAACTGCAACAAAAAAATAGCCGGGCGTTGTGGCGGGCGCCTGTAGTCCCAGCTGCTCGGGAGGCTGAGGCAAGAGAATCGCGTAAGCCCAAAAGTTAGAGGTTGCTGTGAGCTGTGTGATGCCACGGCACTCTACCCGAGGGCGGTACAGTGAGACTCTGTCTCTACAAAAAAAAAAAAAAAAAAAAAAAAAAACATTCAGTGGGAAAAAGATTCCCTATTTAACAAATGGTGCTGGGTGAACTGGCTGGCAACTTGTAGAAGACTGGAACTGGACCCACACCTTTCACCATTAACTAAGATAGACTCTCACTGGATTCAAGATTTAAACTGAAGACGTGAAACTATAAAAATACTAGAAGAAAGTGCAGGGAAAACACTTGAAGAAATCGGCCTGGGCAAATATTTTATGAGGAGGACCCCGTGGGCCATTGAAGCAACACCAAAAATACATAAGTGGGATCTGATCAAACTAAGCTTCTGCACAGCCGAGAACACAGTAAGTAAAGCAAGCAGACAGCCCTCAGAATGGGAAAGGATATTTGCAAAGGTTTAATAATCAGAATCCACAGTGAACTCAAACATGTTAGCAAGAAAAGAACAAGTGATCCCATCTCAGGCTGGGCAAGGGATTTGAAGAGAAACTTCTCTGAAGAGGACAGGTGCACAGCCTACAGACATGAAAAATTGCTCATTATCCTTAATCATCAGAGAAATGCAAATCAAAACTACTTTGAGATATCATCTAACTCCAGTAAGATTAGCCCATATCACAAAATCCTAAGACCAGAGATGTTGGCATGGATGCAGAGAAAAGGGAACACTTCTTCACTGCTGGTGGGCATGCAAACTAATGCATCTTTCCTTTAGGAAAGAGGTTTGGAGATCACGTAGAGATCTAAAAATAGACCTACCGTTCAATCCTTCAATTCCTCTACTAGGTATATACCCAGAAGACCAAAAATCACATTATAACAAAGATATTTGTACCAGAATGTTTATTGCAGCCCAATTCATAATTGCTAAGTCATGGAAGAAGCCCAAGTGCCCATCAACCCATGAATGGATTAATAAATTGTGGTACATGTACACCATGGAATATTATGCAGCCTTAAAGAAAGATGGAGACTTCACCTCTTTCACGTTTACATGGATGGAGCTGGAACATATTTTTCTTAGCAAAGTATCTGAAGAATGGAAGAAAAAGTATCCAATGTACTCAGCCCTACTATGAAACCAATTTATAAACACCCACACTTTCATATGAAAGCTATAACCCAACTATAGCCCAAGAAGATGGGGAAATAGGAGAGGGAGGGGAGGGGGAAGGATGGCTGGATGGAGGGTAATTTGTGGGACCACACCTATGTTGCATTTTACAAGGGTACAAGTTAAATATACTAAGTGTAGAATATAAATGTCTTAAAACAATAACTAAGAAAACGCAGTGAAGGCTATGTTAACCAGTGTGATGGAAGTATTTCAAATTGCATATAAAACCAGCACATTGTACCCCATAATTGCATTAATGTATACATCTATGATTTAATGAAAATAAATTTAAAAATTGCATATAAAACCAGCACATTGTACCCCATAACTGCATTAATGTATACATGTATGATTTAATGAAAATAAATAAAAAAAATCCTTGAGATCTGTATTTTTTTTTTTTTAAGAGACAGAGCCTCACTTTATTGCCCTTGGTAGAGTGCCTTGGCATCACAGCTCACAGCAACCTCCAACTCCCGGGCTTAGGTGATTCTCTTAGGCAATTCTCAGCCTCCTGAGTAGCTGGGACCATAGGCATCTATCACAGCGCCCAGCTATTTTTTTTGTTCCAGTTTGGCTGGGGCCAGGTTTGAACCCTTCACCCTTGGTATATGGGACTGGCACCCTACTCATGGAGCCAGTGGTGCCACCCCAGATTCATATTTTTAAAACAATTCTTTGCTCCTTTCTGTTATATCTTCTGTTTTTAAAACAAAGCAGTCATTTTCTCATTTTCTCTTTATGGATCTCTGTTAAGCATGAAGCAGCTCATGAGCTTGTCTGAAGGAAGTGATGTCTGATGTGAAGCCAGGGAGTGACGATGGCCTCAAAGGCTAAGCAGCAGAGTGCACAGGGAAGCCACTTACTGTAGCAGAGGTGGGAGGGATGCTCTGGGGAGCGAGTAGGTCGACATCAGTTGAAGTTTTCCTGCTTTCCTTCTCTCTGTAAATAACCTGTACATTTATCTTGGTCTTTACCCAGGAAATCTAGAGGCCCAACTTAATAAACATGCAATTGCCAGGATCCTTAAGATCATTTTCATGTTCCTTAGGTATAAGTTAAATATTTTAGAAATTCCTCAAAAGCATGTGCTTAGGCCGGCTCAAGCGAGAACCCGTTTTATCATCAGAACACATGAAAATGTGGGTTTAAATTCAGTCACACTTAAATACCCCAATTGTGAAAACATGTAATTTAAATCAAATGATTTATGGTGGTGCCTGAGTAAACACTTATGTTACTGTCTTCTGTACATTCAGCTATTCCTGGGAAACGTTTGGGTGGATTTGCCCATAGTTAATTTTTTTTTTTTTTGTGGGTAAAACAGAGTTGCTCTGCCCTCTGTAAATTGCAAGTTATTTTTGAAAATTTTGTCTGGTTTCCATAGTTACTTCTTAAGCTTTTGGAAGAGATAGCAAATATGTCTTTTTAATGCAATGAAGGAAATCATTGCTTCTCTTTGGTCTTTTTCACCTGTTGCTGCCATAAACCATTACCCAAAGGGGGAAGAATTGTTTATGTTAGTTTTCTGCTTTTTTTGCATTCTAAGCCTAGAGATTAAGTTTCTATGGTTACAGGAAACCAGATTGAAGGATATCAGTTCATTGGCAAGGTGCAGCCCTTAGATTCTTTTGTGACATTATTTCTCTCATAATTAGCTAGGAAAATAATCTTCATAAACTTTATAGGTATAGTGATGCACAAAAAATGACCATTTCATGGATTAATTATATTTATGTTAAAAACCCATCTGTTAAGGGCCAAGGAAGGGGAAGGAAGGGGGGAGGTTTTGGTGGAGGGAGGGTAATGGATGGGGCCACATCTATGGTGCATCTTAATGTACACAGCTATGATTTAACAATAAAAATAAATAAATTAAAGAAAACCCATCTGTTAGGCAAGGAATTCCAAATCATTTCTAGTTGCATTAATCATTGAGATTAATTATGATCAATAGTTTGAAAAGGTGAACATTAAGTAATTTTTTTTTGGGGGGGATCTTATTTTCATTTCTTCTGTTTGTCCCATGCTTCTCCCACCTAAAGATACAGAGCCTCTGGGCAGTCTGAAAACGCAGGTCCTGACTCAGTGGGCCTTGGGTATGACCCCAAATGCTGCATTTCTAGTCAGTTTCCAGGTGATGCTGGTGTTGCTGCTCTGCGGCCCCACTTTGAGTTGCCCGGATTGAATCTCCCCAAAGTTTCCCAGCAGCTAAAACCTTAAGGTTATTTTTCTTTTCTTCCTACATAGACCTTTAGTGAATGGACTTCAGAAAATTTAGATTAAATCTCTGGTTCTTATGAGGGAAGATGTGGTTATTAGCAGGCTTCTGAGAACCAGCTTCTCCATTAGAGTTTTGCTTGCTAAATGGTCACCCCATAATGGGCTGTCTTCCCATTCCCCTCCTCTCCAGACTGGAATTTTTGTTTGTTTGTTTTGGAAAGGAGAGATTGTACTTTCTTTCTATGGATGTTCCTGTTAATGTCACTGAGAAGGAAGTAAGTACTCTGGAATTGATATGACCGTCATGAAGTGAGCTGTTTACATTGACATTTTCTCTACTTCTTTCCAAAGATGCCAGTGTGACAGCACAGGGTTTGGTGGGACTGAGAGCTTCTTCTCAGCATAGGGGTGTTACTTTGTCACCGTTGGGGTGGGATGCATGTTGCAGAGTATAATGGGGTGTGTTTACCAGGATGTCCATGCGCAGGTCCTAAATGCATCTCAGGGCTTCCTGTGTGTCCTGGAAGGGACTGCCCAGTGTGGCTCCATGATAGCCCATGTCCCCTGCTTTTCTGACTCTCATTGCCTCTGCCTTTGCATTTGTCCTGGGTGGGGAGTCAGACTTCTCTCACCCAGCCTGACCGCCACACTCCCCATGGGTTTTCCCCTTGTGGGGCTCCAGGATGCTTTGAGGAGGCAACGTCTTAGGAAATGGCTCATTCCTTTTAGATGGTGACTCATCTCTCCAAACCTGCCTTTCTCACATTGGGGGTACTGGGGTGGGATGAGAGGGGATTCTCTTTGTCATACTAAAGTAAAGACAGTTTTCTAAATTTTAAAAGTTTTCCAATGGGGACTATCACATACACAACCGAGCAGGCGGGCTGATCGCCGTGAGAGGGTGTGGAAACGATGAATGAGAGGAGTCTCCTTTCCTAGAGAGTAGAAGTGTTGGCCCCAGGCTGTGGTGCTCCAACATCTCCTGCATGTGTAAGCAGGTGTCGTGGGTGGCACGGTGTGGTGAGGGGTGTGTGTGTGGTGTGTATGTGTGCAGGTGTATTGTGCAAGTGAGTGCCTGTGTATGTGTGTGCGTGTCTGAATGTATGGGTGTGACACGTGGTACCTGTGTGTGCTGTGTGTGTATACACATCTGCACACGTCTTTAAGCACAGGGTTCATGGAGAACTCAGCTTTACATCCTCTGCAGTGCCCTGCATGATGCTGTACACATAGTAGGCACTCAGGAAATTCACTCAATTAAACAGAACTGAGTGCCTGAGTACTATGCTGCATTTATTCAGTCAAGCAGAAGCGATTGCTTTCATACTGATTTCATAAATGTCGGATGACTGTATTCAGAAGTGAGCAAATGATTTACTAGGTGACAAGAGCTCCTGCCACCAGCTCCCTTGAGGTACCATGTGGATTGCAGTCCATGCAGCAGTGGGCCGTGCAGGTCCCCACCTCTGCTCCAGGGAACACAGCTGGAGCCTTAGCATTTTTTTAGAGGCTGAAAAACTAAAATCACGTAATTCAGTAAATCTCAGATTTTAGAGTGACGTTACTTTATTTTCTTTGCCCTCTCTATCATGTAAGCTGCTCCTGAGGAGCTGGATCTGAAAAGTGGCAATACCTCCCTGACAGCTGCTACTCCCGGGTGCTGTCAGCTCAGCTGCATCACACCTCTCGTTGGCCAGGGCTGCGATAGGCATATCTGTCGTTTGTCAGCACCTGTGACCTCTTCTGCTGTGTAGTTCTTCGATGGTCTAAAACTAACAGGGAACGTTCCACACTCTCCCAGGCTATCTGCTAAGACTTTTTTTTTGCTATCACCATACAGGGCATACATGTTTGCACCTGCTCACATTTTAAGGCTCCTAACCCAAGTTTTCTAATGTAATATAAACTGTCCTCTATCAACTTTTTAAGCAATTTCTAATGTTCAGTTGTATGATGGACAACATTATTATTGTTGACTTTACCATGGTGGAAAATGATATGTATTCAGTAGAAACCATACTTTGAATTTTGAATTGTGGTCTTTTCCTGGGTGAGTGACACCTGGCAGGTGCTGTGTTGTGATGCTGGGCAGGGGCTGGACGCACGGCTCTGTCAGTGACGAGATCACAGGGCACACGACTGATGCTCCACAGGGGACTGGACTGCCAGGGGATTTCCCCATTGCAGCCAAATGGATGTGTCCCGAGCAAGTTTAAAATAGGCTCAGCTCTGCTCCGATGCTGAGCCCTACTAAGTGCTGTCATAGAAATGTGACTCGAAACTTTCTAAGGCATATGACTTTAAACTTTTTAATAACTCTGTTGGGAGAATGAAAGAATCCTGGGTTCTCATCCTGTAATTTTTGAAATTTCGTAATTTCTTTCTCTAAAAGGTTCATCATGCATAGAGTTAAGGTTTAAATTTAAGTAGAATACATACTAATCAAAAAATTTTCAAGAAACTGATCTTTTGGAAGGAATTAGAGAAAGCATATTTTCATTTGCAAAGTGATTTTGAAATATGGTGAGTCCTTCAAATCCATGGATTCCACATGCCTGGATTCAACCAACTGCAGATAAAAAGTATTTTGGAAAAAAATAGTTTTGTCTGTACTGAACACATGTGGATTGTTTGTTTCCCCCCATCATTATTCCCTAAAAAATATGGTATAAGAAACTCTTTGCATAGCATTTATATTGTATTAGGTAGTGTAAGTGAACTAGAGATGATTTAAAGTATTTGGAAGGACAGGTATAGATTATTTACAAATATTAAGCTGTTTTATATCAGGGATTTGGAATGTGCACGGATTTTGGTATGGGAGGGCCCCAAGGAACAACTCGGATTCTAAGCGACTAACAGTAAGAAGTCACTTACTCTGCTTTTGTGGAGGGCAGAAAAATGGCCCATGTGACTCTGTGATTTTTTTCTTTTAAATTCTCTTTTATTTTCCTAAAAGGTTTTAGTGGGAGAATTCACATCATAACTTTGCACTTACTTTAATCCTCAGTTTGCGTCTTTTTCTTTTCATGTCTTCCCAGTGCAGAAAGGCAGAGCAGTGTTACGACTTGGATTTGGCTCCTTTTCATTCTCCATATTCATTAACGCGTTTCTTGCTTTGGCACAGCACAGTATTTGCTTCCCAACACTCTAGGGAAAAAAGGCTTCATTAATGAAAAACTTTGAAATGCTGGAAGAAAATGCAGGGGAACATATTTGTTCCAGTTAAGTTTATATGACTCTCAAAAATAGAGAAAAATAATCTGCAGCTAAACCAAATTAGTGTTTTCATTGAAAAGATTTGGGTGTCAGTGGGACAGAAAGAGATGGTACCTAAGGCTTCCTTTAATTTAAAATGCTTTAAAAGGAAAAGCAGGGTGAATAACAGAGCTTCTGCTGGCTTAGGGTCAGGCTCTGCTTGAGATCTTTCCAAAACACTCCGCACGGTGCGGCAGAACTGAACACGGATGTGACTTTTCAAACCACTCTGTGTGCGTTTAGGGGTTCCCTCAGTTACTGCGAACACCTAATTTTAAGAAAAAGGAAAACGGAAAAGACAGAAAGATGACTCTGGATTATGAATTAGAATTTCTGCCTTGAGCCTCACTTCTTCCCACTCACATACCATCATAGGAGTCTCCTCTGTGCCCTGAGCTTCAATTTCTTCATTAGGA
Source organism: Nycticebus coucang (assembly GCF_027406575.1). Lineage (NCBI taxonomy): Eukaryota > Metazoa > Chordata > Mammalia > Primates > Lorisidae > Nycticebus > Nycticebus coucang. The sequence goes on from NC_069780.1 coordinate 188,861,695, forward strand.
AAACAGTAATACCTACTTTGTTTCCCCTTCACAGGGTTTTGGAGGATCTAGAGATTAGAGGTATGGAAACAGTAAAATATGTATAAGTAGGAAATGCTGAATTACAAAGATATTTTGATTATTGCTGAAGTTCTAGAAAAGTAAACTTGCACACTTATTCCTTTTCTGGGTGAGGGTGAAAAAAGTCAGCTCTGCTCACACATTGTAAAAGAAAGGGGTGAATCAGGGCTGTGCCAGTTCCTCTGTCCTCCAGGAGCCACAGATGTGATTTCGTTAACCGTCAACCTCAGGAACATGACACTCGTGAATACTTTGCTACTTTTATTTATCCCTAAACTGCAAAAGATATTTGCAAGAGTCTTCCTCTTTATTCTCTGGGCAAGAGAGGATGAGATTTCCGTACAAAAAGGAGACAGTTTTCTCAGGATAGTATTGTCTTCACTGATGTTGCAGACCATTTTACAAAACTTTCCCCCAATTATTTGTTTCCAGGTTATTCACAGGGTAATTTAGCATGTTTTAATTTTATTTATTATTTGAAATTGATGAATGAAGAGTGTGTATATTGATGGTAAACAGCACAATTTTGGGTGATGTATGTGTACTTTGTGGGATGGCTAACTTCATAATTAACATTGGCATTACCTCAGATACTTATATTTTGTAGAGGAAGCACTTAAAATTTATTGTGTTAGCAATTTTCAATTGTGCAACAAATTATTGGTAACTGTCTTCACCATGTTATAGAATGTACCTGGGACACGAGTACTGAACAAATCAGACTGGAATATTGCAGGTCAGAGAGGTCTTTTAAGAGAGGGAGAGATGCTCTTGGGTCCCCTCATCAAGACTTTTGCCTTCAGGGTATCAGGATATCTCCCTTGGATTCTGAGTAATATGGAATGATACTGCCTAAGAAATGACTGCTCTGGTTAATTTTTAGCCTCATAATTTCCTCCTGAATTAGCCATATGAAAAAATTAGACTCTGTCATAAAAAGAATATATCTCTTTACCTTAAGGCAATTTAAGCTGGGAATAGGACATATTCCTGTTCCATAATGAGTAAGAGAGATAACAGGAACATTCTATTACCACTTCATGACATCTCTTGAAGGTGACATGCTTGTGACAAGCTCAGAAGGGCTATGTTTTGCACAGAAGGATGGTCCCTATAAAAGTCATCCCTCTAAGAGTTGAAGAATACATTGTAATTATTCATTATGAAGGAATTCTGTAAAAGTTACCGGGAGAATTCAGAAAGTTTCTAAGTCTTAAGACTTCAGATGCCAGGAAACACAATATTTGATACTCATGGGCATAGAATGTAGACTCATGTTCTAATGACCTAAGACAACAGAGACTTTTCATCAGGGTCTGTTGGGATTGGTGTGGTAGAAAAGGTGATCGTGATTCGGGGGATTGTGAAATTGTGATGATTTTGTGTCTAATTATTATCACCAAAAATATGCTACAAACTTGTTAAACTAAGTTCCTTGAATTGTTATCTGAAAGTGTATTTTAAAGCAGTTCTCTCCTGAGGGATTGGAAAGATAGTATTTGATTGAAATCCTTCTACTCTGGAAGTAGATGGAGGGAATTCTAATATATACTAATACATTCAGTTGTAAAACTTGCATTAACTTGGGAGAAAGATAAGACTATACCTTATTTTAAGAATTTATTAACTTCTGGGCGGCGCCTGTGGCTCAGTGAGTAGGGCGCCAGCCCCATATGCCGAGGGTGGCGGGTTCAAGCCCAGCCCCGGCCAAACTACAACCAAAAAATAGCCGGGCGTTGTGGTGGGCGCCTGTAGTCCCAGCTACTCGGGAGGCTGAGGCAAGAGAATCGCGTAAGCCCAAGAGTTAAGAGGTTGCTGTGAGCTGTGTGACGCGCCACGGCACTCTACCCAAGGGCGGTACAGTGAGACTCTGTCTCTACAAAAAAAAAAAAAAAAAGAATTTATTAACTTCTACTATTTTCTTTTACTATTAGCTTTAAATGGAATAATATTAACAAGAAATTTCTTAAAAAGATTTCTATAACTCAGATCTGAAACTCCTTTGCAACTAAAAATACTAATATCTTAGATTGATAGGTAATAAAACATGTCATTTATCTCCCAAGAGTGTGTATTTACCAATCCAGGAAAAAAAAAGTCTATGAGTCATATGAAAGTGCCATTTTGTAGATCAAAATCTATCAAATATGAGAGGTTTTAAATTTACACTAACTCTCCCAGTCCAGCAATACACATTTGTTCTATTTTCTTACTTTTGACCCCAGTGCCAGGTGTCCCATACACCTCAGTGATCCTTTATGGAAGGAATGAATGAGATTGTAAAGGAACAGAAAATTGAAAGAGTGAAGGGATGATACTTCTAGGCTGGGAATTGTACCAGATGCCCTGGGGATTAAAATGGCTTGGGTTTCAATCTTAAACATTTTTTTTTTAATACTCTTTCCAGCTTCCCTGGAATTAATTTTCTTATTATCTGGCCCCTGGAGGCTGCTCATCAGAGCCCTTCCCTGGGGCATGCTATCTGAAACAATGCAAATGTGTTGCTTCGTCTTCCGCCTATGGTTTCTTCCTGCCTGTTATCATTATTTGGAGTAATCTGAGTGTGCTTTCTAGTTTATATGTTGTTTCTTTTCTGTGTTCTCCTATAACGTCCATGAGTAGTGGAACCTTGTCTTGTTCAATAATGTCTCCCCAGTTCCTAGAAGAGAGAGTGGCCTATGGTAGGTTTTTAATAAATATTTCTTGCATGAATGAATGGTTTGTAGAGTGTCTAGTGAGATTAGCTTATTTGTCAGTGGTCTAACCCAGAATTAAGATAAAATTCTGAGACTTCTTATAGAGTCTAGAATATTAGAATGATATAACTTCCAGCCCATGAGGCTGAGCTGACACCACAATGTTATGAGGACTCCAAAGCTGTAGAAATAAGATTCATTCATTCCATAATTTCACGTTGAATGTTTACTAAGTATGGGACAGGGGGTACTTAGTGGGTCATAGAAGAAATGCGCAGGTGAAGTTCTCAAGTCCTGTCCCCCCGTCCCATTGCTCCCGTCCTCAGTCCACACGCTCTCCTACCTTCCCTTTGTAGTAACGTTGTCCTGGAGAGTGGTAGCAAGCTTGCTTCACCTGGCACTCACTATATCCTTGACTTGTCTAGAATTGGTCACTGGTTGCAAATTACACAGGCTGTCTTCTCTTTCTGAGGCATTGCTTTGTGAAACACTCTACTTTCTCTGTTAGACCTGGCAAGCTCTGTTAAGTATCCTTAAAGTTGCCTCATTGCACATGTGTCCCCTGCTGAGGACTTACTTCTCATTGATCGTGTTTTGAAGTGTTTCTCTGTAACATTATTGGTAGTGGGAATGCAGTTATGGACAAGACAGACATGGCTGCTGAGCTCACAGAGCTGCGATTGTGTTGAGGAAGATGGGTCCTTGCAAAATAACTGTGGTGAAGTGGGAAGAGGGTTGAGGAAGGGAAGATGGAGAGGAGAAGGCTCTGGGCTCACGGCAGCGAGTTCTCAAAAGGTCTTACAAAGGAGACCCTTCTCTGCACCCCTGAGAAAGAGAGAAGCCTATCTCTAGAGGGAGATACATTTTGGAAGGCTGAAGGACTGGAAACGCTGTGTCTGGCTCGTGTCTGTGCTGCAGTGGCTGTCATGCACTGATGGGAATTTTATAAACTACTTTTTCTGTAGTGTGGATGTTGGATGGGAGGAAGGCAAGATCAGGTGCAGGGAGAGCAGTCTGGTGGTGGTGTTATATGAGCAGTAGTAGGGGGGTGAGGGCGCGAGGCCCCCCAACAGGTAGATAGAAGGCTTGCCTGATCCTCAGAACAATGGGCTCTGTAGTCTCCAAGGCGAGAAACAGCAGTGAAGGCAAATGTGGGTGAGGGTGCTGGGGTGTGGGGAGATAGATTGAGATCTCTGAGTCTTGAGAATCAACCCACTCGCTGTGACTCATCTGTCCCCAGTGGCTTCGATCCTGATGATCATGTTCTGGAAGCACTTCCCTGTGTTGTCTTCCTGAAGCGCCTATTCGTCGGAAGCGTGCTTTCACAGAGCACCTTCTAGGGGAGAACTTGAGATCTGCTGGGTCACTGTTTGGCATTTGCAGATGCCTGTGTCCATCCCTCCTACACGGACTGAGAATTTGTCTCAAAGGCCTTAGAGGAGACTACATCAAATATGGAAGCTGAGACACAAGGAGAGACCTCAGGAGTACAGTATAGCCTGTAAGGAGTAATAAGCATTTAGAACCATATTGTGTAGAAACCATGGAAAAGCTAGTTTGACAAGAGAGCCAATTTATTCCTGAAGAAGGTGATTAAGGCATGTGTGGGGAAAACAAAATGATGACATTCAGATAAACTGTTAACGAGAAGTCATACTGCACCAGATGGCGTATTCTTTTAAGACTGCTCACATCCCCTCTCTCTAAGGAACTAGTTAACATGTAAATCTGCATCACATATTCTGGGAAGGTTTTAACCTGAAAGTGACTTGAAGATAATGGAGACAGAGACCTGTGACTTCAGGGCAAGGTGAAAACTCAATCGCTGCTTCCATGGGAGCCCAAGTACTCCTTTATGACACAGATAAAATGTGATTAGATCTAACTGTGAAGGAACGCACCCAAGTAATTTATTAAAATTATTTGATTTCTAGTAAAATAATATCTATGCTACCCTCCTAATTTCATATCTTTTTCTAACAAGACTAAACATTGTTTTGTGAGGAATTGATGGCCATTTGATTTTATTATGGGTTGAAGAAAACTTCAAAGAAGATCAGATTTTGATAAATACTGGGTCATTATTTAATTTTAAAAGTCATGTTGGCACAAGCTCACCCTTCCTGGTGGTTACAGAGCAGGGCTCCACATGAGAAGCGCAGTGATGCTGGGCTGGCACGTGGAGGGAGGTATGGCTTCAGTGTGAGAACAGATTCCTGGGGGCTGGTGATGGTTGTGCTCCGGGACCTACTCTGGCCTGTGCTCTTCTGGAAGCTCCCATTGGCCTTGACTTTCAAAGACTTTGTTTTGATAGATTACATCTCCTCTCAATGTGTCCACTTGCCATTTTTGGCCACAATTGGTAAGAGGTGGAATGAAGTCACACAGAAATGCCCCACCCCTGTGAGCTTCTTATCCCTTATTTTGATGGTGCAAGAGACCCATCTCTTTTCCTTTCAACCCTACCCCCAGGGGATACATTTAATGGTTCATTAAACATGGCTTCCTACTTAAGTGAGATCATTAGCAGCAGTCTCCCTGAACTTATAAACTAACTGTCTGGACAGTTATTTGCAGCCAAAACTAATTTTTTTTTTTAATAAAAAAGATGCCTTACATTATTTTTTTAAAAAACTTTGGAGTCACTTTGACAATTCAAGCTGTTTAACAAGTATGTATGAATACATTTTATAGGAGCTAAATGTAGACATGAACAAACTAAACAATCAGGTAACTAACCAATGGTTTGAAGTTAAAGCAATCTTCATAGCCTGCTAAAACAGTATGCCCATTTTAGCTAATGTAAAATTAAATTTTTATAACTAAATTGGCCCTTGTCTGATGCTAAATCAATCTTCAAACAATTCTAAGTGGAAGCCTGAATTATCTGGTCCTTTCTATTTTTTAGCTGTCTGCAGTCATCATGGAAATGATTCTGGGCAGATGTGTTTTTTTTTTTTTTTTTGCAGTTTTTGGCTGGGGCTAGATTTGAACCCACCACCTCTGGCATATGGGGCTGGCGCCCTACTCCTTTGAGCCACAGGTAGATGTGGGCAGATGTGTTAATTTCATTATCCTTGAAGGCTCCTCATGGGGTTGATGACTGCCAGGTGTCCAGGGTGCTGTTTCTCTTGATATCTCTACTCCCTCTTTCTGGTTTTATTTTCTACATATTTCATCTGTCTCTGTTTTTGGTGAATGTAGAGAAAATCTGCTTGGGCGACAGTTCACCGACTGGGACCATTGTTCTGATTGTTCACTTTGAGACAGTTCTTATCATTGATCATGGAAATTATATGCTAGGAAATCAAAGACAATGAAGACAAAGCATGCTACTGATCCATGGGTCTGTGCTGTGGTTAGAAATACATCACTGTCTTAGCTGTAGAAATCTGGTCTTCCTCCTGAGAAAGGCTGTAGGTGCCACCTGCTGAGGGTCTCGTTCAACAGAGTTCTTAGGTCTTAGGGACTGGGGTGATTGTGTTGAAGCCTTGGTGCTCCCCTGCTCTCCTTTCTGGAAGAGAGAGATTAACTTTCCTCAACCTGCTGCAGGGATGTCACAGGGGCTAGAGGTGGTCTAACAACTTCTGTGCAATCAGAACGCCTTCTGATTGACAATCTGTGGAGCTGTCCCTGAAAGGAAGACGAGGAGGCCACAATCCAGCAGACTGTTTGCTGCTCCCCAAAGCATCTGGGCTGTGTCTGAGATCACCCACTGGTAATTAGTGAAAATAACTGGTGAAATATGGGTGTGGCTCAAAATTTGGAGTCATAGACATGTGAAGCATGCTTTTAAAAACGTGAAACTAAATGGATTTCCTCATTGGATAAACTAAATCCAAATGAGCTCTGTGTTGAAAGCAAAATGCTTCTGCCCTTTGCCTTCTGTGAATGAATAAAATAAAGGTTAGATCCAGGGGGAGGAAATTGGGCATCATACCCTTGGCCTCCTCAATCGTAATCGGTTAATCCTCACAGTATTAATACTAGGTGTTTGCAGAACACTTTTTGTTTCACAAGTTATATTTTTCTGCCCAAATGGAAAATAACTAATGTAATTGAATTACACTTTCAATTCTCCAGGGTTCTTGAACTTTGTTGCAATTTTGGTCAGGAGAAATTATTTCAGTTAAAGATAGAGTTGTAGGACTGCTAAAGATGATTGGTCAGCATCTGTTAGACCAGGCACAGGTGATTATAAAACAGGATAAACTGACAAGTGAGGATGTGATTTAAAGGGAATCTTGTGCATGACCCCTCATCATTCAGTTGGCATCAGGGGGTAATGTGGTCGTCGGTGTGATTTGGTCACCTGATGTCATCAGTGTCCATGTGGTGTCTCTGCTCCTGGGATCCCCTGTGCCAGCCACCCCCTAACCTGGCCTGGTCCCTTCATTGCTCTGGTTGCTGTTTTCTCCCATGCACCAGTCCTCCTGCCATAGTCCCAGCCACACTCTTCCTTGAGCAGCCAGGCGTGGCCTTGGCACATGCCCTCCATGGTTTAGCTCTTTCTCAGGAGTGTTCCTGTGCTAACGCCATCCCCTTAGGGGCAGCTCTGCTGACCACCCCGTCTAAAGCCCTTCCAAGCATCCCTCTGTGCCACTCAGGATGCTGTGTTCTTCATAGCACTCACTGTCACCTGCTGTTATGTTACAGAACTCTGTACCCAGTGCCGTGTTCTCTGTCCCCTCCCCCGAGTCTATTCTGAGAGAGTGGGGACCTTGTTCTGCTCCCTACGGCATCTCTAGAGCTTGCAGAAGTTTCTGAAAAATAACGGATGCTCAATATTTGCTAAATATTTTAATGGAAAGAATTCAGGTTGTCTTTTGTGTAAACTGAATTTGTAAAAATAAACATTTGTGTTTTCTTGGTTGCATAACATCAGCAAGGAGAAGATTGCAATTCACAATATGTTACCAGTGACACATCTCTAATGATAATTAAGGAGAATGGTGAATGTCAGCCTCCATTTATTAAAGCACTCTTTCTGTGCCAGGCATAATTCTGAACACGTACATCTTAAGTGATGCCAAGTGTTTGGCTTTTAAAGAAATCTATGACTAAAAATTAATCTTTTTCTCATTACAAGAAGAAGTTTATAATATACTCAGTTTTGGGGAAGGGAGCTCCATGAACTCCGCTGTCTGTAAGGAGTGAAAGTGTTTACAATGTTGACCTTCTTCTGTGACATGGTGTCCCATGTTAGATGTGCTGTCTAAATTTTGAACACAGCTTTCAGATGCTGTGTGAAATACATGGAGAGGGTCCCATGCAAATTTCAAGCCATCCAAGGTCTACCCCAGTGTATGGATGAGTCTGCTCAGGAGCACGTGGTCATGGAGTGAGCATAGGTGTTGTGACCCCAGGCTCCTGTGTTTGGCTCTGAAGTTCACTCAGTGGGAGCTGTTCATGGAAACACAGTCTCAGCCCCGTACCCCATTTATGGAGTGGGCTGTACCTATCACTCTGCTGTGAGTGTCCATCAAGCTCCATGAGTCTAGGGGTTCTTTTAGATTTCTCTTCTCCGCTGAAGTGTAAACTGAGCGTCCACCCCTCTGTGTTAGTCCATTTTGTGTTGCTTGTGGAGGCACAGCTGAGGCTGGGTCATGCCTAACGAAAAGAGGTTTATGTGTCTCACAGTTTTGCAGGGTGTCTAAGAAGAAGGGCCCCAGCATCTGCTTTTGGTGAGGTTCTCAGGAAGCCTCCACTTTGGAGGGAGGATAGAGAGAGAGCAGATGTGTCACAGAGCCAGAGAGAGAGCAAGAGGGAGAGAGAGGAGGGCTGCCACACTGTTAACAGCCAGCTTTCTGAGGAGCTTACAGAGAGAGAACTCGCTCCTTACCACAGGGAGGGCAGGGAGCCATTCCTGAAGGATCTGCCGTTATGACCCAACCACCTCCCAACAGGCCCCTCCTCCAACTCCTGGAATCAAATTTCAGCATGAGGTTTGGAGGGGACAAGTATCCAGACTACAATCACAGTCTAAGTTTCTAAGAAAAAAACAGAAGTGTCTTCCATACTGTGAGTGAAGATTAAAAGTGCCCCCTTACGCGTACCTATCCCTACAAATGAGCGAGTGTGTTCGGAGGATATCTTGAATTCAATCTCTCTCCCTCTCTCTCTCCGCTCTTTTTCTTTGTTTCAGTGCTAGAGAGGCCGGTGGTGACTCTGTTCCCCTCACTGACAGCTTTATCCCTGTTATTCACGTATCCCCATGCTATCATTATGTAAGCACAGTGCAACATCATTAAGAAAATACCTTCTCTAGAATAAAACTTTGTAGCCCTTGTTGAGTCAGATTTACTGTTCTAGTGTTTCTTTGGGAAAACATGCAGGAAATCGAAGAATGGAACAAAACTTGCTGCGCGTGACCCTCCCTTCCCATCTCTGCTTTCCTTCTCTCCTTCCATCTCCTTCCCCCTGTCCTCGCACTTAGAGCCCTTTGGGAGAGGATATTTCATTGTAGGGTGGCTTCTGTGTTCTCTGGCATTTGCCTCTGATGGGCTTTGAAGGCTTGTTCTTCTCCTTGAAGTTGAGGGCCTCCCGCCAGGACCATGCTCTGGTTTCGCTGGGAGGCTGCCAGGTGCCAAGTGACAAGCTGGGCGCGTGTTTCCTTGGGTGAGAGTAGGCTGGCTGACACTTGAGGAAGCCCATGCAACCCTGTAAGCCCGAGCTGCAGGATGTTCAGAGATACCACAGCTGAAAGTGACCCCAGACCCCAGATTTCTGCTATCTCTGGCATGAATGTTTGCTGGACTACTGTAGTCTTGTCAGAGATGTGTCGGTTACTTCAAATCACAGGTGCTCAAAATGTGACTGTCAGAGCCCAGCATTCTTACCATGGGCCAAATGGTGCCTCTGCTATGTACATATATCAGCAAACTGATTCTTTCAGTGTAGTCAGGGCAGCTTGGTTCATGTTGCAACTGGGAGGCTGTTTCTTCTTTTGTTTAAATTCCAACTATGTGCAGAATTTTTCCTGTCCTTTATCTTAACTACTACAGAGCAATAAACTCTGCCCTCAAGGATAAATAATTCATGTTGAATTCAGGAACGTGTTATATTTCCTCAGTTTATTTTTAAAGTTTTTTTAAATATGTATTTTCGAGATAGGGTATTGCTCTGTTGTTCAGGCTGGAGGGTGGTGGCACAATCAGTCACTGTAGCCTCCAACTCCTGGGCCGAAGTAATCTTCCTGCTTCAGCCTACTGACTAACTGCAGGAATGTGCCACCACGCCCAGCTCATTTTACAAATGTTTTTGTAGGGATGGGTTTTCTGTGTTACTCAGACTGGTCATGAACTCTTGGTCTCAAGCGATTCTCCCACCTTGGCCTCCCTAAGTACTGGGATTCTAGGTGTGAGCCCCTGCGCCCGGCCAGTGTCTCCTCAATCCCAAACCTGATCCTTTAGCTGCTTCCCCAGCATTGTTTTTATTTTTAGAAAATGTTTATGGATAAAGAATCAGATTCAGAATTGATTCAGAATGGTCAATATCAGGTATTTGTCTACTTTGGTTTCTTTGATAGCTTTGATCAATTTGAATTTTATCCCTATGCCATACAAAGACATACATACATCTCAATTCCATTTTACAGTAATGACAAAGGAACAATTCAAGACATTGGATGAGTTACATTTTCCACAGGTGCATTCATAGATAGTTCTGAATTTCCCATTTTGTAACTGTTAGGGCACTGTGCTGCTGCATTTACATGAAAACTCAGTTTATGACAGATTAGCCAAGTGAGACCTGTGTTCTCATGCATTCAGAGTCCGTGGGGCACCGTTGGGGTGACAGAGCCCAGGATCCTTTCCTGTTTGGCTCGGTCATCTTTGGTGTGTGGCTTTTGTATTCATGCTCACCAATTAGAAGGTGTGAGATGGCTGTTCCCCCTGCAACCCAGAGCCCCTACTCCTGCAGGAAGAGGATAGGGCAGCAGATGAGAGGTTGTGCAATCCCTGCCTTCCTCCTCTTGCGTGGGGAGAAGGGGTTTTGAGGAGGCAGCATTGGTGTCTGCTCCAGGTCTCCGAACTCTTCAAATTGCTGACTTAGCTTTGGTGCTTTCTCTTGTCCACTAATATTCTACTTTCAATCTGTACTTAGTAATAAGAACAGAAGAATGTATGTGTGTACATTTTTGTATAGATACTTAGTATTTTATACATGTACACATAGAGACACACGTGTGTATGTTTTGATATTTGATTTTAGAGTAAAGGTAATTCATTGGCAATTTAGGTTCTCTTATCTCATTCAATAAGAGGTTAGAGATTAAATTGTGTTAGCCGCCATTTTGAAAGTTGTTATGAAATAGCTAATCACAAGATATTGTGATTCAAGCACATTTTAATTGGAGAAAAGCTTTCTTATGAATACTGTTAATTCTTCCCATAGTCTTTCGATTAAATCATTACAAATACCAAGAAAATAAGCAACCTGGCCTGGGCCAAACTGCAACAAAAAAAAGCTGGGCATTGTGGTGGGCGTCTATAGTCAGCTACTCCGGAGGCTGAGGCAAGAGAATCGCCTAAGCCCAGGAATTGGAGGTTGCTGTGAGCTGTGATGCCACAGCACTCTACCAAGGGTGATAAAGTGAGACTCTGTCTCTAAAAAAAAAAAATAAAAATAAATGATTTAAGTAAAAAGAAAATAAGCAAAAGAACTTCTAGCCTCACACAGTGATCGTTAATTATGTCTAGATTTCTTTTTCCTGTTAACTGCAGGGACAGTTAATTCTTTCACCAGGGTATTAATTTAGTTTCATCTTTAATTAACAGTTTAGTTCTGAAGGTACCAATGAGAGACTTTTAGGGAGTAAAGGCCCAGTTTAGAAGGGATGTATTGGCAAGCTCCAGTAAGGCAAGAGGGAGCAGGTGCACTTGGAGCGCCATCATAAACATACTTGTCTCCTAAAACAAATCCAGTGTGGATGGTGCCCAGGTACAGAGCACAGCCTGGAGCTCTGCATGGAGGCTTGCTGGAGGTAGCAAATTCTTTAGGATAAGTATATGCCATGTACATTGCATGGTATATAGTTACAGTTTATAGTTTATCGTAAATGCAAATTGAACCTGTATTTTATCTGTATGCCCTATTTGCATAGCATCTCTATGTGGGCCATTAAGCCACCTCAGCCTGGATCAGTCAGCTCAGGGTGGGCCTTGGTGATGGAGGGGGATGACATCTGGGTCAGTCAGGAGAAAGTGAGCATCTTGGCTGTATCACAGGACACTCTTCCATTAAAAATGCACACATCAGGAGATAACGTGTTGAAAACCTTTGGAAGGTTTGGTGTTTTGTCAGACATTTTTTATTTATTTATTTATTTTTAATTTTCTTTTTTTTTTTTTATTGTTGGGGATTCATTGAGGGTACAATAAGCCAGGTTACACTGATTGCAATTGTTAGGTAAAGTCCCTCTTTTTAAACATGTTTCTTATGACCAGAAGTTTTCTTGTCATTTAGAGAGAATCTTGCTTCTGAGGCCCCATGGGGGTGACATCCGGCCACTGTCATGATCGATATATGGTGGATTTATGAACAAGTCCAAATTATGCTCTGCATTTAACAATGCATTATAACAACATAAAGTGATCTAGGGATTAATCAAAACTTTATAAACTGCTGCTACATTGACTTAGCAATTTACATCTGGCTCTGTGTGGTCAGCCTGTTGACAATAACTTATCTACAAAAAATTGCACAGCCATTTCTTCATAATTACACAGGCTGCACTGTAGAATGACACATGAGCAGCAGACAGATGCTGGCTAATGGAGCTTCAGAGCCCATATATTTCCTTATTGCTTTCTGTTTATTTATAAATCTATTTCTGTTTCTCGGGGCAGCCCCAGCTTCAGACTTCTTTGAAATACCTTTTTTTTTTATTTTCTTATTGCCATGTAACCGTGCTCTCTAATCCATGCAGGGGTGGTTTGTTTGTTTGTTTTAAGTTAGTGGATGGAAGTTAATGATAAGCAACCAGTTTTGGACCCTCGGAAGGGAATGGAAGTAGTTGGGTAGTGAAGATTGTGCTTTTGCTGTTTATCTCCCTGGCATCGTCTCCTTGTCCTGATAACAGAGTGATAACAGAGGAGTGAAATTCTGAAGAACTGAAATGTTCCTTTCTGGCCCCTGAGAAAAGGTGCTGATCATCAACCTTTTCGCTCCTGCATCAGCTTACCGATGGAGCCTCCTCTGTATGTTCGGCACTGGCTTGTGGTCAGACGTAGAAGATGTTGCTCTGGCTTCAGATAGCTGGCAGTGTAATGAATGAGGAAGACATATATACAAATAGGTCAGTGAAGCATCCATCGTGTTCATGGGACACTGGCCTTCTTTGTACCATCATTAATAGCGCAAAACCTGGGACTCTGGCGTGCATTCATTACCAAGTACACCCGTCATCCTTAGCCATTCATTCCTTGCTTTTTATGTTATTTGGCATTTGGTGGCACTTCAAAATACGGGGGTATTGACTTAGCTGGGGGTAGAAAGAAAATAAAGACATCAAGCTATTGGATGCTTGCCCTTAACTTAAAGCATTGTTTTCTCCAACACTCCATAAAGGTTTGTGAAGTTGTAGCCGCACGATGCTTTAGCTTCTTGTGAAATCTTCCTGGGCTGGGGCGGGGTGGGGGGCGTGCAGAGCAGTCTGTTTTTGGTACCCATAGCTACTGGCTCCCTCCTTGCACTGGGTGGCACCACAAAGAGGCCTGGGCCTCCTCCTCACTACGGGGACATGGGGACGAGGGGACCGCGCTGCGCCTGTATTTACAGGTGCTCTGCCTTTGCTCATTTAGCTGTGGCATTACCATAATTGCTGTGTGCATGCATTTCCCTTCAGTTCCTTATAGCTCCCGGTAACTAATGTATCTGTGTGATAGAGTGAATTCTACCCTTGCTAATTATATACACAGAACAAATAAAATAAATACAGATGAGAACACATGCTAACCATTCCAAACCCAAGCCAGCCCAGACCGCGCGGAACGTTGCCTTATATGTGCATGGTGTGGGTTTCACTCCGGGCATCCAGTCCTGAGTCATGATGCCCCAGGCATTATAGGTTACTGGGTCAGGGCTGAGTATTGTGGTGCTTGGATGACATACCTGCGGGAGGCAAGCAAGTAGAGAGAGCGTGTGCTGAGAATTTGTGATCGGGGGCTCATCTGCGCTTCCATGCTGTTCCCTGCTGGGCTGGGAGGTGGACCTTGGGGACCATCCCTCCCACCCCCATTTGGACGTGCCTCAGTGGCAAAGCACCTTCCATGTAGAATCCATACAGTAATCTGAGCAAGTCGAAGAATAGCTACCACTTTGTCTTTTTAAAAATGTTGCAGCTTCCAGAAATTTGCATTTCTAAAGTTTCTAAAATGTGTTTCTGAACAGAAATCAAATATTACAAAGTTTGGTATAATTTTCTCCAAAGAGGTGGATGGGTGGTGAGTGAAAGTCTTATTGCCTCTTGGTAAGTTGCCCCCTGCAGACTCTTTGTGTTCATACATGACGGTGGTATTCTCAGGTATGTATTGTCAGAACACGGTTATTCTAGGAGCTCGCGTTTGTACTATAGGTCTTTGAGCATGGACCTAGAGCAGGCATCCTCAAATGTTTTAAACAGGGCGCCGATTCACTGTCCCTCAGACCGTTGGAGGGCCAGACTATAGTTTAAAAAAAAAAAACTATGAACAAATTCCTATGCACACTGCACATATCTTATTTTGAAGTAAAAAACAAAACGGGAACAAATACAATTCACACATCCGCATGTGGCCTGCAGGCTGTAGTTTGAGGACCCCTGACCTAGAGTCTCTGTGAGCTATGATTGCACCCAATCTTAGCAAATGCTTTCCTAATTCTGGACAGATGGATAAGGTATTTCATCAGGGCTAATTTCGTATTGACCATTTTCAGGTGTGCAGGTTGACAGCTCACCACTTAGGAACACCTGACTCCCTTCCTGAGCCTCTGCCATCTTGCAGGTTCTGGGGGGAAATAAGGCCACAGAGCCAAGGGTGAGTCCAGGCAGAGCATTTGGCTGGGCCTATGCCCCCTTCTCAATGTAGCCTCCACACTTCTGTCTCCAAACCCTGCATTTATTCTCTTTCCTTCCTTCATCCCCAGCAGGAATAAGGCAGGATCACCCGGAGAAAGATCTGATGGGAGGCCAGGGACTCAATCCCAAAGTAGGCTAGGCTTCCTTCTTTCCTCATGACCCTGAAAACCTCTGCCTGAATCTTGACCTGAACCCTTCATTGTGGAGGGGAGGAAGACTCAGAAAATGGGACCCCAGCGTACGTGAAAGATGCAAAAGATGTAACAGACAAGCTGGCAGCTCCCCAATGCCCAGGTCTCCTCTGGCTTAGGGCTGGTGCCAGGCTTCCCAGGCTGGCGTCTGCCTCTGTTCAGAGAGGAACCCACCCAGAGCTGGTGGCCTGGCCCTCTCCCTGGCAGATGCTGTCCCCTTGTCTCCCCGGGCCCCTCTCTTCATGACCCAAGGGAGGAGAAGCACTTCACAGAACATAGCCTGGCATCGATTTCCTGGGGTCACACCTGGGAACCCGAGTGCTCCTGAGCAGACTTGGGTCAGTGCAGGCAGAGAGTCCCCAGCCAGCGTCCCTCATCTCCATCTAGCCTCAGCCCTTTCCTGACTGAGCAGTCAGGACAAAGGGCATCCAGGAGAGCCCACTGCACTTATGAGGCAACTATGAATCTCCTGTGACAGCATAATGGTGAAAATGGTTCTCCCTGGCTGTTCTAGTTACACACTGCTGTGGTTTGAATGTGTTCCCTCCAATATTCAGGTGTTGCCAATGATAGTATTAAAAAGGGAGATTTTTAAGAGGCCACTTGTCCAGGAGGGTGGCTCCCTCCTTAATGGGACTAAAGCCCTTTTAAAAGAAGTTTTCTGCCCAGTTTGGCCACCTTCTTCTCTGCACTTCTGCCACACAAGGCACAATGTTTGTTCCTTTTGGCCTTCCACCAACCCCACATGCAGGCACCGCGAGAAGGCCCTCACTCGATACCAGACGCGAGTGTCTTATCTAGGACTTCCCAGCCTCCAGGACCGGGAGGAGTAAATTTCCGTTCTTCGTAAATTGTTCAGTTTGTGGCATTCTGTTATAGCAGCCCAAATGGTCAAAGGTGCACATCAACATTAAAAAATACAATGTTGGTCTGGGTGTGGTGGCTCACGCCTGTAGCCCAGCACTCTGGGAGGCCAGAGCGGATGGATTGCCTGAGCTCAGGAGTTCCGGACCAGCCTGAACAAGAGCAAGACCCCATCTCTAAAACTAGCTGGGCATTGTGGTGGGCGCCTGTACTACCAGCCACTTGGGAGGCCGAAGCAAGAGGATTCCTTGAGCCCAGAGTTTGAGGTTGCTGTGAGCTATGTCACCCCTGCACTCTATTGAAGGTAACTAAGTGTGACTCTGCATCCCCCCCAAAAAAAATTATATATATATGAGTATATATATAATGTCAACAGAAAAGCATTTTTAGGCAGTAGTAATATATTAAAGACCCAGAAGTTATTTTCAGTTACTCGCCAAGTTTAAAATCAGCTATCATCTTTCAGCTGAGGATAATAAACAGGCATTTCAATAGCTCCTTTCACGTGGAGTTTAAAGGGACCCGAGTGTCTTGTATTCTTTTATGAGATGGTCAGTCAGGCATGGTTGCAAAAGGAGACACAGCAGCAGCTCAGGAAAAAGTGTATTATACTGACAGGTCCTCTATACAGGAGACAGGGCCTGCTGGGCAGGGCCCAGGGCAACGAGCCCTGTGGTCAGCAGGAGCTAGAGGGGACACAGGGGAGGGTTTAGGCCACGGCCTGCTTTGGGGGTTCCCAAAGGGAAATGTGAACAGTTTATGAGTGGCTAATTTAAATAATTTCAACAGGCTCTGGGTTGTAGGGCTGGTCTCCATGTGCCTGGTGCCTAGCCTTGGGAAGATCCCAGTGAGGCTCCTGGGCTGCACGGACCAGGTGGAGGAGGTGTGGCTGTGGATTGCTTATTTGCATGTCTGAGAAGCCTTCAGGTTGGGCCTTTTGTTATTTTAAAAGAAGTTGACTAGCCCAGGGAGGAGCAATCTCTCCCCAGCCAGAAAGGTTTTTTTTTTTTGCAGTTTTTGGCGGGGCCTGAGTTTGAATCTGCCACCTCCGGCATATGGGGCCCGTGCCCCACTCCTTTGAGCTACAGGTGCCTCCCCAGAAAGGGTTTTTAAGATATCAAGAATGGAAGAAAAAGTACCCAATGTACTCACACTTATTATGAAACTAATGTAGGACCTTCACATGAAAGCGATAACCCAGTTACAACCTAAGAATAGGGAGAAGGGGGAAAGGGAGGGGAGGGAGGGGGGAGGTAGGTGGAGGGAGGAGGATTAATGGGATTACACCTGTGGTGCATCTTACAAGGGTATATGTGAATCTTAGTAAATGTGGAATGTAAAGGTCTTAGCAAAATAACTAAGAAAATGCCAGGAAAACTATGTTAACTAGTGTGAGGAAAATGTGCCAAACAGTCTTTGAACCAAGTGTATGGTGCCCCATGATCATACTAATGTATACAGCTATGATTTAATAAAAAAATTAAAAAAAAGGGAGAAAGCTAAGCCAGGTTAAATTTATGTCTTGGTTGGGTGTATATAAACTACCGATGCTATAGAATTTATATCCTGATTGCTTTTCTGCGTGATTTGCTTCTCTCCTATGAGAGTAATAAAACAGTTTCTATATGAAAAAAAACATCAAAATATCATAATATACAGAAAATTTACAAGTATTTCCAATACACGCTGTTCCATGCAGGGTCAGGTAGAATGCCTTAGGGTTAACTTGGCTCTTTGTGTCTATCTCTGCACACAGCTTTACACGTCTCTAGGGAGTTATACCTCATTTACCAACTTAGAATATGAGAATGTGCCTCTGGCTCTACGTGCCAGCCACAGGCCCAGCCGCAGAGCCGGCAGAGGATAAGGACAGAGACGAATGTGCAGTGTGCGGTTACAGGGAGGGATGAATGCAGGCAGGTCAGGCAGCCAGCGTGGTTACGAGCAGGGGCTTCATGGCCGAGTCCCTGCTCCACTGCTCACTGGCCGTGCTGCCTCGGGCACAGGGACTGACATCTCTGTGTCTCAGACTCCTCATCTGTAAAATGAAGATAACAACAATACTTCCTCATCAGTTTGTTTGGAAGATGAACCGTTGCTGGGTGTGATGTGCTTAGATGCCCTGCATTTTGAAGTATAGGCTAAATATTTGCAAACACAGTCTTTAATTTGTGCCTGTCTAGCACCATTCGACATCAGGGTCTCAAACATTGTAAGGCGTCTTTCCTTACAGAGATTTGCTGCAGAACAAGTATCTGAAGCTACGGCTCCTTCCTCCACCCTCACCACTGTGTGGTCTCTAGTCTAGGGAAGGGGTCTGAGCATGGTAGACTCTGTACTAGAAAATGTCCTGGAAAGGCAGTGGGCACACACACAAAGGAATGGATTTTTTTTTTGCAGTTTTTGGCCGGGACCGAGTTTGAACCCACCACCTCTGGTATATGGGGCCAGCGCCCTACTCCCTTGAGCCACAGGCACTGCCCAGAAATGGATTTTTTTAAATAAAAAGATTCTTGAGCATCATTTCTGATGTGGTGTGAGCAGTGGAGATACTTTTATTGAGAAGGTGCTGATGTTGTATGTAGGCCAATTACCCAAAGAAACTCATCATTCCCTGTCAACTGTGAAAGCTGATCGTCTCCGTGTCACTGTGCCTTCACTGGCTCCCAAGTGTTTCCAAGAGAAATATCAAGTCCTGTAAATAAGTCTCTAAAACACTCAACCACAGGGAGAAAGCCCAATGCTATAACATGATACTTTGTCTAATAGGCATTGCATTTGGAAGACCACACCAGATTAACCAATTTAAAAGATAAATATTGGCTTCATATGCAAGGCTATTTTAAGGCCTTTTTATTCATGCATATTAAAACACAAATGAACGGTGATTATCTCAAATAGCCTGTTCAGAGCTTTGTTCCTCCTGGTAGCTGGTAGCAAGTTATACGTGTGGTTTTATGGGCTTTAAAAATATTCTTATAGAATATAAATTGAGGAAATGTATACCTAAAAATTAAAAAGTGAATAATCAAGGCATGTGTTATAAGAGCCCAGCCTTCCTTAGGTCATTGATTGAGTCCTCCAGGACAAAGACTGTTCCTTGAGAGCAGGCAGGCAGGCTGGGGACTGAGTGGGCAGACCTTACACCTTACATCCCACCAACTACGAATTCTATATTTTGACCCTGCCACGTATTAGCTGGGTTAAACTAGGCATATTTTCTGATGTGAGAAATGGCCATGGCAAACTTTCTTTTGGCTTTATTGCTGTGACTTTGTTAGTGGTAGCTGCTTTAAAACATTTTCATGGCTTTTGCGGACTGTCTTGGTGGAAGTTTCTTTTGCTTCCTTATGACATAAACCTCTATTAGTGTATCATCCTTGAGCTTCATCTAAAATGCATTTTACTGGGTTATCCAATTGTACATTCTTCATTAATTGATCTTAGTCAAATGCTTATCCAAGAAATATTGAGTGGCCACTGTGTTCCAGGCATGCTGGGGATAGAACAGTGACAAAAGGTCTCTTTTCTTATGAAGTTTACATTTCAGAGTGAGTGGATTGGGGAGGAGCAGATCATAATGTGTAAACAGACAGGTATTCAGTCTATCAGGTAGAAACAAATTCTAAGAAAACAATTAAGCAGGCTAAACGAACACCCCTTCCTCTCCCCGCACCTATGACAGCAGCACCTTAGAAAACCCTGTGCTCCAACCTGTCATCCTATTGAGGTGAAAACTGGCATGGGACAGTTAATAAAATGCATTCTGGATGTTTTTGGCGGAAGAACATACAGGAGTAACTCTGTAAGCTGACCACTCGAGGGACTGTAGCAAACTGGTCAACGTGAGGAGGTGGTTTTCATAAGGAACGTGTGGTGCATGTCCAGTCTAGGAACAGTAGATCAACTTCAGGAGGTGGTCAGTGTGGGGAGGTGGTCAGCTACGGGGGTTCTACTATATTTCTATCGTGTAGGGTGAGAGTCATCACGTTTTATGTCTGCCTCTACAGGACTCACGGGGTTTATTATTAGGCAGATATTAGGGCATGTTAAGCAAACCTGACGTCAAAGTTTTCTTTTGCCTTGAACATTATAAAAGGATGAAATTATGGAGCTGCGTAGTCTTCACATATAGTTTACTTTTAACACAATGATAGTTTGTCTCTGGCTAAAACATCTTCCACATAATGTTACAGATCTCGTTTATACATTTTCACCTCAAACTTTCTTTTACCAAATTTGCTATGGCTTAAAATCTGAGAAATTTGCATGTTGAGCCAATTTGCAGGGTGAGCAGGTGGGAAGGGACACGTTTGGATTGAGCTGGGTGGCATTTCATCACGTGGTACCAGGAGGGTTCAGTCTCTGTCCTCACAACCGTGTGCTGAAAGGTCGAGGGGGCTTTGTGTGGGGCAGAATCCCAGACCTGTGAATCACCGAGCCCCTAACGGAGTGATGACTTGCTCTTAACTCCTTGTTCTTTTCTTTTGAGGATGTTTCTGTGGCCATGACTCGTAGAGGGGCTGTGTGGATCAGAGAGACACTAGAGACGCAGTCCAAGGACACCCTTACAGTGTTCTCTTTTGAAAGCCTATAATCTCTTAGGAAGCCCCAGCCACTCTAGAAGATAGTCATGTACGTGTATAAGATGGATGAGTCTGTCCAATGCCCTCTGCCATTCTTACACAAAAGCTCTCTTCCTTTAAACCAGATGGATTCTTTTGGTATAAAGAAAAAGTGGTGCTTTGATATATAAACCGGCACACTGTGGGGGAAAACATTTGAAACTAGTTGTGCAGCTCTAGCATTTCAGTGCAAAAACCAGGAATATTTTCCAAGCACCCACGTTATTTCATTTTTGAGTATCAATGGGGGATATGTTGAGTTCCAAGTGAACACCAAACAGAGGGAGGCTTGGCGTTTGTTGCCCACAAGCGGCTGTTTTGCCAACCATAGTTCTCTGCATCTACGCAGCATATTGTTGTGCCCAGAAGAAGGGAGAAATGATTTTTTTCAACCTGTTTCTCTTCCCTTTTCAGGAATTTTACATCCCTTAGCAAATATTGTGTGCTAAAACTCTTAGGTAACATCAGTGAAAAATAATGACTCAAACATGCTTTATCGTTCAGCGGGTGGAGAAGTGATTTGAATTAGAATCCCAATACGGGCATGCCTCTGCATTTCCAGACCACCAAAATAAAGCAAATATCACAGTCAAGGAAGTCACACTTTTTTTTTTTTTTTTTTTGTTTCTCAGTGCATATAAATTTTGTGTTTATAATATACTATAGTCTAATTAATGTGCAATAGAATTAAATCTAAAAAATGTACTTGCTTTAATTAAAAATACTTAATTGCTGAAAAAGTGCTAATGATTATTTGAGCTTTCAGGTGTAATCTCTGTGCTGGTGGAAGGCCTTGTCTCAATGTTGGTGGCTTCTGACTGGTTGGGAAGGTGGCTAATGAAGGTTGGGAGGCTTTGGCAGTTTCTTGAGATGGAATAATAATGAAGTTTGCTGCATTGATTGTGTTTTTCACTAAAGATTTCTCTGCAGCATGCAATGTTGCTTGGTACCATTTTACCTACAGTAGAATTTTTTTTAAAAACTGGAATCAATCCTCTCAAACTCTGATCCTGCTTTATGAACTCAGTTTATGTAATATTCGAATCCTTTGTTGCCATTTCTGCAGTGTTCATCGCGTCTTTGTTAGAAGTAGATTTTATCTCAATAAACCACTTTCTTTGTGAAAAAAGCAGCAGCTCATCTCAGTTACATCTTCAGGCTTCAAGTCTAATTCTAGTTCTCTGGTTGTTTTCACCACATCTCATCCTCTTCCACTCAAGTATTGAACCCCTCAAAATCATCCAGGAGGGTTGGAATCAACTTCTTTCAAACTCCAGTTAAATTTTTACCTCCTCCTATGAATCACAGCATTCTTAATGGGATCTAGAATGGTGAACTCATTACAGAAGGTTTTCAGTTTACTTTGCCCAGATCCAGGAGAGGAATCACTCTCTATGACAGCTATAATCTTACAAAATGTATTTCTTAAATAATAAGACTTGAAAATTGAAATGACTTCTTGATCCATGGGCTGTAGAAGGCATGTTGTGCTGGCCGGCATGAAAACAGCATTAAGTTTGTTGTACGTCCCCATCACAGCTTTTGGGTGATCAGGTGCGTTGTCAATAAGCACTAATATTTTGAATGAATCTTTTTTTTTCCTGAGCTGTAGGTCTCAACAGTGGGCTTGACGTATTCAGTAAACCACGCTACAAACAGATGTGCTGTCAATCTGGGCTTTGTTCCATGTACAGATCACAGGCAGAATAGATTTAGCATAATTCTTAAGGACCCTAGGATTTTTGGAATAGTAAATGAGGATTGGCTTCAACTAAAAGTCACCAGCTGCATTAGCCCCTACCATGGCCATCAGCCTGTCTTCTGAAACTTTGAAGCCAGGCGTTGAGTTTTTCTGTCTAGCTATGAAAGCCCTAGATAGCATCTTCTTCCAAAAAATGCAAAAGACAAAGGCCTCTGATGCCATTTCTGCAGCGGCCTGTCCGCCGTGGTCCTGAGGTGGGCAGAACACGGAATAAATGCATGTGTGTCACGTGTTTCTACATTCACATTTTAAATGCATTTCTCTCATTTTTACTCTGAGAACATATTTTCAGTGAAAACTATTCATAAAAATCTTTGCAACTTGAATTTATACTGCTTTTGAAATGTCGAGGTGGAAATTTTCAGTAGGAACAATTACTACATTTCAATGACCAAATAACAAGTCACATGTCTTTTACCCATTAACTGAAGAGCTACAAGATTATATTCAGAAATGCAAATTGAGATAATTACATTCAAAGTTTATTTTCTAGTTCTTATAAGTAAGAGTTTAAGTAAAAGGAACAAATTGCTAAGCTGAAAGAATTAAACATGAACTACAGGAGACTGACTCATTATTTACACATTACTGCCCACTTTTAAACGTAAAACAAATGAGTTGTCTTGTGAAGAGCTGCTTTAAAAACCCATGACCATCCTTTGAATGTCCGGGCATGGGTGGTCCCCATGGTCCTGCCGTCACCTCATGCACAGGCCCCTCATGTTGATGGTACCTTGTCTCACTGGAGCAATGTTGAAGGGCTGATGTCAACTCCGTCACTGTCGGGCTCAGCCATGTTCCAGGGCTTGATCCAGGGCCTGGCACTTCATAGTGCTTAAATAAATGTATATTTAGCAATGGAACAGACAGATTCTATTTCCAAACATGGTCCTTACTACAAGCAAAGAAGCAAGTCTTCTTCCCTGCACGGGGCTTATGGAGTTAGGAGGGGCCTACAATGGTCAGCTTCTCACGCTCAGAACATCTCCAGCTCCAGGTCATCTGGTTGCTTTCTCTCCCATGAGTGCTCTTCTCTGGTTGCTCCTGAATTCACTGCTCAGTGATGTTGATATTCAGACTTTGCCTACCTGTTGACGCCAGTGTTGGCGGTTTAACCCCAGACTGGCTGGGTCATCTGTCATCTAGGAGGCACCCAAGTGCACTCCAGATAAGACTGATGACATCAAAGCCTCCTAGTTTAAAGGGAACACAGATTTGTTTTATCTAACATAATGGCACTGACCAGGTAGGGCACCCCCAACTCCATAAGCCCTTAAGAAGAAGACTTGGTTCTTTGTTTGCAGTAAGGACCTGTCTAGAAATTGAAAGGAAGAAAAAATAGATTTTAAACACTCTGACATATATCCTACCTCTACTTTGGTTTTGAAATTGGTTCATGTATATAGGTACAAATAAAGCTTTCTTCCTAATATTTCTAGTTTTAACTTTAGAATGAATATTTTCAACTATACGGTTGAGTCACATGAATTTTAAAATAAAACAAAATGCCGAAGAGTACATTTGTTATTTCTTAGCAAGAACCTTGAACATTTTAACTGGGTACTTTGGGAAGTATGACTTTCTGTATGTGAATCAAGGCCACTAATAACATGCTGCTCTAAAGGATAAGATGCTTGTTTTGGAAATATCACTGGCCTGGTATGTAAATTTGACATGTCACACAGCCTGTGTTTTCATCTAAAAGATGGCAGTAATGACCTTGCCCTGGATGAAAAGTTAGGAGTATCAAGGGCATTTTACAAACTGTAAACAGCTATGCAGATAATAGGTAGGTGGGGAGCATTGAAGAAGATGGAATTGTCAGAAGCCGGCTGGTCAGTGACACACTAGATCACAAGGCCAGAGGCTGGGAGCTGGGCACAGTGTGGTCAGAAAGCGTTCCTCCCACCTGCTTCTGATGAGCAGCTCAGTTAGGGAGCCACTGACCCCGGGCTCTCCGTGTGAGTCCTGAAGAGATTCTGTTGTGATCAATTGTCTGATCTTTGGAAACTCATCTGAAAAGCAGAGATTATGTTCAGAAGTAAAAGCAGATCTACTTCTGTTATTATTTACCTTGTCCATTTTTGCATGAATATTATACTGCCCTGAAGTTATAATTCTACGTCTAGAGCAGTGGTTCTCAAGCTTCCTAATGCTGCAGCCCTTTAATACAATTCCTGTTGGTCACGACCCACAGGTTGCGAACTGCTGGTCTAGAGTTTGAGAGTTAAAAGATTGATTAACTTTGTTGTGTCTTTTTGGTCTCTCCCTTCACCCCCATAAAAAAGCACCTTGAGGGGGTGGTGCCTGTGGCTCAAAGGAGTAGGGCGCTGGCCTCATATATTGGAGATGGTGGGTTCAAACCCAGCCCTGGCAAAAAAACTGCAAAAACAAAAAAGCACCTTGAGATCAGAATCTATATCCCAAATTTATAAAATTTTGTTATTCCCATAACCCCTGGCTAATTATACGCAAATAGCTCTATGAATAGTTGCTGATTTAATTTGGTTTTATTAAAAAAAAATAATTAAGCTCAGTCTGTATAGAGGACATTGGAAATAAAGAACCAGGTAAGAACATGGCCCACTATATAAAAATGTACTTTTAAAAATTCAACTAAAAATATGCATAATAATTATAGAGGCTAGAAATATTATAGATACTACTTGTTAAGGGTATAGTAACCTCATTTCTGTTGCTTTGAACCTGGGCATGTTAAGATATAGAATCAAACAGATAATTTGTTGGCTCATGGCTGGAAAACATTCTTTCAAAACTTTCCATTTCTAGAAAGGTCAGTTTTGAGGGGCTGCTTATGTGTACCAGCTTGCATCTTGTGGATAGAGTGTTGGAGAAACCATATTGGTTTCTTGGGCGCCACAGAGAGTATAGGGTAGAGCATGTTACCTACAGGGACATCGCATGCTTTTCCAAGAAGAGAAAGCACCACAATCTTGACTTGACTTTGCATGTTTGTAGTCAGCAGGAAAGTCACTTTAATCCCATTATCAAAGGCTGTCAGGCCCTAATTAGACTTTTCTCTTCTTGTTCCCTTGTTCCTTGGCTTTCATTTCTGGTTTCTAAATAGATAGACTGTACTGACATTCTCTCCACAGAAAGACGTAAGTTAACAGTTAATAATTCATGTGACCAGGGCACCATTCTTGAGGAGTCTTGCAGTAATCAAACAAGGCATGGGTAAGAAAGATAGAGGGAAGCCATTTTGACAAAAGTTGAACTGTAGGATTTTGTAACCTTTAATAAACACCAATACTGTGATGATGGCATATGATGTTATGTGTGTATTTATATTATTTATTAACTAATAGGCTTTACTTTTTAGAACATTTTTAGGTTCACAGCAAAATTGAGCAGAAGGGTACAGGGGGTTCCCACATACCCTACGCAGCATCCCCCACTAGAGTGGTGCATTTGTTACAAGTGACCAACCTACGCTGATTCTCATTACCACCCCAAGTCTGCAGATTTACAGTAGAGCTTCCTCTTGGTATCGTATATTCTATAGTCTTGGATGAATGTCTGGTGACATCTATCCACCTTGGAGGTGTCCTGCAGAGGAGTTTAACTGCCCTAAACATCCTGTGTGCTCTGCCTGTTCATCCACCCTCCTCTCAAGCCCTGCAGCCGCTGACCTTTGTCCTGTTCCTGTGGTTTTACATTTTCTAGGATGTCATGGAGGTAGGATCATATCGCAGGCAGCCTTTTAGACTGGCTTCTTCCACTTGGTGTTTCTGGCTGGTGAGCACATGTCTTCTGAAGCACTGAGTGATGGCCCATGGGCTGGTGCACCTTGGTTTAGTCCTTCACCTACCAAAAGGCACCCTGGTTGTTCTCAGATATTGGCAGTTATGGATAAGACAGTGTGCTTTTAAATCACATTTCTTTTATGCTATTTTATTAAAAATAAAAGCTTTCTGTAAAAATGAGAAGCAAGTGGAATTGGACTCATGCAGACACCAAGATGAGGAGGAGCGTGGGTCTGGTGAGGGCAGTGGGTGTCCTGCTGCCTCATGTCCAGTCCTTAGGTGCTAATTTCCTGCTCAGGCTATAGTGTGTTGAGGACCTGGGTCCCCCGTTCTCCTGGGATTGTTCCAGTCTAATCAGGTAATGACTAGACAAACTCTCTCTATGGTGACACACCTATGTTAGCATGTCCCAATCCTGTGTGCTTAAGCAAGTTGCTTGATCTTCTTAGCGTCAATTTTTTCTTCTGGAAAAGGGGACAGAGATACTTTATTGGCAATGTGTGTTTTTCTGGTGCAGAAAAAATTGTCAACAAGTGAACACGTTCTCTTTACCACTTTCTGTCTTATTAGTACATTTACGTATGAGTGTTGTGGTTTGTCTTTCTTTCCTTACAAAAAATATGAACTTCTAGAGATATGTTTATCTGAGTGACCTACCAGTGGATCCCCAGTGCCTAGGAAAGTGGCTGACACACAACAGGAACTTGGTAAACAGCTGTTGAGTGAGTGAATGAACATTCTACGTGAACTGACAGATTTTACAAAAGCTGTTGTTTGCCTTCTGTCTATATTGCAGGAAGATTGACCACAGATTTGCCAAGGAAGAGTGAAAATAGTAGCAAGTAGTGTTTATCTCTGGGTGACCACTACTGGGGAATCAGTCAAGTTCATCTGAGGGTCCTTCTTTTGGTGTGTGTATTGGATAAGGATGTCCACTCACGACTGTGGAAACACCATTTAATCCCCAAGGTGTTAGGGCACCATGTCTCTTTCTGATGGGTAAAATGGCTATAAAAGATTTTTGCTTTTTAATTATTATTTTTGTATTTATTTATTTTCTTCTTTCTATTTTAACATTATTTTGGTAGTGGCAATTTAAAGTGATCTGATTAAATCAAACATTAAAGTTGATGATGGAAATCTAAGCCTGACTATAACTGGCACATTTGCTAATGCTTGTGGCCTGTTACAAACTTTTACCTCCTTAAGTGTTTTGGCCGCCCTTGCATCTGTTGCTGTGTTGGAGTTGTGTCCAAGCACAGTGTGTAGAGGTAAAGTAACTAAAAGCTGCTGGTGCTGGTTGGGTAGGGTGTTGTTGAGGGGCTGGCGCTAAGAGCCACTCAGAGGCCATAGCTGTCCGATGAGGTCTAGTGGAGGAAACTGAGGCAAAGGGGTAGTGTCATGTGAGTATGGCCTCCTGTGTCCACAGCTGAACTTGAAGACACTTGCTGGCTATGCACCATAGGAATCCAAGGAGGAAGCCTGTCACCGTGGGCAGCAACTCCTTGTTGCCAATCTGCTGATCTGCCACTGGGTTGGGATAACTTTGTGGCTTAGTAACCCCTTGAAGAGGCTCAAAAGGAAGAACAGGTGGAGTGTCTGATGTAGTCTCTTTGTGTGTCTAGAAGGAGACACAGTGGGGAGGCAGGCTGTGTGTGTCCCTGGGGATAACCCAAGCATTGATCAACTGCCATTGTACCAGCCCTGAGTTAATTTTTAAAAAATAAGTCAGATTTGAGGCTTCCAGGAGGGCAAGGTCACTGCCAAGGACACTGTTCTCCTGGGCAGGTCCCTTTAGACCTCCCTAAGTAGGTTCCTTCCAAGAAGCCTCAGGGGTCTGTCCTGGGAAGAGGGCCACATTCTCAGGGTGAGATGTGGGATTAAGCATTAGCATCAGAGCTTTGCAGATCAGTTATTTGAGGAGCTACACATGATCCTCCAACTAGCTCGTGTGAGTACAGTCACTAGATACTGCCCCGAGAGAGGAGTACACTTATTTATTTATCATGTATCCACTTTAACATGTGCTTTTGATATCATAGGAAATAAAATACTGATGGCTGAGGCATAATTTTAGTGTAAGAATTATTTTAGAAGGTTCTTTTCCTAATACAGAGAAAAATAAATAATGGATTCTATGAAAGAGAAACATGATCTTCCATATTCCTCCTTCTCTTTTCTAAACACCTGATTTGTAGTCTCCAAAAGCTGCTGTGTGAGGATGGGTTATGCCCAAAGCTCATGTCAATTTAAATAAGATATATTATGCTCACCTGAAATTCTCTTTTCTGCCATGTGAGGCCTTTAATGAATTCAAATTGGGCTTTTTAAAGTGTTCTTAAGTTGTAAACGCTGCTCTTTATCTTTATTTTTAAACAAAGGTGAGAGGAGGGAAGTTGACCCTCTTATTTGTTAAATACTTTTATTTGGAAGAAATTTGCTCAGACATTTTGCATTATTTTTTGATTATATTGCCTACAGTCTCACTGAGGAATACTTTGGGGAGCAGATGAGAATCTTTCCTTTCTTTAGTTACACATCCCTGTGTATTTATTTCAGATAGCCTGCCAATTGGTTTACTTATGTATGTTTTCCATGATCACATAGCAGGAAGAGAAACACCGACAACAGTTTGGGGCCACAGGCACGGGAGGGTAATGTGGGGCCAAAGAAAATTCAACATCACATAGATAAAAATAAGAAATTTTGAGTGATACTTGAAGGCCGTTGTACTTAAAGCAAATACTCACTCGGGTAACCTATTAGATGGAAATTTGCACTTTGAGTGGAATGGTTGATAATGTTAGAAATAATCTCTTTGCTGATAAAGACGTTTATAATAGCCATTCCCTTCTAGAGCCTCCGCCAAGCCTCATTTCAAGAACACTTTTGTTTCTGAAGTGTTAAATACCTACTTTGCTTTTAAAAATTCTATTTGAATCATTTTGACAATGGTATTTGAAGAATGATTTTTTAAAAAGATTTCTGATACTTAAAGTGAGTATTACAGATCAGACATTTCACCACATAATCTACAACTTCTGAGTCCATCCAGTTGTGGCAAATACAGTTACGACCATTTCCTTGGACTCGCTGCCTACTTCACAGTCCTAGCCTGATGAGGCCTGTCTCCTTGGAGAGATTCCCAAGATACATGTTTTATGGAAAGGCTGACTAACATCTTGTTCCCTGTTGTCCAATTTTAATTAGAAGTAAAAACCCCTCATACCTAGAAGTAGCACAGTACCTGACATTTACTAAACCTTCTGAAAACTGGTTGAGAAAAGCTAATATTTTGTTCTATTTTCAACAACTTTGACTAATGCTAAGGGAACTCCCCGTCAGCTCAGTTACGTTTCTTCTATTGGGCTGACCCTGCTGGAGGACGCTCTTTGGGTATGAACAACCCTGTGTGTCAACCTGCCTGTCGGAATGTTAAAAAAGCCTTTGAGAAAATATTGTGTGAATCTGGCTCATGATTTCAGGTTGTTCAAAGAGGCCTGATAGTCATGAAAATGTTAAGGCATTTCTCCCTAGAGCCAACCATGAAGTAAATAAGTAACAACCAGAAACCAAATCAATCAAACCAATCTCCCAACATTTCAAAAGATACATTTGAGAAGAAGATTGTGTTAATGTAAAATGCAGAATAACACAGGAAAAGAATTCATACTAAAATTTACTCAATTCGGAAGGAATTTCATAGATTTCCATTCTCTTGTTCAAACTTTTTAAACCTGATGGTGGACTTCAAGTAGACCTAACTACCAGTCTGTTTTGAGAAATGACCTGAAATGGGAAAAATGTATTCTAGCATACAAAAAGTAAAGGATGTAAGTAAATACTTGTGATAGGGGAGCACAATATGCTCCCATGTAAGAGAGCATAGGCCATGTCAGTTAGGAATTAATTAACTTGAGGACAAAGTCTAGTGTAGTTGTGTGGCAGATATATGCCTCACGCAGCTATGACAGCGAGCAGATACAGGGTTGAGATTACTCATTGATTTTCCTGACCCGAGGACAGTAATGAATAATATGCTTGTAGACAGATAGTAGAATGGAGTGACATTAGAATACGACAGGTCAAAATGAATGTTCTGAGTTCTTTCACAAAAGCTGTACTTGTGGAAGGCACCATCTTTTGCATCTGGAGTCATTTTATAAATGCCACTTAGACACTAAGCAAGATGTAAAATGCCAGAGGTGTGATCTAAGAGAGTGGTCACTCTGACCTCGTCTCAGGTCATGTGCAGATGGACATGCTGATCTAGGCAGATTTCGTCTGTCCAAGGATGGATGAAAGACCTGGTGATTCAACCTGAAACTCAGCCCCCCGCCTCCCAGCCAAGGCAGGAATGGGGTTGCTTCATAGGCAAGCACTGGTGTTCAGCAGCTCCTGTAATACCTGCCAAGGTAGAACATGAACCACTCCAGGTCCCCTGGGAAATGTATGGGGTAACCAATTTCTTCCCCTTAAAGGTGGGAAAAAGTTAATAAGGAGTTATTATTAATCAGCTACCCCAGCATGATTTAATTCAATTGGATAAAAAAGGAAATAATAAAATATGCATGTTGAAATGGAAAATAGTAAAATTATTCTGCATTTTGGCCTTCAAAACACAAGACAATTACAAGCACTAGAAGAAATAGGAGTTTAGGCTGGGCACTGTGGCTCATGAATATAATCCTAGCATACTGGGAGGCCGAGGCAGGTGGATAGCTTGAGCTCACAGTTCGAAACCAGCCTAAGCAAAAAGTGAGACCCTATCTCTACTAAAAACAGAAAAACAGAGGCAAGAGGATAGCTTGAGCCCAAGAGTTGGAGATTATTGTGAGCTATGACACCATGGCACTCTACCCAGGGCAACCGCTTGAGACTTTGTCTCAAAAAAAAGAAAAAGAGAAAAAGAAATAAGGGTTTAATAAGGTTATGAGTTAAAAAAATAAATGTGCAGAAGTCAGCATTTTTCTATTTACCATCGATTGTTGGTCGATGACAGCGCAGTGTGACACTAATGGCAGCAGAAATACTAAATACCTAAGAATTCTGGTGAGTGGCGTCAAAAAAGACAGGAATAAGTGGAGGGATGTCCTGTGTGATTTGGAAATTGTATATTCCATTTCTATGTTAGAGATAACACTTAACACATGTTTATGGTGAATTTCACCCTCTTTATCCACATGTGGAATTGTTATTGAATTCTACCCCTAAGCAAAACAAGAACGTTTCTCTTCCAATTTCATTGCTCTTACTCTTTCCCAGCACCCTTCACCCTTCTGCCTATAGACAGCTGAACTCAGTGGTTGCCTGGAGTCTTGGGAAGCAGATATCCAAGGTCAATGTCTTGCCTCAGCCCATAGCTTCTTACTTCTATGACTTTCACTGAGGTTCTAATTTTCCAAGCTTCAGTTTCTCAATCTATGTAATGGTGATAACAACAATAGTAAATGCATCTTTGGGTGATTGTGAAGATTAAATGAACTAACATGTAGACAGAGAAAGAACTCAGGACAATGCCTGCTGCAAAGTGATCACAGCAAATGTTAGCTTATTATTTTTCAGGGGTTTAATTCCAGACTGTTATTGCTTGATTTGCAATTATCCATAGCTTAGCCTTAAATAAAAGTTTTCCTGGTTTACCTATTTTTGTTACTTTTGTATGTTACAGTACTTATAAGACTGGTTTGTTTCACTTGTGTAATTTTCTAGTAGTTTTATTTTTTTCAGAGAAGATTTATGGTTGACAAATTCGATGAATACTTGTGTATCTTAAAATCTTCCATTTGAATGCCAGTATGTGGAATAAGGGTTTGTAGGGTGAAAGTCAGATAATTTTTCCTTCAAAAATTTGAAAAATGACTCTTTCAGCTTTCAGGGTGGCCAATGAGAAGTGAGAAGGGAAGTAGAATATTGTTCTTTGTAGGTAAAGTTTTCTCCTCTCCCCCTTTTTAGATCATTTTTCAAATCTTCTCAGGATTTCATTACTTTTCCTGTAGTTTTTTCATGCACTCTGCCTACCCTGTTGTAGTCTAAAGCCTCCATTCTATGTATTCTATTTTTTTCCATTTCTTCTGTTTTTTTCCTTGAGTATTGTCTCCACAGATTATCTTTGTTTTCCACTCTGGAGCTTTTACTCAGTGGTGTCTGAAGCTTACACTTCTTTCCCGTCTCCTTGTCTAGATTCTGTCTTCCAACTGATCAATTTATCTTTGTTTGTTTGTTTTTGAGACAGAGTCTCATTTTGTTGCCCTGGGTAGAGTGCTGTGGCATCATAGCTCACAGCAACCTCGATTTCTTGGGTTTAAGCAGTTGTCTTTGCCTCAGCCTCCCAAGTAGCTGGGACTGTACATGCCTGCCGCCACGCCCAGCTGTTTTTAGATGCGGGATCTCGCTCTGGCTCAGGCTGGTCTCGAACTCCTGAGCTCAGGCAATCCATCCACCTGGGCCTCCCAGAGTGCTAGGGTTACAGGTGTGAGCCACTGCGTCCGGCCATCAATTTATCATTCAGCTGCCTTCATTTTGCTATTTAACCTATGGGGTTTAGTTTCAATTGCCAATAATTTTTTTCCTCAGATTTTCCTCCACTGCAGCTTGTAACCTTTTTCTTATACGATATGATACTGTGAACCTCTAAGGATATTAATTTCACCATTTTCAGAGTTTGACAGTGGCTGCCGTAACTCTATTTCCCTATGCATCAGCTTTCTGGTGCTTCTTTGTCTTCACATGTGTTTTCCTAAGATTCTTGTTATCTTGAGAGTCTGTGATCTCCCGTCTGTGGCTGCAGCTTTGCCTCTCACATAGCTGGGTTCACTGCCTGAGGATGCTGGAGCTGATGCCTGCAGAGTGTCAGTGGTCACTGGGCATCTCCCTGCAGCTTCAGCCCACTCATATGGTGGCCCGGTCCTGACAGCCATGCCTCCCGCTGCTTGCTCCAGGATGGGTGGACAGGCGTCTTTGCTTAGTGTTTCTGCATGTGGTTCCCCAGGGAATCGTAACTTCTCTCTCTTGCTCACTGAGCTGATTGCCTCTGAACTTGGAGGAGTCCTTGTACACTTCCCAGCAACCTCTTTAGTTGAGCTATCTTTTTCTTTCAGGGATTTCTCAAGATTTTTGACCCTTATGACACTTCCTCTTGGTCATCTGTCACTTTCGTGAATCTTTTCTTTTAAGTGGGTCCATTCTTTGTGTCATTTTGGGGGCCCACGGGTGGGAGAAAAACAGGTACATGTGGTCTGAGGGCTATTATGGTCCCACTCAGGGATAGATGTCTGAACTATTTAAGGGCACACACAAGCTCCTCCTGGGTAGAGTTGCCAGATAAAACACAGGGCATTCAGTTAAATTTAAACTTCACATAAACAATGAATAGTTGTGTTAGTATAAAGCTGACCTGTCTCTGTGCTAAAAACTTGTGAGTACATTATCTTCTGTTTATCTGAAATTTACATGTGACAAAACTCCCCCTGTTGTTTATATCTTGCATTTTTATTTGTTAAATCTGGGAACCCCACCCCTGGGTGTCTGTTGAGCAGACGCTGCACTGACTGTGGGGTGCTTGTGTGGTGGAAGGTAGAAATGAGGGGAAAGGAACTAAACATTTTGGACTCAGAGGCACAAAACTCTGTAGAACCCCAACACTGCAGACCCATTTGATACCTTCCACCCTGAGAATGGATCAAATGAAATCCTTCTTCAATGGAGACTGACTTGCCTGGTATCAATTGGGCTCTTTCTTAATTAACATTTTAAAATTAACTATATAAACAATCAAAGTCAGCAGTTCTCAACCTGTGGGTCATGACCCACAGGAACTGTCTTAAAGGGTCACGGCATTAGGAAGGTTGAGAACCACTGATCTAAGTAATAATAACTGTGAATGAATTGCTATATGGTCTATATATAAATGACATTTCAAATATGCTACTGTAAAGTCTACCAGGTTGTTTCTGATACTTTCCTTGAAATGTAAAACACTTTCTCACTAGCATTATTAAACCGTGATCTGTAATTACACTTCTAGCATTTCCATTTAGTATCACTGACTTCAAAGATGTTGAATGTTGTCTGTGACAGCCAGCTAACTATTTGCCCACAGCCTTCTGATGACATGCTAAATAAGATTCAGTGTACAGAGATAGCATAAGGAATAGTTTTTAGAGTATTCTGACCATGGGAGGCCAATGAAATCATATTAACAGCTAATCATTGTCGACATATTTGTCAAATGATGGCAAGAACTATGAACACAGCTTTCATTTTTATTTAGCAGAGGAATGGAGAACACATGCTTTCTTTACCTTAATCTCTGGAATTGAAGTTCTTTACAAAGTTGTCTACATTTTAATGGTTTCAAGTTGGAAATCTGCTTTTTATCTTTTGAAAAATCTGTAGATATCAATAATTCATTTTCCCCTTTCTTAGTTATTGTCAGGTGACAGAATTTGATTTAATACTTCCGAAGACCCCTGTCGTTTAGAATATGATTCTGCAAATAAAGAATTAGCTCCTAGTGGCCATCTGATTTGGAGTCAGATTGCTTCCTATCTGTTTATTCACATATTGGCCACACTGCCTGTGTCAGGCAGAAGGAAGGAATCAGCTTTGATGTTATCTGTATCTTTAATGGGTTTTTATTCATTGTGTAATCCATTCAAACAGCTGCTTTTTTTCTTCTACTCCAAGGCTTTGTGTATTTATTTATTTTAAAATTGCACTCATTTTGTAACATAAACTATCTAAATCTTTGGATCTAACTTACTTTTCTTTTCTGGACCTTTTGATATATAAGAATGTGTGATTCAAGGGCTTGGCTGGCACATGTACCAGGGTGAAGGGAAACCAAAGAAAAGAGAATTACAACTCAGAATTTTTACTGCAGGATTTTTCTGCTGGTTAGTAATTTACTTCCTGGATCTATATGTCCCTTTTGGGACATAACATGAAGTCCGTATGGGTGATGCGTGGTGCCCTAATGTGCATGCAGATTCACATGAATAAATGTGAATCTGTTCAGGCTTTTATTAGGGTAGGTATCTTGTTGTGCCCCTTCCTGTCAGCTCCAAGATCTGGTACATTACTCTTTTAGAACATGATTGGAAACCAGCACCTGGAGCTGCCAGGTATCTGGTGCAGGTAGGACTAGAAATCTTGGCCTCACTGAGAGAAGAGTGAGGAAGAGGTGGAGGGCAGAGGTGGAGGTGGAGGGCAGGAGGAGAGGAGTTGAGAGTTATATATAGAGAGACTGGAGAAAAAAGATGGAGAAAAGATGGAGAGAGATACGTGGTGGGAGAAAACGGAGAGAGATGGAGTGACAGGGGCAGTGAGGGGAGACGGAGAATGAGGAGCTGAAAATCTTTGTCAATAAATGCCCGTAACAGGAAACCACTTCGTCACTGGAGCAGTTCTGAATCTCAGTTATTGGCATGATGATTTCATGCAATACTTAACACAGTGGGGTCATAATGGGAGAAAAAATGAATAGTTCTTCGATGTCTGGATTTAAGTCACTATGTACTTTTCATGAATTTTTAAATTCCTGGGAATGTCATAAGCAGAATTGGGAGAGAGAAAGGAAGGAAGCTTTACTCAGTTTCCCAGAAACAATGACCAGTAAAGCCCCACGATGTCGAGATGAAAGCCCCCGACAGGGAAAATGTCCCAGTGTAGGAAGAGGGTCTGCAGGGCCCAGGCCAGGCCTTTGCCAAGGCTGCTTCCTGCGGGAGCTGTTCTCTCATCTTGAGAGACCCAGTTATGTGTGTCTCTCCCCAAGTCCATGTTCCGTTTTCAGTAACATCCTGCTGGTAGCTTGGAGTCGGCAATAAATTGTGGGAACATTTACACCGTGGGAATTGGCAAACCCTACAAACCAGGGCCTGCCCTCCCTTTCCCAGAGAACTGATCACTAAATGTGGAGCAGCACACCACTTCCAGCCTGCAATCCCTTCCAGGGACCTGTTACTGGATGATCACAAGGGACTGTTTCCCCTCCCACCTTCACCCACCCAGGGCATTGGCCTCTAGGGCTACCTGTTCTAGGTAATGTCTTGTGTTTTTGATTTTTCTCTTCCCCTCAATCAAAATGTATTTGGCCTGAGTTCCATTCCTGTAAGCTGCTCTCTGCCTCCACTCCCGTAATAGTGACCCCAGGATTGTGCTGAATTAATGGGATGTGTTTTCTCCATGCCGCATTTGAACACGTGCCATAGATCTCCTGGGTCTTCTGCAATGACGCAGATCCATGACTTAACTGGTGGGACGTCAGGCAGCGTTCAGCCCTCCGCCCACAGTGTGTTCACTGGTGTCCCACTCTCTACATTAAACCAAAGCCACATTAAAAGAGAAAAGGAAAAGTATGTTTGGATTGAAAAAGATCACTTTTAGGGTCAGTGAAATTTCCTGGGGAGCTGAGACTCTTCCCCTCGGTTTAATTTCAGTAAAAATAAAAGAGGACTGGAGATGTGATTTCCACTCTGTGCTCTCTTTGGTGGAACTTGACTGGCCCCATGTCTCCAGGGAGGCAGAAATAGGTGTGTGTGCTTTATAATTCCTTCTCCCTGTGGTGAGGACATGCCAGTGAGAAGGGGCATCCTCTCCCCAGAATCTTGGCAGGGCCCTTTCTGTGGGGTCCTGGAAAGCCTCAGAGCTCGCAGCCACCTCTAATCATTCTAAATTCTGGCCTCAAACAAGCGAATGGAACCAAAAGATAAAAAGGACAGAGAGACAGGAAAAGGAAGTGAAATATAGATTAAAATGGAAGAGCTAAGGTTATAAATGACTAAGGAAAAAAATCTCTAACAGCTTGCTTAGCTAGAAATCTCTAGAATTTTGAATGATTTGTTCCACTGAGCAGAAGAACTAGGTAGGTTGAGATATTCTTAGAAGTGATGCTTTTTTATTTTCAATTCCAATTTGGTCATCATTATCTGTGGGTTACAAGTTGACTCCCTGTTGGCCACCAAAGGGTGACATGGACACTTTACGTTGTGATCTGGGCCAAAATAAGCCACCAAAATAGGTCTACTGCAGGGACACACAGCAGATTCCGTAATTGTGAGCAAAGTCTAACTAGGAAAAGTCTTGTATCTGCGACACCGGACATTGTCTTGCACCGAATTTTCCAGTCTCTCTGTGGTTAAGATAGGCTGGTCACTAACGACAATAAACTGTGCATGCGCACGCCAGAGGCTCTAAATTTTACCGACCCGATTCATCCCTGTCTGGCTCTGGATTGTGGTTGGAAAGTGAGATGGGAGAGGAGTAGCCAGGCCCGAGGCTAATTTACACACCATCCGGTCCACGCCGCGCTAAGCTGCGAGTCTGCTGCGCCCCCAGCGGCTCCCTGGGGAAAGGCAGCAAGCGCAGATTTGCCACGTACAATTTTCCTGATTAATTGAAGAATACACGTGATTGTTCATGCTCGCAAAAGCAGGGCTGCCACCAAAAACGGATCTAATTGGGCAGATAAATAACTCTGGGGTCTCATTGCTCGCAGCTTTCCCTTTATTGAATTATTAATGCGCCCTCCCCTCCAGAGCAGCGGCGGCTAATGCCCAGTTTGACTCAGGCGGTTAATATTCTCCAATCCGTTGTAAATTGCCCTGAGGAGTTACTTCGCTAACTTCCAGCTTATATTATTGGCTCAACTTTCAAAACAGTTTTGGATTCAGGAACTTGGTAAACATTAAGCTATTTTCAGCACAACTTTTTTTTTTTTAATAAAGAAAAAAATTGGGGTTTCCTATAGTTTGCATCAGTGGCGTTTAACTGGGGCCTCCTTTGTCCTCTGATGGACATTTGGCACCGTCTAGAGACAGTTTTAGTTGTCACAGCTCGCAGGCGTATGTGCTATTGGGGCTCAGTGCGCAGAGACCACGGATGCTGTCAGTCCCCCTACCGCGCCCCACACTGCCCCAACGACAGAAGTACCCGGCTACAAATGCCAGTAAGGCTGTGGCTGAGAACTTCTGGCTTAAGCTGACTCTAAAGGGGAATAAAAAGAGTATTTATCGGGGAGCTTCTTGGCTGGGCATCTCATGCATTCTTTTATTCAAGAAGTATTTTGTGCATCACTGTTACACTTACCCGTGGCCTCCACTCCCAGGGAGGTGTTGACCCTGGCTCTTGCAGCTCACTTGTCAGCCATGTGGTGGCGCTAGTGAGGGAGTGGCCTTTCCCCTTCCTGCCCCACTTCCTGAGGAGGGAGGAGAGGAACAGGTTGTCTTAATGATTCATGGTAGGGAAATAAACATTCCTCTGGTTTTGAATTCCCAGTGTGAATTGTGAGAAGTAATATCTGAAGAAGGATTCTGCTCCCTACGAGGAATGCCCCGCCTCATTGCCAACAATAACCACTTCCGTTTTTGGACTATATTAAAGATCAGGACACTGTATGTAGATATTTTCTACCCACAAAACCCTTCCGTGGGTTGGTGTTTTGTGGGTAGGCTCAGCAAGGGTAAGCCCTCATCTGGCACTCGGAGCTGAATGCAAAGACTGCCCTGCCCCCCACCAGGCCCCACATCTGCAGCTCTGCAGCATCCTCCACACTAACCCAAGAGCAGCTTTGCTCTTTCTAATGACAATGAGCGTTTTGATTTTTGTCTGACTAGCTGTTGTTATAAAAAAAAGTGATAAGTATATCAACTGAAACCATGAACTTGCGTAAAAGAAAATAAAGCATGTTGTCCAGAAGCAAGGTCAGGGATGAGTTAGGCCAGAGAGGCCACGCTTAGAGGGGCTGGGACTCTGCACGCTTGAGGGCCCTGACCCCCTCTGCTACAGCTCGAGGCGCTGTCAGTCTGCTCCGTGCCTGGCGTGGGGGCCTCAGTCTGCCTTAGCTTTTATCAAGAAATACAGGAGCCGGCTCACCACATGAAAAGCTGTTTGGTTGCATTCAGAATGGAAGAAATTTAAGCTACAAACTATTTTTCACCTATCGAATTGGCCTAGATTGGAAAACAGGTGGAAACCCCCATGCGTGCCGGGGATGCCGGGTGGATGGGAATGGAACAGCCTTGAGTGCATTTGAAAGTCCCTAGCACCTTAACTGACCTGCCCATCTCATGTCTAGGAATTTACCCTGGGAGTTTGTCTGCTTAACTGTGTCGTTGAAGATGCTCAGTGCTTTATTCTTTATTTTTAACAGTGGAAAAAGTCCTAAATGCCCAAAGAAGGGACCTGGTTAAATGAAGCATGGTGTAATATACTGCCTTTAAAAAGAATGGGATGTATCTATTTTTGCAAACCTGGAAATGTAGTTATGTTCTACTGACTGAATGAGGAAAGTTACAAAACAGTATGTCTAGCCTAACACCTTGCATATGTGTTTTCCGTCATAAATGCATGGAAAATATCTGACAGAGTATACATCTACTTGTTTTCTGGATTCTTCTATAAAAAGTTGTACTGGAATGATGAATGGGAGATTTCCTCCTCACCTTGTATAATTGCTTTAAAGAGAACTGCCATATATTAATTTAAAATAGAAGAAAATTTTAATTGAAAGTGCATTTATTGAGCACCTATTAATTGCCAGGTGCTATACTTAGCATGAATAATACAAACACAAATGAAAGAGTTTTGTTTTTTGTTTTTTTTTTTTTCTATGAGAAAGTCATATCTAGTCAAACTTTTGCAAATACCTCTTGGCCAAAGTAACTACATTTTCCACTTTTGGGTCTTTAATTACTT
This sequence comes from Nycticebus coucang, assembly GCF_027406575.1. Lineage (NCBI taxonomy): Eukaryota > Metazoa > Chordata > Mammalia > Primates > Lorisidae > Nycticebus > Nycticebus coucang. The sequence goes on from NC_069780.1 coordinate 188,901,416, forward strand.
TGTTCCTCAAGACCATTATTAGGTTAAAATAGAAATAATGTCATTGGGTACTGTGCAGATGAATTATTCTTGTATATTTATATGAATGAAAAATTTATTTTAGAAGGTACATTTTTCATTAAAACTCATTCAGTGCATATGCTGGTCTGATATGTTGAAACTGGAGAATGGATTCACAGACACCGACTATGTGATATACACCTGGGACTAATAAGTCCCTGGTCCTTTCTTTGGAAAGTCTATTTGAGGAAATAGAAAACAAATATGGAAATAAAAACATGAATATATAATTAAACTTGAGATAAGGGCTTAGGGGACGTCAGGTTTATAAGAAGATGGGAATGCTATTTAACTTGAGAAGTTGAGGCAGGAGGATTGCTTGTGCTCAGAAGTTGGAGACTAGCATGAGCAACGTAACGAGACCCCTCCTCAAGAAAATAATAATAATGATCAAATGAAAATGTGTGTAAAGAGTAAAGAAGAACAAAAAGTATGAGAATGGGGGCAAGTTCCAGTGTGTGACATCTCAGAGGCCAGAAAAGGCTTACAAATTTAAGACATCGTGAGTGGTGATAGTTGGCTGGAGGGAGGCAGTGTAGCCAGAGCTATTGGGGTCAGAGAAGGCACAAGAGGTAGGCAGGGCCTGGTGGCACAGGGCGTGGGATGGCGGGACCCTCCTCTGTGTTCATGTGCAGGCGGCCGTTTCTCCCCTGGTGCTGCAAACAATTCTGGGATCACAGGCAAACTCCAGTTTACCCTGAGGTGGAGGAACACACAGGCCACAGTGCCTGCACGTGGTGGATAGTCCTCTTTCTTTTTTTTTTTGGAGTTACAGACACATTTATTACAGATACTGACCTCTAACCTTATTTTATTTTTTTTATTGTTGAGGATTCATTGAGGGTACAATAAGCCAGGTTACACTGATTGCAATTGTTAGGTAAAGTCCCTCTTGCAATCATGTCTTGCCCCCATAAAGTGTGACACACACCAAGGCCCCACCCACCTCCCTCCGTCCCTCTTTCTGTTCCCCCCCCATAACCATAATTGTCATTAATTGTCCTCATATCAAAATTGAGTACATAGGATTCATGCTTCTCCATTCTTGTGATGCTTTACTAAGAATAATGTCTTCCACGTCCATCCAGGTTAATACGAAGGATGTAAAGTCTCCATTTTTTTTAATGGCTGAATAGTATTCCATGGTATACATATACCACAGCTTGTTAATCCATTCCTGGGTTGGTGGGCATTTAGGCTGTTTCCACATTTTGGCGATTGTAAATTGAGCTGCAATAAACAGTCTAGTACAAGTGTCCTTATGATAAAAGGATTTTTTTCCTTCTGGGTAGATGCCCAGTAATGGGATTGCAGGATCAAATGGGAGGTCTAGCTTGAGTGCTTTGAGGTTTCTCCATACTTCCTTCCAGAAAGGTTGTACTAGTTTGCAGTCCCACCAGCAGTGTAAAAGTGTTCCCTTCTCTCCACATCCACGCCAGCATCTGCAGTTTTGAGATTTTGTGATGTGGGCCATTCTCACTGGGGTTAGATGATATCTCAGGGTTGTTTTGATTTGCATTTCTCTAATATATAGAGATGATGAACATTTTTTCATGTGTTTGTTAGCCATTCGTCTGTCGTCTTTAGAGAAAGTTCTATTCATGTCTCTTGCCCATTGATATAAGGGATTGTTGGCTTTTTTCATGTGGATTAATTTGAGTTCTCTATAGATCCTAGTTATCAAGCTTTTGTCTGATTGAAAATATGCAAATATCCTTTCCCATTGTGTAGGTTGTCTCTTTGCTTTGGTTATTGTCTCCTTAGCTGTACAGAAGCTTTTCAGTTTAATGAAGTCCCATTTGTTTATTTTTGTTGTTGTTGCAATTGCCATGGCAGTCTTCTTCATGAAGTCTTTCCCCAGGCCGATATCTTCCATTGTTTTTCCTGTGCTTTCTTGGAGGATTTTTATTGTTTCATGCCTTAAATTTAAGTCCTTTATCCATCTTGAATCAATTTTTGTGAGTGGGGAAAGGTGTGGGTCCAGTTTCAGTCTTTTCCATGTAGACATCCAGTTCTCCCAACACCATTTATTGAATAGGGAGTCTTTCCCCCAAGGTATATTCTTGTTTGGTTTATCAAAGATTAGGTGGTTGTAAGATGTTAGTTTCATTTCTTGGTTTTCAATTCAATTCCAAGTGTCTATGTTTCTGTTTTTGTGCCAGTACCATGCTGTCTTGAGCACTATGGCTTTGTAGTACAGACTAAAATCTGGTATGCTGATGCCCCCAGCTTTATTTTTATTACTAAGAAGTGCGAGTGAGTAATTCTTTGAAACATATGTGGATCCTCAGATGAAATACCACAATGTCCCAAACAAAACAAAACGAAACTAAACAAAACGTGATTCTCAGATTGCCCATTTCCTTCTGCGTCTTTTTCAAGCCAGACTCCTGTGTCCTGGTGGGAAGGCTCAGTCCTTGACTTTGATTCATGTGTGTCCCAGCTGGTGTGTCCCAGCTGGTGTCCCCAAGTGTGTGTCTGACTCCTCCGGGAGCCCCTGTAACCCCGCAGATGTTTTGGTTTAGCCTTGGCTTCAGACTCAGTCCCCTCCACGTGACATGTTCAAACTTGGCCTCAGACAGATGTGGGATGTCCAGGGCAGCTGTTCCCGGGATATTCTGCCTCAGTGTAAGGGGCCTTCTCACAGCGCAGCCCTTATCAGCTCCCCCTTTACCACGTTCTCTTTTAACTTTCTGGAGTTAAATCTCTGTGCCGCTGTTTTGGGGGTGGCCGTCTCTGATCTATGTTTTGCGTGCTGCATAACAAATAGCGGCATATTGCATGGAGTGGCCTTCGCCCTTCTGTTGAATGACCTTGCTATCTGCTGGCACCTTTGGACTCCATTGTCTTTTATTTATTTATTTATTTATTTTATTTTTTTTTATTAAATCATAGCTGTGTACATTGATATGATCATGGGGCATCATACACTCACTTCATAGACCATTTGACACATTTTCATCACAATGGTTAACATAGCCTTCCTGGCATTATCTCAGTTACTGTGCCAAGACATTTACATTCTACATTTACCAAGTTTCACAAATACCCCTGTAAGATGCAACATGGGTATAATCCCACCAATCCCCTTCCTCTACTCACCACCCTCCTCCCTCCCCTCCCTTTCCCACTTCCCCCTATTGTTAGGTTGTAACTGGGTTACAGCTTTCATGTGAAAGCCCCAAATTAGTTTCATAGTAGGGCTGAGTACATTGGGTACTTTTTCTTCCATTCTTGAGATACTTTACTAAGAAGAATATGTTCCATTGTCTTTTAGTCACCTGTTCCCAACTCTGCTCTTCAGCTCTTGACATCTGGACCCTGCCCTGCTAATCTGACACCTTCCCTCCAGCTCAGGAGAGCATGTCAGGTCTCCAGCACTTGGGGGTTGATGTCCCAGTACCCCTGTGACCCTCTCTGGCAGGCTGCAGGCCGGGCTTTTCCCAGGAGTTCTTTTGTGAGCCCATGAAAGCCCTACAGGCCGTCTGCTCCCCGCCCATCTCCCTGCTCTTCCTTCTCCTCCAGTCCTGTCCTGCCTGACTCTCTCTCCTCATTTCCTCCTCACTCTTCTCTCTAGTTAATATATTGAGCCCTAGGTGTGGTCAGAATTTGGGGGTAAAATCTTTATGCCCCGCCTGCTCCCTTTCTTGCTTGGCGACCCGGTCTGGCAGCCTGGTCTGATCCCTGAGTCCCTGCAGAGTTTAAACCTGGTCACAGCGCCCTACTGTTCTAATGGTTTCACTGGCTTATTGGCCAGGTGGTGGTCCTTAGTGTTGCCAGTGACTTCCGCATTCAGCCAATTGGGTGTATTAATTAAAGCTGTATAATTTACGGGCAAAACCGTGTTAAAATAGAAGTTAAAATTTTCTTTAATTATTTTAAGTTATTCACATGATAAGGTGATGGGGCAGTCCCTTCTCCTGCTGACTGTTACAGTTCTCGTTTATCGTGGAAATTGACAAAAGACAGAAAAAAATGCACAGTTTAAATTCAGAGTCAAGAAATGACACCAGCCGGGACACGGTGGGATGAATAGTGCTGTATCCGTAACACGAACACCAGGCAGATGTTAGAAGTTCTGCTTTTAGAGGATTTCACTTCACATGCCTGAAAATGTATCCTCAACATATCTTAGTCAACATAATTCTATATCAATGTTTGTATTTTATGTTTGTGTATAGACTTCTAAAATAATTATATAGAGATAGAAAACTGCAAAGATGCATAAAATAATACTGATTTTCTCCTGGTGGTCAGATTGTGAATGATTTTATTTTTACTTTATTTTATTTTTCTATATTTTCTGTAGTGGCCATATGCAGCCCACCCGATGAACAAAAATAGAACTATGAAAATAATGATAAAAATATCTGGACGTGAACAGAAATCAATGTTCTGCAGCTTTCTCTGGCTGATCTCCTCCTCTCCTCCCAACACTTGTATCCCCCCTCAGGATCTGATGTTTGAAACAGTTTGTTTGGCTGTTGCCCCAGACTGGGCTCAGGATTGTTTCTGTGACTATAGAGCAAAACTGGGAAAAATCCAAAACAGCCTCTGTAGAACTCTGTTCTTTGAACACAGAGCGGGAACGTTTCATTCCACACCTCACTCTCCCAGCATAGAATTGATTTCCAAAGTCACGTAATGCTATCGGGGGTGCGGTAAAAGAACAAAAATCAAAACAGAAGTCTTCCAGAGCTCTATATGATGTCTTTTCTACGTTCAAAACTGTCGAGAGGCAGATAGAAGGAAACAAAAGCAAAAACAAAACCACACACTGCCAGGCTTTTAGAGAAAAAGTGGAGGGAAAAATTTCCCACAGGACAAATGCCTTTAGTAAACATGACCAACTGTATATATTTTGAGAGAGAAAAGCAGTGGGTTGATAGTCAATGGCTTCTTTTATTTAAAAAATGGATAGCCCTGTTTTTAATAATTTGCATTCTAGATCTTACACCATAAAGAGCATCCATTTTAATAAGAGTAGCAGGTTGTTAGTTTTTCTACTTTTCTGCATTCTTTCATCAAACAAAATTGGAAATAAAACATACCACAGAGGATTTAATTTTGAGTAAATGACTTTGCTTGTAACTATTTCGTTCAGCTAGATATTTAATGAATCTTGTTAAAAGGGGACACATACAGACTCACTGGGTGAGAAGACTGTTAATAGCAATATTATTCAACATAATAAGCAGGGACCTGTAAAACTTAGTTATGATGCAGGTTTTGGATCTTAAAATAAATCTCCTTTGGTTATTTTTCTAATCAAATCAAAGACTGGTTTACTTTGGCAACAATCTCTTTGAATTTTCCTTAAGTCATTATCTGGTCCTAAGTCAAGTATTCTTTTTTCTACTGATGTTATACTGAAGAATCTTCAGTCTTTCTGGTGGGTTCTGGCTGTTATGATGTTTTGTTGAAGCCACCTCATTCTTTTCCTGAGTCAGTTGGTGATACAGAAACCTCTGGAAGGGGGTGTGTGGATACTGGGCAGGAGTGATTCTGTTCTGTCTCTGTGCAGTAATCCCTGGTAAGATTTCTCCCCAGATGCCCACCTGAACAATAATGCAGGGCGATGCACAGGTCCTGCAGGGACCAAGATGCCAGCCCCGTCATTTTGAGATCCCATTACTCATTTGTCCTCAATGCACTCATATCCTTCCTTGTGGATTTAAGGCTGTGATAAATGGATGTGAGGGGAATTGTGTTCTCCTAATTCCTACATCAGACATGGCCTCACTGAGGCCCTAACATTATCCAAGGGAGAAAGAAGAGTCTTTCCCCAGAGGGTTTACAACAAAGTTTCCACTTTCAACTTCCCATTGCCTTTTTCTTAGCCACCCATTAGAATTAAAGATGCCCTCATCATAGCAATTGCTATTAATGTTACGTTCAAAAACCGAGATCTCTTTTCCTCCTCTACTGAACTAGGCTGTTAAATTACTCATGATAATATCTGCATCATTCCCATGGGTCAGGTTGCAGGGACACCCCCTGCATTTCCTTGCTTTGAACCACAAATGTCTGTTTCTCATTCATGTTTCAGGTGCATCGGGGGTGGCTGGAGGCAGTGTTCTGAGTAATTCTCACTCTGGGTGGCAGGCTGATTGAATTCTGGGGCCGCTGTCACCTTTGATGTTGGGGGTCCTTGTGTTAGGAGGAAGAGAGCAAAGTAGATGGCCATTGACAGGCTTTCACTCGGAGGGGGCCGGGTCCTTCCTACTCACTTCTCATTGGTCAGAGAAGCCACATGGCTATGGCCAACCTCAAAGAGATGAATTGGAGGAAGTTGGAGGAAGATGTTGAACAGCACACACAATTACTATAATTCTAATTAGCTTCTTTGTATTTTATGTGACGGGCGTTGTTATGTTTGCTTTTACGTAGGAGGTTGAACAATTAAGTTGGCAAACTCATCCTAGAAAATGTGCCGTATGCCTCATTGCTGAATATCACTAGAATCACCTTCACAGTACCCCGTCAATAAGCTACGCATGGAAGCCAGGGCCTAGTCCACCCTTCAAAGCAGCTTTGGAACTCTTTTCCTGGAATGGTCATCAGAACTGTCATCATGCAAAGTCTGACAATTAAGTTTGTGAACTCATCCTAGAAAAATTGCTTTGATGGGTGGACTAAGCATTGGAGTCAGTGCACAGCTTCCCAAGGGGAGTATTTTAAGATGACTTTCATGTTATTCACAATGAAATATGTAGTGCTTTTTGTAGGATGAGTTCACGAACTTATTGTCTGGCCTGCTATGTAGTATTGTTGCATTTACTTCTCACAGCAGGTGGGAGCTGTGGTGATCCTTTTGTAATGCACGTGACTTAGAGAAGGTGCGTGCACACGGCTGTGTGATGGTACCTACCGTGCAGAATTGTGTGTGGAATCTAGATCTGTGTTTCTCCAGGGCCGAAGTTCTCAGCCCTCGCCCAGTATTGTTGCATGGTTCTTTTGAGACACACACCACAGGGACAAGGAATTTGCCACTCCTGAAATTTCATTTTTTTATGTCTCTCTGGGTCATGTAGCCCAAGAAAGTACCCTAAAGAGAAAAGAGTTTCCAGTGTGGAAGCTAGATCACTTCCTGTCTCCTGCATCAAATACTGGAGAATTCTCCTAACATGGCCATCTTAAAAGCTGCTGTGGCTGGGGATTTTCCATGTTCAGATGTTGGGATAAACCCTCTTCAGCCACTGTCTCCTTCAATCCTAATGCTCCTTCATTTCCCACAGGTGCAGTGGGCTTGCCATTTGGCGCTTGCCCAAAGTCATACACACCCCATGTTGCACAGTCAGGACTAAAAGCTACGACTCCGTGGCTCCGAGCTTGCCCTCTTAACCATCTGTGTTTCAGGATTTAAATAGCAGTACCCTACATACCCGAGGTGCTTACAGAGGATTTTCAATACACATTTGTTGGGAACTCATTACACGATGAAGGTTGCTTTAGATCAAGCATCACAAACTTTTATGCAATTGGTAATTTGGAAGAATAGGAAGGGAAAGAGTAATGAACAAAAAGTTGTCTACTCTGCTCAAGGTCCCCAGCACTTTTAGAATTCCCACTTATATCCCCATGGGATGGAGCAGACAGCTGAGGGCAGCATCCTGGTTCCATCACTTATGAATAATGATTTTGGCAAGTTGGTAAATCTCTCTGGGCCTCATTTTTCTCAGATGTGGAGTGGGGGCACCTACCTTGCTGGGACCTTCTACATGAGTTATTTGTAACAGTTGCTTAATGGATGGTGAAGGCTCTTTTTCTTTATTCCCTGGTAGGCCTCACCAGCTTCCCCAAGTAAACATTCCACCTAAGTAAAATTTATGCGTCCTTTAAACTTGGCTTTATGCCAAATACACTAGCCATAAATTACAACCTGTTACTGCTCTGAAGCCCCACCAATGTAGAAATGTTGGAAGGGTCAGAGAAATTAATCTCTTTAAGCAGGTAAAAGGGAGAAATTGATAGAATATTCTGGAGAACAATGAGGCAGGATGCATGAAAAGCTTTAAATATGTATGACCCATTGACTCCATGATTTGTCTTCTAAAAATTTGAAATACCCAGAAAGATGTATGAGCAGGAATATTTATCTGGTGTTGTGAACAGTAATTGGAAACCACTGAACGATCCAGTGGCTGGAGATGGGCTGAGTGAATGAATATCGCCTTTGGATGGATTGCTATGTAGCCATTTAAACCAGATTTTTAAGTAGTATTCAAGGATTTGCATGAAAATGGAGTGCTCCCAATTTTATGTGATATGAATTTTTTACATACATAAAGTTTACATGGAGGACATGCCTCCAAGGTCACCAGAAATCACAAATAATACACTAACGAGATATAATTCACTATCACTTGCTTTGTACTTTTTTGTACTTTCTAAAATTTCTTCACATGCATGCATAGTTTGAAAAACATTATTACTATTTTTTTTTAGTTTAAAGAAGGATAAGAAAACCCTCTGAGGAATGTTTAGTACCCATACTGACAGTTTTTAGGTTACCCTAGAAAGCTGTAGAACGCAGGAGCCATTCCCAAGGAGGACCCCTGGGAAGCTGGTCCAACTCGGAATGAGATTTGTCAACATCTCCAGTCTACATGCTATTAGGGGAGGAGTCCTCTTAACATCTTAAGTCAGACATTTCTAAATTTGCAAAATTACTGTCATTTACTGCTATTACAGCTACCAGAAGAGACAATGCCTGTCACTTTCCCAAGTTCTGCTCTGAATACTGAGTCTTTCCCTGACCTTCCCCATGGTTTCAGGGGCAGGGTGAGTCAGTGGGGCAAGGGGCAGCCTGCCTTTCTAAGTCTGGACTTGGTAGTTACCTCGATGTGAGTAACACCCATCTCCGAAAGCCCCAGCAAAGCTGCTTACCTAGCTCTGCTCTCCTCGTAATGGGGATAATAATACTGATTTGCTTACCTAGCTCACTGGGGTGTTGTAAAGATTAGTTAGACTTTGCTAGTCAAAGGTCTTTGAAGTTTTAGTGCCCTGAATGGTGTTATTACTAAGAAACCTGTGAAACTTTCATCTGCACCGCTGCCTTATTTGTACCATTTAAAACTTCAGTGCGGGGAGCCAGTCTCCCACTGCGCCCGGACGGGCTCAGGCCTGCCCAGACCTTCCGCCCACCCCTGCTCCCACCTTGAGGCGCAGAGCTGCCTCGGCCTGCTCCCTGCCTCAGCCTGACTCTGCCTTGTGCCTCCCGGTGCTCATTCATGAAATTGTGCCAAGGCAGAAAGACACCCTTACGTTGCTGACAGTCTTCTGGCCTGTGCTAGGAAACAAAGCCATTTTTTTTCTAGCTGTGGCCACTCGGGCAGCCATGGGGTTTCTCAGCATGACATGGCCAAACAGAAGCTTGGAGACCTCTGGCCCATGCCCCAAAGTTCCCACCCTTTGGAAGTAGAAAGTGCCCAGAGTCACGGCCTGTGAATAAGTAACTGCTCCCCTGGCTGAGAGCAGGTCACACGGCTCCTCTCACTGTTCCCAGCACCTGGATTGTTTTGCTATTACAGGATTAGAAAGGCTGAGCCTTTGAGGAAGAACACTGACTTGGACAATTATTTATGAGGAGGCCTTTGCTATCTTCTACTGCTTACTAAGAATAATGAAGCTTGGGCGTCGCCTGTGGCTCAAGGCGCCGGTCCCATATACCCGGGGTGGCGGGTTCAAGCTTGGCCCCGGCCAAAAAACTGCAAAAAAAAAAAAAAAAAGAAAAAAAAATGAAGCTCATCTCTGCCTTGTTACTGCAGAGGCTCTCCTTGTCCCTCACACCTGCCCACTCCTGTGATAAATCTGAGACACACGGGTACGAAAAGGCATCTCTCCTTTGGCAGTGACTGTGAATAGTAGTTTAGAAATGTTTATTGGGAGTGGATGCCAAGTATTTAATGCTGAGTGGGAAGAGGAAGAATGAGAAAAATCAGCCAACTACTCAAATGAAACCAAGCCCAGGTCATTAGCACCGAAATATTTATCAGAAATATTGAAAATAAGAACTTCATAGCAATGTGGGACATACTGTCTTCATCCCGTGACTGTCAGGCAGTAGGATTTCCTTATCTAAAAATACATTTACCTCTTTCCCAAGTTAGAAATTTCAGAATCAGGCCTAACAGGCAGTGTACCTTCTTCAAACCCATGGAATATCCCCTAAAAATCATTTACTGTACCCCTAGAATCACCCACATTTCTCCATCTCCCTTCCCCTAAATAGCAGGGTATTTAGCTATTTACCTCATTGGGATATTGGGCACTCACTCAGGGATTCTCTCCTATGTGCTAATAAATTTGTCAGCCTTTTCTCTTATTATAAAATAAAAACCAAAATAAAATAGTGTCTTAATATTAAAAAAAATCCAGAATCATTTTAAATTCTAATTTCTTTCAGAATCCGTTTCTAATAGTCAGCTCCCAAATTCTCTGTTGTAAGCATCCCCCAATGTGAAACAGCTTTTTAAAATTTTTATTTATTTTGTTTTTTTTTTCAGTCATATACACATAGATCATGAATACATTTATGCATATGTGGGGTACAATGTATTGATTTGTTTATACAATTTGGAGTGCTTCCATCAAACTAATTAATATAGCTTTCGCCTCATTTACTTGATTATTGTGTTAAGACATTTATGTTCTATACTTGATAGATTTGACTTGTACCCTTGCAGTATGCTCCGTAGGAACAGCTTTTTTATCCAGTCTTTTCAGCCACCTTGACGGTGTGAGGCGCACTTTCCTCAATGGCCTGGTGACTCCTCTCACTCCTCTGGTTTAATTCTGCTTCCCAGTGTTCCCTATTTGGGTACCCCGCTTTCAGATCTGACTGGCTTCACATTGCCCTTGATGTAAAGTAAGAAATAGACTTTACTTATATGCAGATTCTTTCTATAGTGTCAAAGAAAAATTGCACTGGGCGAGTCAACAGGTAAGGGAGACAGTGAAGACTATTACAGTAGGGCTGGGGACATTGCCACGGGTGGGGGTGGAGGGAGACTGAGCTCAGCTGTGCTCAGAGCACAAGCAGGAGGCTTCTAAGCACTGTGCTGCGCAGGGGAAAAGTGCTGGGGGGTGTCAGGGGAGGCTGGCCAGTGTGATTAGGCCATCTGCCTTTGCTAATTGATGCTTATCAAAATTAGGCTCTGTCTTAGTCCATTTTCTGTGATTATAACAGAATACCAAAGATGGAGTCATTTATAAAGTAAAGGCATTTATTTTTAACAGTCAGGGAGGCTGGGAAGTTCCGGGTTGGGGGGCTGCATCTGGTGGTGGTCTTCATACTGCATGATAATGTGGTGACACGGCAAGAGCTGCCCCACCTCCAAATACATAGACACCTGAAATTTGGGGGACACACGCAGGCCACAGCAAGCTCTGGGCCTCCTACAGAGACTAGGAGATGGGGTGGAGGGATCTTTCTTGATCATTACATCTCACAGGGCTGGCTCCCACATCCTTGAGAAAGACAGAACTGGGGTGTCAAATTGGCAAGAGGCTGGGGGGCGATTCACATCTCAAAGGGGCAGAGGAAGAATTATGTTCTTACCCTCTCCCTTCAGGGCCCTGCATAGTCCTCTGCATGCTTTGAGATGTCACCTTGCCATTCCAGACAGTGAACAGTTCTTTTGCCGAAGGACCCCAATTGTTGTAAAGCAATGAAATACCTATGTGGCAGTCAACCCCGTGGACTATAATGAGCATACAGGGGTGGGGAAACTTTTCATGTTGGAATCCATGTTAATTTAGCTGTGGTTGAACAAGGTGACTTCAAGAAACTTCAATCAGATATACTTAAAAATGTACATTATTTTGTAAAAATCTAACTACAACTTAATAATTAAGAAAAGAAGAACTGTTAGTTAATTTTAAAGTTTACTACCCTTTTAATGACTTTGTCTTGTCTGCTTTTTGTCGGAAAACACTTGAATATTTGTTTGCAGCATGGAGCTGGGCAGTTTCAGCTGATCCTCTATAAGGGTGTCAGTCATCAGTGACCCTGAGGGTGTCTTGATTTGGGTTAGGAAGGAAAAGGTAGATTCACAGCAGTAAGTGGTTGAAAAGCAAGAAAGCATTTTGGGAGCATGTTGTGGAAAGTGGGATATTCTGCTGCATTTGTCCATATTTCAAAATTCGATCTTTTCGTTATCAAACAATGAGTTTAAAATGTCATCTACTGACAGTCAAGTTCATCTGTAGTTCTTTAGGTGCCTTGGTCATATGAACAGATGAGGCTGAAATGCTAATTAGAATGTGATGTTATGATTCTCAAAGTCATTGAAACTTTTATTGCATTCTCCAATTAATAGTTCTATGACAGCTGTGTACCCTTGAAATGATTCACATATATCATCCTGCTTATCAATGACCTTTGCTACCTGAAAAAAATGTTCATCCAAAATTTCCTTTTGAAGAAATGTTCTACGTTTTTTTCAAAATGCTAATTTTTTTTGCCACATTCATATGTAGACTTAGTTTACCTTGCAAAGAAACATTCAAGTTGTTTTGACTTGACATGACATCACACAGAAATACTGTGTTTTTATAGAAATCTTTCAGTAATTCACATTGCTGATTCTGCTCTCTTAAAACTTAATGATCTGTTTTCACAGAGGTAAAATATGGCTAACACACCTGTCCCTGTGATAGACAACACACTTCAGAAGATACAGCAGATCCACCCTGAGTATGTCACCCTTCAACTTTAGAATGTTACCAAACTGACGGTGCATGTTGCATTTGGAAGAATATAGTTAACAATACTTACAACTTATTACAAAGTGTCCCTTAAAACAGTAGCACAGAGGTTTTGCTGATGCAGGATAGAATGAAAAGAGCATCTGGTTCTATTCATACTTTTTTATCTGTGCAATAAACCCTTCATATTTTCCTGTCATGGAAGGTGCACTGCCTGTACATATACTCACTAAATTTACTGAATTTAATCCAACTTTCATGTCATTTATCTTAAAAGTTATTGAATATAACCTGTTTCCTGTGTTTTGCTTGCTAGAGTGCTCAAAGTGAGTAACTCTCTGTAGTAAAGAAAATCTTCTGTTATGACCCAAATGAAGAATAAAACATGCTCTGAGTCAGTAGTATCAGTAGATTCATCAAGAACAGTCAGGTCATATGTATTTTCCTTTTGGAGTATTGCATGAAGTTGTTTTAAGGTGAAGGCTAATTCATGTCACCGATCAGTTGTGGTTCTCCTTGAAAGAGGCAGTTGTTTGTACTTTGAAATGTTGTCGGAGTCTAAGCTTCCCAGACTTCAACAGTGCATTCTTTCACAATTTCTACAAAAAGAAATGTCTTCCCTTTTTCCCCTGCATATAAACTACTTTATAAGTTGCCTCAGTGGTATTATTTCCAGGTCTTATTGCTGCTTGAAAGAATTGTCTTTGCTTTTGCTTATCATCTTTTAATTTCTACAATACAACCTTTCAAGCTTCTGCCCCTAATTTAAAGTATTTGTGGTCCTTGTGAGTTTTGTAATGCTGGTGAGCATTGAATTTCTTTAATGTTGATATCGGAGTGTCACAAAGCAAGCAAATCATCTTAGCTTTAGCAGAAACAAGGTAATACTGTAATTCCCTGTCCTCATTAAAATATCTGTTCTCTTCCTTCAGTATTCCCCTGATCTTTGACATGAAGGGCTGGCTGTTAAGCAGATGGAATTAGAAAATACTGTTGAGCTGTGCAACTTTTCACAGATTCCACTTCAAACCAAGACAAAGTGTCCCACTGTCAAAGTTGATAGTGGACCTGCACCCTTGACTCCCATAAACTCTCACTAGCCAGCCTCCTGTAGTAGGCACCAGTTGGGAGGAGAAAGTTGGAACTACATCATGAGCTTAGTGGCCGTCAATTTAGCCCTTATAGCTGACTAATGTTCTAATTGGGCTGGTCAATCTGGAAGGATTATTTCATTAAAACTTATTTTATTCTTTTGTATTTTATTTTATTTTAGATAGGTATTATTTTTATTTTTTATTAGGTCATAAGCACATAGATCATGTATACATTAATGCATTTATGGGGTACAATGTGCTGATTTTAAATACAATTTGGAATGCTTACATCAAACTAGTTAGTATAGCCTTCACCTCATTTACTTAATTATTGTGTTAAGACATTTATAGTCTATGCTTAATAGATTTGACATGTACCCTTGCAAAATGCACCATAGAAAAATGTCCATTTAAAAAATAAAAGTATATAAAGAACAAAAATGTATTAATAAGAATAAAAGGATTTGTTATGTAAAATTTGGATTCAGCCAATAGGGTACATTTAAGGATCTAGGGCCCCTATCACCCCGGAGTATACAGTTGTCCCCTGAGTATCTGCGGGGTTAGTTCCAGGAGTCCATAAATACTGAAATCCATGCATGCTCAAGTCCCTCAAATAAAATGGAGTAGCATTTGCTTATGACATTCACACATCCTCTCCTGTACTTTAAACAATCTCTAGTTTCCTTACGAAATTGAATCCAATGCCTGTATATCACTCTGTTGGAATGGATTCAACGTCATGCTCGCTATGTGACAAATTTAAGTTTTGCTTTTTGAAACTTTGTAGAATTTTCTCCCTGCATCCCACCCCGCAACAGTTTTGAGCCATGCATGGTTGGTTAAATCCATGCCTGTGGAACCCGGGGATTATAGAGTATATCCCTGACTGTGTTCAGCATATTGTGGCATATCACGGGTGCTTAAAACACTCCTTTTTGGTTTCTCCCAATAGTTTCAAGGTTGACATATGTGGTCATTTTTCTGAAAATTGTCTAAATTTTAACCCTTATGAGAATCATATATTTTACATAAGATTATGATTTTAATGTGAAAATTAAAAAACAATTCAAATGCAGACTCACAGATAAGCTAGAAGTTTCATAGGAATCATCTGGTCACATGTTAAGACTATAACTCTGAGGTCCTGACTTAGGAAGCCCAGGGCAGGTCCAGGACCCTGCTTTTTGATATTTTTTAGTGATTCTGGTGGGGAACCAGGACCCAGAACTAAATGACCTGGTGTCATACGTGTATAGTTTCATAGCTTGTGCTGATGACTGGAAGTGGGGCTCCTCAAATCAGCAATGCGAGGAAGCATTGTTAGGGGATGACTAGAAAATAGGTGTGGGGGAAGAATGCAGCAAAACTCCCACCACGGGTGGTGTAGGCAACATAGGACTTGCTGGCAGCTGTGAAAGGAAACCCAAGTGCATTTAGGACTAATGATGTTGTTACAGGGCTAGAAGATCACACAGGGAGCAATCATGTGAGCACTTTCATCACTTTCTCACATTTTCTCCTTGTTCCCACTTCAGAGAGGGTATGATTGTTAATTGGCTTCAATGCCAGGGTCAAGGCTGCTGCCGGCCAGGATGCCATTGGTGCCTGGGTCCCAGCTCCCTCAGTTTGCGGTTTGGAGATCCCCATTTGAACTCTGATTTGACTAGCCAGCAAAACAAAACATATAGTTTTTGTAAAATATATTGATCACTTTTAAAAGTAAAGAAAGTTTAACAATTTTTAAACATGATTGAAACAGAGTGCACGGATTTGGTAAACAGTTCAGACAGGGGAAGTGTGTGAATGTTGACGCCCTCCCCAGTGGCCAGCACTGTTAGCAGGGTCTTATTGTTTCTCTACAGAACTTTTCCAAGCAGATGGAAACATCTATGTAAGTATATATGCTCCGTATAAGAAATGGGAGCTTAGACCCTGCTGTGGCTCCTGCTTTATCATGTAACTATCTTCCAAGTAGTTGTAGGGCAGCAAATGGATTTACCCTACACTTTTCAAGGCCTGCGTGAAAGTTACTGTTACCTGGATCTAGTCCAGATGTTCTCTATCAGGGCAATTTCATTTCCTTGGGGATATTTGACAATTTCCCATATTTGAAATGATGTTTTGTTGTCACAATTCAGTGCAGGGCCTCTCTAGAGAGTAGAGGCCAGGGACGCTGCTAGGCACCCTGCAAAACAGAAGAAGGACGGCTTCACAACAGAGAATTATTTGTCCTCAAGTATCAGCAATGATTAGTAGGGAAATCTGATAGAGCATTATAGATTTTGAAAGACTCCTATGATTTTGCTTTTAGAATGTAGCTTATTAACCAATAACAACATAGGTAATATTCTTCCAAAGCCACAAAATGTGCCCATTAAAAACACCTTTTGGTGGGGAGTGAACTCCTTTTCCAGCAGAGTTACGTGGTGAGCATATTCCTGTCCACTCTGATTGTTGCAGCTCTTGCTTTGGAAACAGTTTGGTGATCTCACTATTTCCTCCCATAATATTCACTACCCCTCGCCATTTCCTACCGCTCAGCTTCCTTGGACGAGATGGAGCCGTTTGGGACAGAGGAAAATCGTGTTGGCAGCGAAGGCCTCAGTGGGCCGGAGCACCTGCAGAACCTATAATTTTGCAGCAAAATAAAGAGTATCCATTTTTAGCACCAGAGGGTTTTTTTTCCTTACGGTTTTGATTTAGGCGTCTTTATTTTCGTAGTCAGTCCTCTGTGTTTACTCAGGCCCAGAAAAAAGTCTGCTCTTTTTAAAATAGAGTGATTGCAACTGACAAAGTTTAGCAAAACAAAAACTGGAAAAATCATACTTAATTTTTAAAGACCTTGTCCTGACCTCCTGCCCTTTCCTGGAGAGGCCATGGACAGGCAGCTTTCAGAAGTCAGGTGATGCTCGAACAGGATGTTGGGTCTTGTTTCTTTCTATATCTGACACAAGTCTGTCAAACACAGTTTTTCACAAAATTCCCCTCTTCCCTTCGATTGTTTCCCTGCCCTTTACTTGGCACTGTTGGCTGTCAGAAGCTGCACTTGGCTCTTGAGACTCCCCTGTCTGTTATGTTTTCAGACTACGTCATTCCCAAATATGACTTTCTTGTTCTGAGTATAGAGGTCCCATGAGCTGCGTCTTCCTGAGAGTGTCCATCTAAGGTGCATCCTTATTTTTCCAGACGTGGTTTTGGGGAAGATTTGCTGAGCATGTCATTCAGACTGGGGGTGCAGGTGCTCTGAGTCCTAGAATTGGGGAAAGTGTGAGGGCTAATGGGGGTCATAGCTGCCTTCACTATGTAAGCCCAGGTTGTAGGTGGTGATGCCTCCTTTCTCACGATGGGAGCACATAGGGCAGTGACCAAGACATTTGTGTGTTTTGTCTCTTATGTTTGCAGTCCCTAACGCCCGAGCTGTGGTCAGTACTGGTCTGAGGGCTGTTAGGAACTGGGTCCCACAGCAGGAAGCGAGGCAGGCGAGCCAGTGAATCTTCTTCTGTGTGTGTAGCCCAGGCGTCCTCAAACTTTTTCAACAGGGGGCCAATTCACTGTCCCTCAGACCGTTGGCGGGCCGGACTATAGTTTAAAACAAAAAACTATGAACAAATTCCTATGCACACTGCACATATCTTATTTTGAAGTAAAAAACAAAACGGGAACAAATACAATTCGCACGGCGTCATGTGGCCTGCGGGCTGCAGTTTGAGGATGTCTGGATAGCCCCTGCTGATGGCTCCCACCCGCCTGAGCTCCGCCTCCTGTCAGACCAGCAGCAGCATTAGATTAAGGGCAAAGCCTACTAAAAACCACGCACAGGAGGGATCCAGGTGGCGTGCTCCTGATGAGAATCTAGTGCCTGGTGAGCCGAGGTGGAGCTGAGGTGGTGACGCTGGCGCTAGGGAGCAACTCTAAGTATAGGTGACCATTAGCAGAGAGGTGGGACTGCACAGAGGCCACAGTAAATCAATTGCTTGCACAGTTATATCAAAACCAACCACCCCTACCTTCCTCTCTCCCACCATGGAAAAATTATCTTTCATGACACTGGTCCCTGGTACCAAAAGGTTGGGGACAAATGGTGTCCCAGTTCCAGTGTCTCTTTGATTCCTGCTTTTCTGGGTAGGAAGGCTGACAGAATGGAAGGCTCCCTGTTTCCTCCGTAACAGTTGTGTAGTGAGGTATCTCTTACTATACCACTGCCTGGAGATGCTTGTTCGGGGGCGGGAGGGAGCAAGGTGTGCTGGGGGATGCCGAGGGGTGTTTCTGAACAGGTGTTCGTGACCCCGGGTTTGATCCTGCCATACAAGCCAGGTAGCAGTGGGTCTCTAGTTGGAACACTATCATTCTCTGCGCCCTTCTACTGTCAAGCCCACCATTACTTGGCAGCCAGGAATTGATTTTTCAGATTCTAACTAAAGACCTTGTCTTCCCTGGGCCATTAGTAATGACATGGACAGGCTGAGGTTTGCACGCAGCTGGAGGCGGCTGCTGTAAGCCTTTCCCTTTGATGTGAACTACATCTGAGCTCTGAGCTGGCTCTGACCTTTGCTTTGTTGTAAATGGGAATTTTACTACCTCCCAGGCCTCCCAGATACTCTGAAAGATTCAGTGAGGATTCTCCTGTGACCCTCGAGGAGAACAAAATCAAGTCTATAGGAATATCTGGGATTCAGCCTTCCCATCTTCCTGCTTTACCAAAATAGTTTCCTAACTGATCTTTACCAGGAGCTTCTAGCCATCATTTCTGTACTAGGAAATCTCTACCCTGAATGCACGTATGGGAGAAGCCAGGGACTAAGGAAAGAGGCATTTCCATGAATGATGTAAATTACAGTGGGAGTATCTGTAATCAGTTTTCTTAGCCATTTGGGGGGTAAGGTCCTAAGAGAAGCCATATGGTACTTGCTAAGCAAGGTTTAGGGAAATTTAAGTAACAAATTGAGGAAAAAATTGGCAGCTTGCCCGTTATAAAAATGGCAAAGTAGATACTAGGTTAACCGAATGTAAGTCCGAAGGTAACAAATAAGCTGACAAATTTTAAAACCTAATGACAAAGGTTATCATAGTTTCTTCTCAATACATGCCTTTTATGGAATATTTATTTTCGTGTGATTATATTATATACTATCATTAAAGGAGAATGGATTTTATGAGACAGCAATTCCTTAATATTTGGGAATTACAAAATGGAAATCTAGAACATTTAGCTCAGTTTCGAGTTGATAAGCATGTCAGAACATGGAAACATTTTTCTCTACCCACAGAGAGTAGTGAGTGAAACATTTGGCTTTGTGTAGCAGAATTTTTCTAGTTAGATATCTAAGCAGATTATATTTTATTATATGCATTTTTAAATCTTTAACAACAGACAAAGTGAAGTAATTTATTTAAACATATCAATCATATTTAAATTAACTCATAAACATACTTTCAAAATATGCTTTAATACCCACATAGACATTTTCATGTTTGGGGGATGTATTTTTTAATCTATAGGATGTATGGAAATAGATTGCTGCATCTTTGCTCAAATATATTGCTTTGTTAAAAATGTTTTGTTCTCTGTAAAAACAAAGAGCCGATATTCATGGTGATAGTAACGTATTTTCTGGTGAATTTATTGATAATCATTCTATTCCATGAGCTGCTAATAGCACACAATTTAGCAATGTGGTAGTTTACTCAGGCCTGGTCCAGATTTTTCATTTATATTATTGACAAAAATCTCAATAAACATCTTCTTGAGTGTTCTCAGGATGGTTTATGTGAATTCTCAGAATTCTGAAGTTAAACATTAGCAGTACCTGCTGTGGTACTGTGTAATCATCACGGGTCAGAAGGGAACTCTTTGTTGTTGGAAACTAACGATAAAATGTCTCGATCTTATGTTATTTTGTGTCTTATGTGATTGAGGCCTTCATGTCTTTAGAATTATTGCAGAATTGTGAATGGAAAAAGACTCAGTTTTGTGCTGTAATTAAAAAGTAATCTTACTAAAATCAGGCATTTAAGATACATATATAATATATATCATTTATAATAGAACAGTTTCATTGAATAAACTATTATAAAGGAAATTACTGTTACTCTACATTTAACAACTTGAGATTTAATAGCCGTATCAGTTACCTATGAATATATAAAAATATAACAAACTTAGTGGCTTGAAAGAACGTATGTTTACCCCCTCACCATTTCTGTGGTTTGGGTGTCTGGACATGGTTTAGCTGGGTTCCCCGCAGGGCTGCAATTACAGGCACTTGGCTGGGGCTGGGGTCTCATGTGAGTGCCTGGCTGGGGAAGACTTCATGGTTCATTTGTGTTACTGGCAGAATTTGTCTCCTTGTCGTCAGAGGATCCAGGGCTAGTTTTCTTGCTGGAAGATTCAGCTTCTAGAACGTTCCCACAGTTCCTAGTCATGCCGACTTTTATGACAAGGCCATTTGATTCCAAAAGCCAGACAGGGAGGAAGAGACTCTGGAAAGCTCGTTGCTGCAATGGACTCTAATGTCATCTATAATCGTGCCTGTGTGTTTTCTTTGCTTTGTTCTGTAGGTAGAAGTGAGTCACAGGTCCCACGTACTCTCGAGGAGCTGGGTTATGCTAGGGCGTGAGTACAAGGAGCAGGTATCAGGGAAGACACCTTAAAGTCTGCCTGAGACATGGTCCAGTGATGGCTTTTCAAGAAACATTGCTAGTTTTTCAGGAAAACAGTGTAATTATGTACACATTTTTAAAAATGTAAGAGTGGACATTAGCTATTAACTTTATGTATCGTACATAGTATGTAACATACATTTTTTTGCTACTGGGATTGATAAAAATCTTCCTGGTTCACATTTGCTTGCAAAAACAGATCAGAGCAATGGCTAAGCCTTCTTAGACTTCTTGTATCAGTTTTCATCCAACACAGGTTACCTTTTTCTAACTAGAGCTCTTAAGTCTTCTATGGGGGCTTTAAAGATTGTCATTTGATACAAATCTGATCATAAAATGTGTAGGTCTTCGAGACTCCTTCCTGGGAGCCTCTCTGCTTCTCTCTGCCTGTTAGGTTCCTGAAACATTGATGTTCCCATAAGCTCTGTGGAGTTGACACTGCTATTCATGGCAATTCAGGGACTCCGGTGATTCATTTCACAGCAAACTTGCCTTCAGACATGGAGACTGGCTCTCAGCAGGATCTCCTCACCTGCCCTGGGAGCCTCAGTGCCTGACTCCTCAGGAAGGCCCCAGGGCAGTCTGCAGCCGCCTTCCTGGGCTTGGTGGTGGCAGTCTGACCACGAGCCACCTGTGTCTCCTCAACTGGTTTATTCCTCACATACTTCCAGGGTGGAGCAGCTTAGAGTCTGAGGAAAGGGCATCCTTGGCAAACGCTGGTCTTAGTTTCAGGTTTATACTTTCTAAATTATTTTGAAAGGTGGAGAAGGAGTGCAAAATTGGATTACGTTTTAGAGGTGAGCAGACCTGGAGATTTAGATGAGAACCAAACCACTGTTACAGGGCAAAAAAGGGGACTATTTGTCATCTGCTCTTTGTGGCTTTAGATTTTGTGGTACGTAACTGCTTTGCGCCAACTACAAATAAAAGGAAAACTGTTGATTATTTGAGAATAAATTTTCTTTCCTTTTGTACCTCATATGAAAATCTGCCCTGTGACCTTTTCATAGCATGTGGCTCCAAAAGGTATCAAATTGATGTATTTAATGTTTTTGTTTGAAAAATTGCTGGGAGAAAAAAAATGTGTCCCTGAAAGGAATTGTATGAGTCTTTGCCATTCAAATCAAATCCCTAGATAACTAGATATTCTAGACATGAAATAGGCATTAAAAAAAAATCTTACAGGGTTCATTTTTTATATTAGGCTGTGAGGCCCTGGGAGGTAAAGTGTTGGATACAAGCTCAGAGAGTGGATAACTCCAGCCCTCTTGGCTGTCAGGCCTTTGGAGTCTGAAGCAATTTTGCCTGCTATAATGATAGTAATATTGAAGAAACCTTCAATGAGAGCGACTTTGAGCCAGGAACTTGGCACATACATTTTTGAAACCTCAATATGTACTACAACCTGGTTGCCCTCTATTGCAGAAAAGAAATCCAGAAAAGTTAAAAAAGAAAAAAAAAAAAAAAAAAACAACCCATTAATGTGAAAAGCAAACATGTTCTCTCTACACAGGTAGAAAGTGGTGGGTTGCCGTGACATTTCTGCTCCTCAGTGAAGGACGTGTCCTGGGCTTTTAAAAGTATTTTGGGAGGTTCTGGGCTATACTTTGTAAATTCAGGAATTGAATTTAAAAGCAGTAGGGTTTTTAGTACAGACAGGGAGACCAATTATTTCCTAAAAGCTCTGAAATAGACACACACTTGGGTTAATTTGATGGGTGTGTCCAACCTGTGGCCCACATGCAGATGTTTTGCTTATCTGTAGCAGCAGGTGTCACGAAAATATGTATAGGTTTTTTCTTTGTTTTGGTCGTCAGGTTTCCTTAGTGTCTGTGCATTTAATCTTTGGCTCTAGACAACTCATTCTTCCAGTGTGAGGCAGAGAAGCCAAATGATGGCGGTGGTGGTGGGGTCGTGGCGTGACCGTGCTAGGCTCCTGGGGGCTTTGAGACACCTCAGGATGGAGGAAGTTTTCCTGGAGAGGTGAAAGTTCCTTCACAGAAGGGTCCGATCAGGGGGGGGGCCCTTCTGACGCTTCTCTGCAGGCCTCTCGGGCATCATTTAAACCCTTCATGAATGGCGATTTCCAAATGGTTTTTCAAAATGATGTCTGGTAAGATCCAATGCTTCTTGAAGTTTTCCCCAGTGCACTGAGTGCCCCCCCACCCCCCGCCTTGAATCAGTGTTTATTTTTAAAAGCTTTTGTGGTTCCAGCCTTCTGCCTCTGTTATTGCAGCTGGATGGACTCAGACTTCCCTTTTCTCCTCAGCCCCTTTGTGGTTTGGGGTCCCGTGGGCTGCCTGAGGACTGGACTGAAGGGGTGGAGTCCAAGACCAGGGACGCACATGCTTTCAGTTAGTGCCTAGAGTCACAGGTGACCTTGACTGCACGCTGCCTGCTCAATGAAACCTCCCTCTCTTCTCCGCATCCTGCCTCTCTGTAGTCCCCTCGAATTTCCTGGAAGGTGAGGGGGCATTTTGTTCTCTGCTTCTTATCGCCCTTCCCCTTCTCTAGCCAAATCCTGATTCTCACCCACACTGTGAGCCTGACACTGTCTTTTCAGAAGTGGCCCAGTGCAGAAGACAGGTTAAACTTCCCAGGAAGGCAGGCATGCGACTGCCACACACAGTTCCCTCCCTGGCCTGGCTGGGCACACAGCAGCTGTATGTCCAGCTGTGCAGCCAAGAGCTAAGGCCCCCTGAAAGATGAAGCTGGGGAGTGGAGATTCTGTAGGGAACCCAGGAGGACTTACTTGGGTTAGAATTTCTGTCCCAATGCAAGTCCTATAAATGCAGGCCTCTCGGAAACAAAGAGCTGGCCCTATGGTCACTGCCAGAGACTTGGTTCTTTTTACACCCCTCGTCTGCATTGTCCTACAACTGTACTGATCACTTTCTCCTTTTGATGGAGGGGAGGCTTTGGAGGCTCTCAGATAACTTGTCTCCTGATTCCTGGATGGAAGGATCTTCTATAAGTTTTAGTCAAATCTCAACCATTTTTTGGTTTTCAGTTCAAAATTTCAATAGGGCTGAAGCCTTGCTTTCATGTTGACACTGGATCTCTTTAGAGAGCCCAGTTTACTTAATTGCACACACATCCTTATTTTCACATCAAATATTCTGAGCAATCGGGGAATTTTTAGAATCACATTTGGCCAAAATGACACTTAATGGTACAGTCATTGAAAAAAATGACACTAAATGGCAGTCATTGAAAAATAATCACAATTTCTTACTATAGGATCACTTGATTCCAGTTTGAAACCCTAATCTGTTCTGGCGCATTCATAAAGGCACACTGCTTCCAAGTTTCGATGTTTTCTCCAGAAATAAACTGTCATATGTCAGCTAACTGGGAAACTGAGAGAGATGTGGTTAGTTTACGACCCCTCAGCTTCAGGGACGGCCCATCTGATGTGCTGGAATGATGAGACCAGAGACTGAATCCTGCTTTTAACTGTTGAGTTTAGTTTTTCCCTCATCCACGTTATTTTGATTTTCTTTATGAATGCATTTACGCAGCCCACCAACTTACAGTTTTGTGATCATGATAGAAACTGCTGTTTCTTGAATTTGGAAAATAGTATGCGCAATCCTTTATTAACACACCTTCTTAATCTGAGGATGAACTGATTCTCTTAGTTTTGTTCACTTTCTTTTGACAACTGACAATATGGAAGTAGAGCTGGTGAGAGAGAGACTCAGTATTTTTCTTTTATCATAAAGGGAGGAGCATGATCTAGAAGGAAGGCGATTCCATTCCAAAGGATGATGCTTACAGTTCTTAGGATTATAATTCAGCGGGAGACGCTGCAAGCTGAGAAGAGCGTAAGGTTGTCAGGAAGCAACAGAGCAAGGGCTTTGGACCTTAGTCCATGACATTTAAGAATTGTCTTGTCCCAGCTACTCGGGAGGCTGAGGCAAGAGAATCACTTAAGCTCAGGAGTTGGAGGTTGCTGTGAGCTGTGTGACGCCACGGCACTCTACCGAGGGCCATAAAGGGAGACTCTGTCTCTACAAAAAAAAAAAAAAAAGTATATGAAGAATTGTCTTGCTTTTTTTTTTCAATGTTAAAGATCTCAGAGGAGTATTAAAAGTGACTCAATTAAATTAAGATACCTTTCTGGACTAAAAAAGTAAAAATAATAATAATAAAATAAATCAGTACTGGTTGTTCTGTACAGTTTAACTTTTTTCTCCTTTGCATGTTTTACAGCAAGAAAACCTTTTACAATTCAAACTTAACAGATGAGCTTAACAGATGAGACTGCATCGAAGGGGCCACTACTGAGTGTGCTGGCGTTTGTTTAGGGTTCAAGTTAATAGCCTGGATCAGATAGCCGGGTCGTCAGGAATATATTAGCACAAGTGTAACGAGACACAGTCAGCTCTTCAGGCTGTAACTGTCCCTTGGGTCTGGAGAGCAAAGGTCACTGCCTGATGAGAAGACGGGGATCTGGTTCCCATTATAGAATGAGGCCAGTAATGGGTCTGGGAGACCAAGGAGAGCCGCCGATCAGGGGCTGACCTTGGCCACCAGCCTATTGCCCTGATACCCATTCATTGTCCAGCTATCTGTTTCAGTTTCTGAGGGGTCTAATTTTCACTCTAGGGGGACTTCAGAAAGGTCTCTGCCCATAGTAGTTAGTGCTAGACAGTCAGGCACCAGGGGCTCCCCGCTTGCAGTTAGCAGGATGAGTTATGTGCACGGCCAGGCGTTTGCTGTCAGGAATAACTAGATAGCTTGCCAGTTCCTATTGGCTGACCCCAGATCTCCTTCTGTGGAGCTGGTTCCTCTGCTGAGTGACCCTCATGCTGCTTGCCCATTGTCCTTCAGGTCAGCCCTGATGTCCCCATGTTGAGCCAGGAACCCTGTGAAGGTATGTCTGATGCTAATGTACTTGAGTATTTTAATCTGTTCTCCTTTTCCTCTACAGCGGGGGTGTCCAACTTGTGGCCCATGTGGCACATGCTGACAAGACTGCATCAAAGGGGCACTCTGCATCGATGGCACTCTTTTACTATTATTATTTGTGCTGTTCCTTTGTTAGGGTTTGTGGTATTTAATGTCTGGCCCAAGGCAACTCTTATTCTTTCAATTTGTGGCATGGAGGAAAAAAGGTTGGCCACCTCTGCTCTCAAGCAGGTGGCACAGTGCTCTGTAAAGTCCCCGCACACGCTGATTAGTGACCCTGAGCCCCGGCTCCTAGTGGAAATGTGGGCTTCAGTTCCTGTGAGCCTCTGGCCCCAGTGCTTCTGTTAGCTGGTCAATAACTTTGTTTTATGTGAGTTTTTGTTAAAAAGCACCTCATTCGATATGTACGTTGGTTCGTTAGCATTGAACTATGGTCAGTAGCACTGTCACGGATGCCTGAAAGCACATTGAACACACACCTGTCCCCAGGAGGCGCATTACAGCCTCCCTGCACTTGGAACCAGTGGATAGCACTCCAGCCCTCTGCGTGGGGCCACTGTAGACAGAGAAGTCACCACCAAAAAGTACAGAAATGCAAATATGTAGCAGTAAACAGATTGCGTGGCACTTATTTACAATAGGACAGCTGAGACAAGAAGGCAGAGAAGGGCCGTGCTGGACCCCAGCTGGGAATGGACACGCGGGAGGCTCACATTTCCACTGGTCTGCACGTGTCTGCACACGAGTGACTGGGAAGTCTCGGTTTTGAGGTTTCAGATGCCCTTTAGCTAGTAGGTGAATTTGCCAATATGGCATCTGTGGGTAATGAGGACCAACTGTCTTTTCTTTCTCTTTTGTGAATCTCAATGAGCATCCAAAAGAAATAATGTCCAGCTTTATCTGACTCCTTTTATACTGCGAATCCCTCGGTGTAAAGCAGTGTTTGGACGTAGGATGAGGCAGGACTTCCAGCCCGTATCAGTAAGTTTCCTGGTGACTGCGACATCGTTGGTGGGCACCATGGAGGTGTCGCCCTCTGACTGACCACCCCTCTGCAGGACCCTCTGACTGTCTTTTTCTCTAATAATGAATCGGACGTCTGTGGGAACCTTAAAGTGAGCTTTCCTGCCTGTTCTGGTGGCATTATTGCCCCCAGACTTCACTGCTTCCCCATTGACCTGGAAAAGAATGGGGATTTTGGAGCTTTCATGATAAATGGCAGTTTGAACAACAAATTGGGTAAGGAAACCAAGATTGCTGCTATTTTGCTTTAACACTGCTTCTCATTTTTGTTTTATTTTGTTTGGGGAGAATGTAGCTAGAAGCTTAAAAGAAAATTTTGTTTGGTCTAGGTTAAACCCTATTTGTGAGAGTCACTGTGAGTTTTATCTTAACATGACCTTGAAACTTCTTTCCCAAACACAATGGCAGCCTCTGTGCCCTGGTAGGAGCAGTCAGGGACAGGGTTGAGATACTCTGATGGGGGCTGCACTGTGCTTGGGAGACCGTGCACTGCCAAGTGACAGGGGATGCTGGCTGTGACTCCCCAGTCAGTTCCTCCCCAAGCGGTGACTTCTGTTGACTAGGCCAGGACAGCTTTGGCAGCCTGTGCACACCTAGCTCTGGGTAGCAAGTCACTTCTTGACAGCCAGGTGTCTGTCAAAGCAAATTGGAATGGAGGAGAAGGGGGCTCCTTCTGTTGACTGCAGCCAGAATGAAGATGTCATCTGAGCCATGACAGCTTTCGGAATGGGTGTCATCTGGGAATAAAGCACATGTCACTGTCCCTTCTCTGCTCTTCCTCTCTTTAAAGGTCTGTCATGGCATTAGGAGACACAGTCAGGCCAATCTTGAGCTGTAGGGCTGAAAAATGGAAGAAATATGGTGGAGAAGGTGAAGGAAGGGTGCGAAGGGAAGAGTCTGTTTCTACATCGGAGTCTACCATGCAATGCTGGGTGGATTGGGATGGAGCTCAAAGCGTTTCATTATTCAGATCTCCTTCATGATTGTTTGCCATTTCCTCTTCTCCTGGGTGGCATCGATGGAACTGTTGTCTTACTTGCTGTTCACACTTTGTTAGGTGGACGTGCCCTGTCTGCTGAGGACTGGTGCCATCTGTAATCCTCGGCCAAGGGAAGAAAGATGCTGAGGAAGCTGGTATTTCCCCCAGTTCATAGCAGAGGGAAATCAGGAAACCGGGCCGTTTCTCACCCTCCTCCTCCTGTCAGGGAAGTGAGGATCAATTTGGATCTTTTTAGTTTCTAGTAAAAGAGCCGCATGTACTCCAGAATATGGATACTGGAGAGACCTAATGTGAAGGGGTAGGTGGTAGGTTTTTTTTTTTTCCCATCAGAGAATGGCAGTAAAAACACCATATTATTGCATCAAGTTGTGGTTCGGTGGCTTACCTTAGGAGTCTTTGAGATAAGCAGTTGTCACAAACATTTCATGCCACTGTTCTGACTACAGCTCTTTGACAACATTTAGACATGGGGCGTGACTTGTGAAATTGTCTGTAAGGAATGAATAGCTTGTCCCTTATTCCAGTGCAATCTGTGGTAAGGGAAGAAGCAAACGGCAAAGAGGCAAGGCGTTTTGTCCCAGGTCTTGTCGCCTGGCCTCACAACGCTATCAGCTTCCCATTTGAACGAGGTCGTGCTTGTTGTTTAATTTCCCCAGCGTTTGCAGAGGCTGCCACGTTGATAGGACATGAGAGGAGAGAGAGAGAGACAGACTTTATATTTTATATACTGAGCTGGGCTAGATGTCTTCTAGGCCGAGAGAGGGCACGGACGAGATGTTTAAGGTGACAAGAGCTTCGTTTTAATGCTTCAGACTGTAGAGTTTGGGGAAACATTCCCAAAGCAAGGATGGGCACTGCTATCGTTTGACTTGATTTCTGCATCGCTCTTTCGTCACGTTCAGAGTTAAACGCGCCTCTTTAAAGTCTGGATTCGGCCACTAGGCTTATTACTCGTGTGGGGTACCCTCATTTCTGTAGACCTGAGAAGCAGTTGATGAGAATTCTGTGAACTAACCAAGTAAAACCCATAATAAAGTTGAAATTAAAATGCACATTTTGAAGTCAAGCACGAAATGCCACTGAGAATATATTGACTTTCGGGCGCTGAATTCACTAAAACGCTCTCAAGTGTTTTTCAATGCGGCCGATCAATCTCGCCATTATTCCAGTTTTATTTTAGCCAGAGCACATTCATGTTTTCTGGTCTTGTGAAAAACAGAAAACTGGGCAGCAAGAAGGGAGATCCCTCTAACTTTTCTTTCTTCTGTGGCTAACTGGGGAGACAGGACCGAGGGGTCCAAGGGGAGGGTGTGGGCAGGACGGGCAGCCAGCCCAGCCCCAAAGGGCTCAGGGCCTGGGTGTGTGAAGGGGCCTGAGGCCTGAGATTACAGAAGGAGAACAGAAGCCCAGGAAGCAAGAAGAAAGACGTTGTTTTAATCAGTGACGGCAGAATTTTTAAATGGTAAATACTGTGGTTGGACTGAACATTATTAATTTGGTGCTGAATTAATTTTTACTTTGGAAGTGTCCTGGTATCTGTGAAAAGTGGGTTTCCTTAAGATAGTAACAGTTAAAAGCATGCAATTTACAAAGATAATCCTTACATGTGGGGTTATTATGAAAAATTTGAGATACACGGAAGTCAAGAAACAAAATCCATGAGGATGGAGACTAACGAAGCCTCCCAGCGACACTGACGAGCTGGGAGAGCTGGGACTCGCAGGGGTGAGTCAGAAAGGCCGCTGCCCACTGTGTTTTGTGGAAGTGAAATAAAGGACCATGACACAGTCTGTCTCAGAACTTTCGCAGTGACCTGTGCATTACTCTCTGATCCCTGGTGGACACTGGGTCAGCCTTCTTCTCCCCGCTTGACAGTGTGAACACCTCCTCTCCCCTGGCGACATCTCAGGGGAAGAGACTGGCTCTCCATGGCAGTGGAGGCATCTTCTCCAAGGCAATCTGTAGAGGGTCCAGGTCCAGGTGAGTCAGCTTAATGGATGAGAAGAGGGGAGAGAAACAGTGGGACATTTGGGTAGGGTTGTCTGTGCAAAGTTGGGATTTTGTGAGTGTAAAGAGGATGACCAGCCAAGAACTTGTAATACGGGGGGTGGGGGTGGGGTATTAGCCCTGCATGAAAACCTCAGAGAGCTTCTTCGGAAACTTGCAAACCTTCTAAGGAGGGGTGGAAACAGGATTTTATTTTGAGCAAAGATGGGGCTAAGGGAGGCCTAGAGCTCCTGGCTGGGAAGCTGTGATTTTTCTTCCCTCCTTATAAGTGGCTGCCATCTGCACTGTCATCCACCATTTCCTAGTCACCTGCTATGGGAGGGGCGTCTTCTAGACCTGCGTGAGGATTGGACCATCTCTAGGCTCCACCCAGGCTAACTTTCCCTGTACTTCTTGGTGATTTTCACTGATGTCAGAAAGTCAGAGCTAGGATCGGATGAGATGACATCAAATCAGAAGAGAACCTCCAGAGGCTGAGGTTAGGGACGACATAGCCCTGCTCTGTCACTGTGCACGCACACCCTGAGGTAAAGATGAGAATTTTCATCAAACTGTCATTCTTGAATATGCTCTGTTACTTAGGCCTGTCCTCAGGGATTCAGAGTTGGCTGGGACAGGTGCCTGCCCTTGATGGAGAGTCAGACAAGTAAACAGCAGAGCATGACTGGAGAGAAAAGACAAGTAGCACGTGTCACAGAGGAGAGGCAGCTACACTACTGGACCACGGGGTGAGGGTTTCAGAGAGCCTGCAGGAAGGACCGTTGGGATTGACAGCTTCAGTGATGACACCCAGCCAATAAGATGGAATTAAAAGTCATGACACACAGACTTACGGATTTTGATTCATAAACAAACTTAATAGGTACCTCCAGGTAGGGGAATTACTGTCTCAGTGGCATGTCGATTAAAAGGTGAAAAACAAACCAATATCAGTGGCCAGCTTAATACTGCTCATTCCAGAAAGGAGGGGGGACTTGCCTTGACTGCTCATGAAGAGAAAATGTCAACCCAACCACACTATTGGGGTTGGGATGAGGGGCCAGCCAACCCTCCCCGGGAGTTCCCATTGGCCAGGCACTGCCCTGAGTACTTTCAGTGGAAAATAATGAAGCATCGTTTGTAAAGCAGGGTCTGCATGCCTGGCTGGTCCTGTCTGTGTCCCATTTAGCTCTGCAGAGTGACCGTTATTGAATGTGATCGTTAGCGATTGGCTGTGGCTCCTTTATGAATGAGTGGACTCAGAAATTTCCTGAGATTACTCATGGTTCCTCTTCCAAGTGATATTTTAGGTTTTCCTTGTAGCTCATCAAGGTTGGGGAGAGGTACAAAGGTCCAGGCACTTGAGTTCCTGGGCTGAAGTTTTGAGGGTGTGTGTTGACAAAAAAATGGAAGAAGCCTCATAACTCCCATGAAGCTGTTTCTATTTCCCCAGCAGTGTCACATGAGGACGTGCCCAGCCTTCTGGCTCTGGGATGTGCGAGTGGACCGGGTCAGATGGGCTCCTGGATGGAGGCTGCACAGTGGGCGGGGTGACATCGTGACTAATCAGAGGCAGCTAAGACGGGTGACTTTACACATTAGTGGGGATGTGCAGTGTCTTCATGAGGATGAGGTTTCAGTACAGTTCGTGCTGAAATGGGTGACATGAGTCATTGCCACATGTAAAAAAGGTCTGCTTATTCCCACCCCCGTGTGTAAACGCTCTAAACACAGCAGGGTTTATGGGAAGGTAAGACACCATCTGGTCTGCTGCATAGTAGCTTATTTTTCTTATTTTTATCATTAATTTATATTGAAAGGATGACAAATAGAATAGAATTAGATTTGGGGTTATGCAACACACTCAGGGATTCATAGAGTGTTAATTCCTCTGTCAAACACCAAACACACGCTTAGGTGGCTGACTCATTCCCAAGCTTCCCAAGCAAGTTACCTCCAAGCAGAGATGTGAAAATTAGATGCCTTTTTCTTCTGCAGGCCCCGGTGCCCTCCTCTGATGACATGAGATCCAACAGGTCATCGGGACTGATTTCAGTCTTGTGTTTTTCATGTCTTCAGAGAGAGGAACATTTTGAAATGACTTTAGCGCATTTTCTGGATGTAAGCCAGCATGCAACACCACAGCCTGTCTTTTAAGGCAAAACGTAATTTTCCTGGCCCACATCATTGTGTTCTATGTAAAAACAGAAACATCAGGGTTTTAGGCACATAAAATAAATAAAAGCCCAGGCAGTTCAAAACTGACATGGTCCAATATGCCCGAACTTGTACTAACCTTCTTCCCCTTACTGAGTGGATGGGGAGCATATTTTTATTTCCCTTCACTAAATTTTTAGCTAGAAACTTCTAAAAAATTCTACTTATTCTATTTTTAAGAAAATATTTTTTTCCGAATGATTTAACCAGTTGCAGTTTCATTATCAATTCATTGTGAATGTCACAGACAGGACATTTTTCAGGGATAAATAAGCCCCCTCCTTCTTGACCCTCCTGTAACAGACCTGTCTGCCTTCACTCAGCCCTGTTCTAAGGGAGTGTTGTCCCAATTACGGTTTAATATGAGGCAGACATGTCCTTCTTGTCCTTTCTGCTTTAACAGAGAAAATTAAGTAACTGCAGTAGTTAAATAATTTTCTTAGAGTTAAATCTTGATCTTAGAATTAAATCTTGAATTTATATCTGGAGTTAAACTTTGAATCTCCTTTGTGTGGGCAAACGACTGCTTATAGGGTAAGTCTTGTTACAAGTGTTACCCTGGATGAGTGAGAATTCAGAGACCACATTTTCCAAAGGGCCTCAGACCCCCTTCTCTCTCTGGGGACTGAGATTGTCGTCTAGAAAGGATGGATCGATTTAGCTGTCAGAATGAAAGCTGAGAGGCCAATTAACCACTTGTGTAAGCTCTTCGAAATTGCCTGCATGAAAGGCAAGCTTGCCATTGGAAGATTTGGCTCACGGTGGCCCAAATAAGAAAGTATTCACTATTCTGAGAGCGTGGGGAGCTGATTTGGGGAACTGCTCATTTTAGGCAGTTCCATAGTTTTTGGCAACCTATTTGCTTTAATGACGAAGTCGTTTCTGCCCCTTTCTTCTCAGCCTCCCAGGCCTCTTTGCAGCTCAGACACGTCACTGTCTCCTGTGGGAGTAATGGCACAGCAAGCATTTCTCTCCAGCTCTATTCAGTTCTGGGGGCAACATACTGGTCTTGGGGTCAGCAATTCTGACTGGCTTCAAGTATCCACTGGAGGACAATCTGCATGAGGACTAAATGGAAAACAACTGGATTTCTTTCTTCCCGAAGTCGTTAGGATTAGTCAACACTTTGAGAAAAGGAATTCTCTTGTCCTTTGGTTTCCTATCTTTAATGTTCTAGACCATCACATTTCGGTGACTAATACCTGGTGGAAAGAAGGATGGGAGGCCCAATTTGGGCATAGGGACTCCTCGGGGGAGGCTGATTTCTCTTCCATATGGGTCTCACTCTTTGAATACAACTTTTAGAAGTGTCTCTCTTCTGCACAGTGAAGTAGGATTTGTCCCTGACGGTCTCAGAGCCAGCTGTTTGCATCAGTAAGTGACCCACGTGTGAGGTCATTGTAAAGTCTTTGCAAGGGACATGTTATCCAGGAGGACTTGGCCATCTTTGGGGCTGGTCTCCAGGTGTTCCTTTGGTCCTAAGAGAGCCAGAAATTTAAGGAAGAGAAATCTCAAGACCTGATTTTTTTTAAGGATTATGAGATGATTATCAAAGAGATTCTTAATGATGTGGACAGTAAGGCAGAGTGTTTATTTGCTTTTTGGGTTATGACATTATTGTGTTGTTACAACTTTTGAGATCAGGTTTTAAATGTTTTTTCCTGCCTTACATACTTGCTGTATCACACATTTTTTGTGTATGATGTCTAACTTTCTACAGCCATAGCTGTTTGCATCGAGCTTGTCCCTGGGGAAACACCGCTTCGTCCAGATGCTGTTTGTCAGTACTGAGCTTGACTGGCGTCCTGCTCAAATCCCACAGGCTAGAAAACCTTGAAGTGCGGGGAAACCTTTAAGAAGGAAAACACGTAAAGAATTTTTATTCTTTAGGACATGGGCCCACCACATTTCATCCTTCCTAAGTCTGCTGTCCTCATGTAAAGCTCACAGTGTCAAGCAGTGTTCAAGGTTTAGGTAATGAAGTTGAACCAAATCCAGAGATCTAGCTTTAAAAAAAATACTTTGTCTTTCACGTAAGTACAGACCCTTACTTGAATGTAAAGTGGTCCACAGTCTGGTATTTGGGAGTCCAAATGAGCTTGCTCTTTGGACGCCCCTGCGCCCGGCCGGCAGAGGGAGGGCGTGTGGTGCTCCTCCAGCACCGTCGTCCTTCATCCTCAAGCTTTCCACGCATTTTGCTTTTCTTTCTCAAATTGTGTTCTGGAATACCTGCTCAGGGATGTGGGGACAGGCGGCAGCTGAGGTTCCGCGGGGGGAACGAAGAGCCTGGAGCTGCCCTTCGTCCCCCCAACCTGAGCCCCGCCTGCCTGCGCTCACCTGCTTATGTCCTTTGGAGAGCTGGAATGCACACGTGGGAACTCTAGTGACAATTGTACAGGATTTTGGATTTGGATTAAGGAAGGAGATTTTGGTTGCTCTTGTCACACAAAAAAGTGACTTTGTGACATGATAAATACGCTATTTCGCGTCACTATAGTAACCATTTTACTATCCACGTGTACCCCATAACAATAGTCTGTAAACCTCAAATAGACATGAAGCATATTAAAGCAAAGTGAAACAATGAAGGTATATTTTATAACGGTAAAGTATACACCATGTTTGTAAAGGCTGTACCTTTTCGAGTATCCAGCCATCTCTGCTGCACCTGAGTTCCCGCCCTCCTCTTTCTTTTCGCACGTTCTTCCTTCCCCACCTTGCACTTTTGCTTCTCTGTGCTGCCCACACTTTCTGTTGTCGAACGTCTGCGGATGACTCCCAGCTCACGTGCACTGCCTGTGGTGTGCAGACCCCACCATTCCTAGCCGGCATGGCCAGTGTTGATTTAGGGACTGACAGAGACCGTTGGAAGTGACAGCCTTAAACCATATCGCTCCCATAGACTATCTTCATGACCTATAGCTCCAGAAAAGCAGACTCTCATCAGGCAGGACATCCCAAGGGCTTAGAGGTGACCTCCAGCAACTGGGACCTAGAGGTGACCTCCAGCAATGGGGCTAGGGCCTGTCTTTTCCTTGGGATGGACGAGGTTAATCCTTTACTACACATCTCCTTGGAATTAGAGTTCCCTGGTGACAGCTTCTTGCCCCACTTTCTGTCCTCCTTATGCGTCCCCTGTAGAGCTGCCCCATCGATCCCCTGAGCACTCCACTCATCCTGACGTCCTACTGAACCTTCGGCACCTCTCCCCTCCTTTGGGTGAAGTCCCATCTCTTTCTCATGTTCCCCACGTTCTGTGTGTCATCACTCAGCTGCCTGGAGTGGCTCCTTCCAGCCTGCCAGGCCTTTGGCCTTCCTGGGAGAGGCCTTGTGAGCAGGCCCTCTGATACATGCCCCTGGATTCTTCTGCTTGGAAGTGACCTTGCTTCCCTCCAGTTTCAAAATATTCACTAAACTACGAGGCGGAAACATCACACACTATCTTGTGTGAGCTCCTGAGAGTTTAATTGGTTCTTGTTTGTCTTCTAAGCACCCAGCACGTGTGTGTGTGTAGAGGTTAAGGGACAGACTGGTGGTGAGATAGAGGCTGGCTGTGAAACTCCGTGGCCACCTGAAAACCCTGGCCCAATAGCGTATAGGTTTCTCCACCCTACATCTGGTGGGGCTTCTTTCCATTCCTAAACTTTATAATGCCAGGTGGTCTCGTTTGTGTCATTTTATTTCCAATGTATGTTCACTGTGGACAGTCTCCAGGTTGACCCTTAAGATCAGCCTGACGTGTTAACTTCTTGCCTGTATCTGTGGGTGAAGACTCCCCTTCAGGTGGCCTGTGATCTCTGCAAGAATGTTCAGATCCACAGATCACTTCATATTGGGCCACCAGAAATCGCAGATTTTAGCAGAAAACCATGTGCTGAAGGGCACTAAATAAGTTTTAATGCTTTAATCTTACCCCTTGGTTTCTATTTAGAGATAACTCGAACATCCCATGAAAGTGACTTCAGGGTAAAACTTCTGGGAAAAGTGTATTGTTTATAAGTTGAAAGTGTCCTAGTGACAGTTCCATACATATAAAGGACGTTTTTAAAATGGGTATACATTTTTTTGGCAGCCTCTGTATGTATGTTCATGGTGGCAGTTTTTCTGGAGAAGAACTCTGAGAATTATGACATCAAAGATTTGGGAGGTTGTTTGTACCAAGGTTAATGCTAAGCTAAAAGAGGGAAGAATAAGGTTAATATGGAATTGGGTCAAACAGGGAAATTTATATGTTAATAAAACATAAGCAGTTACTTACTAAATGGGTAGTTAAACATCCGCTTTAAAATTTTCCCACTTCCAGTCTGGATTGAGCCTCTGGGGCTTTGTAGTTTCTTTCCCTTTGACTTTCTTCACAGTTTTCTAGGGAATGGGGCAGTGATTTATGATTTAAATAGCAGCTGATTGATGACCTCACGGAGGCAGGACAGGAGAGCCCGGGTCTGGGCCTGCAGGAGACTTCTTCTGTTCTTTTGGCTTAAAGTGTCTACCTGTGGCTGTGGTTTCCGCCCTTGGGTCTGCTCCTGGGCACACGGGGATGTCCCCTTGAATGGCCTGTCTTCCTGAAGAGGGCGGAGCTCCTACTCAGGCAGAGCTGACTCTCTCTACTCTCAGGAGTAGAAAGTCTTGTCAAGTGCAGGCTGGTAAAAAAAAACCATTTTTTGGACTGTTGATGTAAACACAGGCATAGTCAAGACCCTTTAGGATGCCCCAAACCCTGCTGCTGGGATTGCTTTCCTATTTAGACATCAAATTCTACCAAGCTGTGTTCCCCCCGGGACACACGGTGTGAGCGCTGCCTTTTTGGAAGGGAGGGGCTGGGATTTGAAGGCTGGGGGTTGGGCTGGTACTGTCCAGCTGTCCGGCTGCGGGCTGTTCTTGCTGCACTGGTCAGGGATGCTCCCTCCTGCAGGTTGTGCTCTCTGGTTGCACTGACCCTGAACTCTGAGGGTTGTTTTTTGGCACCTGTCTCCTCTGCCAGGTGAGAGGATGGCCCTGTGCTGCAGGTGTGGCTTGGATGTCCATCTGAGCGGCTATTTCAACTAACTGGTGACCTCACTAGGATAGAAGACCCATCAGCCCTGATTTTAATTTAATTCTGACCTGTGGGGGTTCCTAGACATATCCAGGCATTCATGGCATCCAGTAGTGGTTCTGTCCAACTTCATTACCTAAGTTTCAACAAAGATCTAAAAAGTGACCAGGAAATTTTAGTAATAATGGTTGTAAAGCAGATTTCAGGGTTCAAGAGAGGAAACTACCTCATGTATTTAAAACTACCATGAAGTAAAGAAGTTTTTTTTTCCTTTTTCTTTTTTTTATTAAATCATAGCTGTGTACATTAATGCAATTATGGAGTCCAGTGTGCTGGTTTTATATACAATTTGAAATACTTTCGTGAAACTGGTTAACATAGCCTTCACCACATTTTCTTATTGTGTTGAGACATTTATGTTCTACACTTAGTAGATTTAACATGTACCTTTGTAAAATGCACCATAAGTGTGGTCCCACCAATTATCCTCCCTCCACCTATCCTTCCCCCACCCCTCCCCGCCCTAATTCGTGTGTCCTGTTGCCACGTCCAGGGTGATCTGTTATGAGTTTTGTGAAAAAGAAACTGGCCGCTCTTAGGAACATTGCTCAGCCTGAATGGACTTCCCTGGCTCCTCTTTTGGCCTCAAGGATTTGCATCTGTACCTCACCCTTTCCAAAGGATGATGTCATGAACTTCCAAAGACTCAGCAGGGATGGGAGAATTGGCAACGATGCCCAGCCTGGGCGCACCTGCGCTCCACGGTGGGCGCTTCCAAGCGGGGCACCTTGGATGGCCCCTTGCTTCTCAGTGACCCACAGAAGGCTCTTTCTGGAGGTGGGATACCGCACAGAGGCAGCCTCACCTTGTTCTACTCCATGGCCCCTGGCCCCTGGGCCCAAGGACTTCCGTTAGGACTGATAGAAAATTTTCATACATTTTCAGCTGCTGGAATTTAGTTATTTTCTGAAGGCAGATGGTCTTTAGATCATTACTGAAGTGGACCCTGTGGGGATCATTGCCCAGAGGAAGAGCTGGAATGTTCTGGAAAGTTCTTTCTGTTTTCTGGTCTTTGTTCTCAATGCTCCCTGAGAGCAGGGGTGGGGATGTAGAACATCAGGGCGTTTCAGATTCACAGCGGCCAGAGGAGCAGAGTGGGAAGGGAGGAAGGAGAGGACCCAGAAGAAAAGGCAGGAGCTCTGAACTGCGGTGTTTGAAGCCACAGGCGCCCTTCACTGACAATGGCCACGTTTCTCGTGCTGATAACACAGAAAGTCACCTGGTTTTTCAAGTTCCAGCATACGTGTTTCTATCCACTGATAGCATCAAGACTTTGGAATTGTTATATTTAAAATTGAATGAAGAGATGGGGCAGGTTTGTGTGGTTTTGGTAAAGTGATTTTTTTTAAATTATAATATAATTCTTTTTCCCATAAATTCTCACAGGGCTCGGTGCCTGTAGCACAGTGGTTATGGCGCCAGCCACATGCACCCATAAATTCTCACAATTGTAGTAGACCTAATAAATTCATAGGCAAATAAAAATACAAACTCAAATTTCTGGTGTAGTTTATTGTACATGTACTGCCTTTTTCTCCTGTTTTTGAAATGTTTCCCTGATGGTATTCTGCATTCCAAAAAATGAAACGGAAGGGCTGTCACCCACTGGGTATATTCACACAATCAACCTGAACTTGAGTTTCAGGCTGTTTAAAGTGATCCTGGTGGGTTTAAAATAATAGTGCTTTTGGATTCTTCTGAGAGTAGTTTTCCTCTGTTAATAGCATTTGAGGTTCTAATTCCTCTTTTTCTGAAGAAGGCAGGGTGTATGTGATAGTAAGATAGAGCTCTGCGATTTGTGGTTACCAAGCCGGCCTGTAGCACTATGCTCTGAGCCTGGCACCGCGAACGCAGCTTTCCCTGGTTCTTCAGGGTATTACTGAAACTTTCTAGAATTGATGAGCAATGAGCCCATCCTCTTTCAAAATGGGTTAACAAGATTTCTCTCTTCTGTTTCTTTTGTGAAGCATTGGTGTGTGAGAACCGGGCTGGAGAGCCCACGCGGCTGAGGAGTCTAAGCGAGATTCATGACTGAGGAAACGCAGCCTCTGCCTCATCTCTCCTTGGTAAGTGTGACATCTATATAGGAAGAGAGGAAATAAAAAAAATTATATATTGAGACACTTTGATAGCTTAGAGCTTTACTTATTTCTGCTGCTAAAAATGGCAGTGAATGAGTAAGCTTTCAGAAAGAGAAACGTTAAGAACTCTTCACGAAGGAAAGACTGTTCGGAGCTAACCCTGCTGAGCACCACCGAGGAACCCAGAGACATGAGACAGGGCCGCTGAGTCTCGGCATCTTCCCGCCCCCATGTGGTTGCCCCTGGTGTCAGCTTTGTCCCTCTGCAGTCCCACCTGGGCGCTGCCCGGAGTTATTTGCAGTACACCCTACTGTCACCCCCTTTGTTGTTTGGGGGGTTTCTGCAGGCCCCCACACCTGCTGGGTGAGCCCTAAACTCCTTTGATTGCCCTAAGGGATCCTCCTGGTCAGGCCTCCACATATTTTCATAATTCCTTTGGCTCTTGGATGAACAGGGACCCATTTGCTCTGCTCCCGCCTGAAGGCTGGCTGAGCTGTGCTGCTTCTGCCAGGTCCTTAAGCATCTTAGGGCACCTCAGACTGAGGTGTTATATTCCTCTCTTGTGGCACCTGTTGCCAGCTTTTGGAGGGACTGGAAGAGAGAGAGGGGCTGAAGAGGATCGGGGTGGGGCGTGGTGGGAGGGACGCGTGGCTGAGAAAGTGAGAGGGACAGAGCTCGTTACATCCGCTAGTCACTGAAAACACACAATGTTATTTCACTCACTTATTTTTCTCCCTAACTAAATTACCATCTTGTCACAGGCAGGGTTATGTTTGTGCTTGGTGATTATAGGTAATCCAGAGATATTTTCTGTATAATGGATGACTGTTCCAGCCCTGGGATTTTTGAGTTCCCAGCCCCCCATTTTCTTTTACTCGGAAGGCGCTAAATGAATTTTGTAGTCAGCCATGCTCAGCTGAGATGGGAGGTTCTTCCACCGAGCCCTTACATTTCACAGAAGAAGACATGGAGGGTCTCCATTTTATGTCTTTCTTTAGCCCACATAGATTCAGGGTCACACTGTGACTGAACTAGTGCTGCACTAGCCCTGGGGGGCTCTGTCCACCCGGCCCTGGTGGGGGCTCTGTCCACCTGGCCCTGGTGGGGGCTCTGTCCACCCAACCCTGGTGGGGGCTCTGTCCATCCAGCCCTGATAGGCTCTGTCCACCCAGCCCTGGTGGGGGCTCTGTCCACCCAGCCCTGGGGGGCTCTCTCCACCCGGCCCTGGTGGGGGCTCTGTCCACCCAGCCCTGGTGAGGGCTCTGTCCACCCGGCTCTGGTGGGGACTCTGTCCACCCGGCCCTGGTGGGGGGCTCTGTCCACCCGGCCCTGGTGGGGGCTCTGTCCACCCGGCCCTGGGGGGCTCTGTCCACCCGGCCCTGGTGGAGGCTCTGTCCACCCGGCCCTGGGGGGCTCTGTCCACCCAGCCCTGGTGGGGCTCTATCCATCCGGCCCTGGTGGGCTCTATCCACCCGGCCCTGGTGGGCGCTCTGTCCACCCGGCTCTGGTGGGGGCTCTGTCCACCCAGCCCTGGTGGGGGCTCTGTCTACCCAGCCCCGGGCGGGGGAGGCTCTGTCCACCCAGCCCTGGTGGGGACTCTGTCCACCCAGCCCTGATGGGCCTCTGTCCACCCAGCCCTGGTGAGGCTCTGTCCACCCAGCCCTGGTTGCGGCTCTGTCCACCCAGCCCTGGTGGGCCTCTGTCCACCCAGCTCGGTGGGCCTTTGTCCACCCAGTCCTGGTGGGGGCTCTGTCCACCCAGCCCCGGGGAGGCTCTGTCCACCCAGCCCCTATGGGCCTCTGTCCACCCAGCCCCGGTGGGCCTCTGTCCACCCAGCCCCTATGGGCCTCTGTCCACCCAGCCCCGGTGGGGCTCTGTCCACCCAGCCCTGGTGGGGGCTCTGTCCACCCAGCCCTGGTGGGCCTCTGTCCACTCAGCCTTGGTGGGGCTCTGTCTCCTGAATCTGAGGGCTGGAAGGCACGGGAAAGACCACAGGAAGCCTGTGCTGGCTTGGCCATTGTCATATGAGAAGAAAGGTATTAGCTCGGTCATTTCTCACTGTGTAATAGGCCCTGTGCTGAGGGATATATGTTCAATCCCTATAATAACTCTTTGAGGTAGGTGCTACTATAATCCCTACTTTATAGATGAGGAAACTGAGTCATAGAGAGCTTAAGTAAATCCACCCAAGATTCCCAAGTAGTTGGAAGCAGAGCTGAGACTTGAATCTATTTTATTAACTGAAGCACAATACTACCTCTTAGACCTAGGAATACATTTCTAGAATAAGAAAAGACATGCACTATTTTTCTGCCTTAATGGAAATACTCAGGTCCTTTAAGAAAACTCAGAATTAATATTAAGAAACCAGTTTTTCACTTAGTAATATAAATCTGGAAATAGTAAGCTATTTCTCAATGTGAAGGAGTGAATATTTTAGAATTTGCAGGCCACAGAGTCTCTATCGAATCAGTTTACCTCTGCCATTGCAGCAAGAAAGCAGCTTCAGACAATTTGTAAACAAGTGAGTGTGCTCGTGTTATAATAAAATTTTATTTACAAAGACAGGTGGCAGGTTGGATTTGGCCTGCAGGATGTAGCTTGCTGAAGACGGATCTACACGATCCTTGGCATGCTCAAAGATCCCATTGTGTAAGGATGGGTGTATAATCTTTTTTTGTTTTTTTCCTGTTGCACATTGGGAAAAGAATTGTCTTGGGTCACACATTAAAAACACAAACACTAATGAAAGCTGATGAACAGCAACAACAAAAAAAGAGGTGCATGTTTGTGATATCAGGCACACAGATAAGCAAAACAGGCTTCAAATAATCTCCATGTGCCCATGTGCTGCAGGTTGGACATCCCTGGACTGCAGTGTGTGGGTGTGTTTCAATACACAGTGCATAATAAGTATGGGTCCCTTAACAACTACTGGCCTGGATGCTCGGGATTTAGTCATCAATTTTCATGATGTCTTATTTGATGTACACACAGTGTATACATCCCAGGTG
This sequence comes from Nycticebus coucang, assembly GCF_027406575.1. Classification (NCBI taxonomy): domain Eukaryota; kingdom Metazoa; phylum Chordata; class Mammalia; order Primates; family Lorisidae; genus Nycticebus; species Nycticebus coucang. The sequence continues at coordinate 188,943,274 of NC_069780.1, forward strand.
CATTAGCCCTGGTGCCCAGACTAAAGCTTTGCCCAATGGAGGGCCTGATGTATACGTATTATTCCCTCAGTTAGCCTCGTTAATAGAAGGTGTGGCCCATTTATGAAGTAAGCTCAGATTGTATTTCCTCCTCCTTCCCTGTTCATATACTGTAGCTGCTAAGTGTGACAGCGTTAGTTTGTCTCCTTATACAAACTGCTCCTTGTACACATCAGGGCAAGTATGCACTTAAGTTGGGTCATTTGACCCATGTGACCCAAAGTGGCCCAACTATTTTGTTCAACGGAATATTCTGGTGTCAAATATTCCTTCTTTATTATAAGCAAAGATAAAGGTTTGACCAGGATTGACATAATTTATGAGACCACGTAACGATACCCTTTGCTACATACACCAAATGAGGTGTGGTTTTTCTTTTCTTGTATTTTATTTTTTTCTTAAAAAAGGATAATTCTGATACTCCACATCCTATGTGGGTCTGCACTATACATCTTAAGATGGGCCAAGAAAATCTGAACACTAATAAATACGTGTTTCCTTGGGGGAGCTGAAGCAGGAAGCTGTTCCGCTCATCCTTCCGTCTCAGGAACCTGACCTGCAGACACGCCTCTTCCAGGGGCTACTGGTCCTGAGGTACTATTCCATGCATAATGGAAAACTGTTCTTCACTTTGACAGCAAAGACTTAAACAGAAAATTCTTATTATAAAAGTAATGGAAAGCTATCTGTGGTACCTTATGAATTGAAAAAAGAAAATTACCAAACAGTATATTTAATGTAATCTCATTCCTCTTCAAAATACATAGGCACACATATTCTCTACACGATTTCATGTCTGTTAAAAAGCCTACCAGGATGTATATTAAGATATATAAATCTCTGAACAGACATTGTCTCTGGGGTTGAGGGTGTTTGCATTTTACTGGCCACGCATTCACTAAAATTTCCAGCAGATTGTTATTTTTGCGATTTAAAAAATAAGAAAAAACAAGTTCATGTAGTGAATGCTCATTATTGAAATACGTAAAAGAAGGGAAATCACCCACAAGGCCTCCACTTAAACAACTGCTGTTGGCGTTTAATGTGGTCTTTTTCTTTGCATAGTATATTCTTGATATGCAATTTGTGTAGTTAAAATAATGCCAGACGTAAACTTTTTCATTCTGCTTTTTCACGTGGTGCAGTGTACATGCCTCCTCAGATTGTTGTAAATCCTAAATAAGCTGCATTTTAATGCCCATGCAATATTCCGTCATGGAAAGGCACTGAATGCAATTTACTGCTCTCTTTTGCTGGACATATATAGATTTTTTCTGTAACAGAAATCATAGACTGAATGCAAATTAACACGATGAGAGGATGTGGCAGGCATTTTACACAGCTGGGTTCCAATCCCACTTTCCTGCTTTGTGCAATCCCAGGATCACCCCTGTCTTGTAAAGAGGGGAGATCTGGTGCATGAAGTACATGTTTCCCAGACGGTAGCAGCTGTTATCATGAAGCATGCTTTTCTTTTAATTGAGAGTTTATTCATTAGATTAGAATAACTATGGTTGATTTACTGTGGAACATATTCTTCTTAGTGAAGTATCTCAAGAATGGAAGAAAAAGTATCCAATGTACTCAGCCCTACTATGAAACTAATTTATGGCTTTCATATGAAAACTATAACCCAGTTATAACCTAAGAATAGGGGGAAGGGGGAGAGGGAGGGGAGGGAGGGGGGAGGATGAGCGGAGGGAGGGTGATTGGTGGGATTACACCTACTGTGCATCTTACGAGGGTACATGTGAAACTTAGTAAATGTAGAATATAATTGTCTTAACACAATAACTAAGAAAATGCCAGGAAGGCGATATTAACCAGTGTGATGAAAATGTGTCAAACGGTCTATAAAACCAGTGTGTGGTGCCCATGATCGCATTAATGTACACAGCTATGATTTAATAATAATAATAAAAAAACTGAAACCGAAGAGTCTTTGATGAGACTGCCAGCTGGCTTTATAACAGCGTAGGTATTTATACTTTACTGATAGTATGTTGGAAAGTTTGTTTTGCTAAAACCTCATTTTCATTGAGTATTGTTTTTAGCTTTTTGGCAATTTGATAACATCCATTCTTTCTCATATATTTTATTCTTGATTCATTACCTGATTAATTTTTTTCAAGTGATAATTAGTCATTACTCTGAGAAGAGGGAGGGAGAAGGGGAGAGGGGGAGAGGACGGAGGGAAGGAAGAGAGAGAGACACCGAGAAAGGGAATGAGACCTAGGTGTGTGAGAATTATTCATCCAGATTTTGCAACTGTTTAGCTACTGGGACTCAGATTTTACGACTTGATTTTTAAGGCTATTAACTCTTTCTTGTCATTGTAGTTTCTCTTAATTTGTTTATTAAACATTATCCTTCTGAAAAGCTTTATTTTAGTGCTCGGATTTTTTTCTCACAATTATTTTAATCGGTGTTAGAATTTTTCCCTTTACTTTCTTCTTAACTGATTGAAATATTTAACTCTCTAATTCAGGGACCAGATATTTAAAAATAGATGTTGCTTTTCAAATTGTTCTCAATGTATTAGTCTGCCTCTCTCCTTTTTTACTGATAAAAAGTAATGCCCAATTTTAATTTAATAGGGATATTCAGACAAATAAAGTATTTGTATAAATGGGACATAAATCCTGGCTGCACATTACTTCTTCCCACAAACAGAGACTTAGTTTACAGCAAGACAACTGAAATCCTGTTGTTTTATTATTCATTTCTCTTGGTTAGAGAAAGGGTAATGTTTTAGATGTGCTACAACCTATTTTTTTTAACAACTATAGTTTAGATTTTCTTAAATTTGAGGGCGGTCAACCCATCCTGTTAAACATCATTAACTTGTTATCACAGTGCTTTAATTCTGTCTCCTTGTTCCTACTGTGTGGTGTTTACATCAAATGTTGAGTGGTAGGTTTGGGAGACCCAGCTAAGTCTGGGAAAATCACATAATTGCAGGCTGACGCTCACATCGTGGAGTTTAGAGAACTCACCTAAAATATTAATTTGTTGCGATGTGCATACAATAATCTTTTCATGAGTTTGTAAGTCCCCAAAAATAGAATCTAGATCTCTTTTTCCCAGATCCAGGTTAACCTGGCTGTGAACAGATTGCCCCAAGACTCAGTGCTCAATCTTTTCTTGTTTTTGAAAGGTTCCTATATTGTAAAGTAAGGAAAATGAGAGGACATAGATTTGGGAGTGATTTTGGGTAACTGGGTTTAAACTAGACTGAGTTTCTGGAGACAAAGAGACTAACTCTGATGGGCAAAATGCTTGCTGAGTGGCTGACAGTGTCTCTTTTGGGCCACTGCCCTGATAGGAATCTTATTTTGTGACATTTGCAGTCTGTTTCTGTGCATGTTATTGACACAAGGTACACACTTGCTTAAACTTGCTGAGTGGTAGTATCTGGGGAGAAAGATTTAGCCTGTCCATCTTGGGAATGTCAGAAATACTAAAGCTGTGGATTCCGCTCCTTGCTCCTGCCCCATCGTCTGGTCAGGCTGACGGAACAATCTCTGGGAGGCCATCCGGAAAGGCCCGTGTGGGCCCGATCTGTTTGTTACATGCACTTTACTCCGCTTCCCCGAGTCCACTTTCGGGAGAGTTGTCTGCTTCCATTATCCACTTTACAGGGCTTTGGCCTTCGTGTCCTGGAGCTTGGGAAATCCTGCCTCTGCCTCTGCTCTCTTCTGTTTGGGGCTTGGGCTTGTCCCCTTTTTTGTTTAGGTGAGTGTCTGCCAACATGTTATCTCTCCAAAGGTCGCCAGCTTTATGACGACTATAAATATTTGTGAAACACAGATGTGTGGTGAGGTTCATTTTCTTTGCTTAGTTTTGTGTTTGAGTCAGGCTGGGGAGGGCGAACGTGTGTTGTTTATTCCCAGACACCCATTAGCGGGGCCGATGTGTGTGGGGTTAACTGCTTGGATTTGAAGGTTTCCATGTGCATGGCAGGATACCGCGCCCTTGATTAAACTGTGTGTATGATTATTCTTGGCAGAACTTTGCCGAGGGCATAAAAATGACCCTGTGTTTGGATCTTTGGATGTCGTGGGACTTGGATTTGGTTTCCCTGTGTCCTGGTCTCCAGATGAGAGTCTCGGAGAGGCCCCTCTAGCTGAGGGCTGCAAACTTAATCAGTTCATGCTTTATCCACCAGAGATTTTCATGGGGATTTCATGTGTGTTTGTGTCTCTTTTAGCCTCCCAGGCCTCAAAGACATCAGAGTCATTTTGCTTCATTTGCTTTTGTTTGAAGCCTGAGCAGTAACCATGATTGGTTAAACCAAAGGAAAAAAAGAGTAAAGGTTGGAAAGATGGTTTGGAGATTCTGGGAAGTAAATACCATGCCTTGTTTTCATATAATAATATCTAAGAATAGTGAGTAGCTCTTCCATTTTTAGTGCTGAGGAATTAGATGGGTGGATCTAAGTCACTTGGCATAGCTCAGATTTTCTTTTTTTCTTTCCTTTTTTTTTTTTTAAAATCATATTTGTGTACATTAATGCAATCATGGGGTACCATGTGTTGGTTTTATATACAATTTGAAATATTTTCATTGCACTGGTTAACATAGCCTTCCTGGGCGCGGAAGTGCAGGGAATTTTGTGCACAAAAATCCCTAACATGATTTTATTTTATTTTATTTTATTTTTTTTATTGTTGGGGATTCATTGAGGGTACAATAAGCCAGGTTACACTGATTGCAATTGTTAGGTAAAGTCCCTCTTGCAATCATGTCTTGCCCCCATAAAGTGTGACACACACCAAGGCCCCACCCCCCTCCCTCCTTCACATGATTTTATTTTTAATACATATGAATTGGAGTTCATGCCCTGGTCAGAGCTCAGGACCCACATACCTTTTGAGAACTGCTCCTCCTCCTTTCCTGATAGGCCACCTCCTTGCTGCAGTGATGGCCTGAAGGTGAGGCTGCTGCCCAAGCTGGCCAGTGACAGCATCCTACCTGGCGGCCACTCTGATTAGTTCTGGTTGAGGCCTGTGACCTAAGCCTGAACCCTGACCTTTTCCCTCTTGCATCATCAATTTTTCTTTTCCTCTTGCTGCTGTGTTCTGTAATAAGCATAGAAATGCCTTCCATCTTAGGAAGAAATTGACCTGTGCACCCTACTTACCCCTCCAGCTACATCCTGTTTCTCTCTCCGTTGCAGAAAAACTACTTACAAGGGCCCATATCAGTTACCCTCAATCCCTGTCTTTCTGTTTCCTCTGTTTCCTCCTCTGATCACTCATTCCTTAGTTCTGCCTGTCAAGTCACCAGTCACCACTATGTGGCTAAATCCAGTCGTGGAGCCTCAGTTGTCATCATATTTAACGTCAGCAGGATTTGAAGGACTTCTCCATCTGGATTTAGGACATCTGTTCTCCTGGCCTGACTGCTGTACCTCTGGCCATTCCGTCTTAGCCTCAGTAGCTCAGTGCCCTGCATCCGCCCACTCGTTTCCCACTGGAGGGTTCAGTGCCTGGGCCTGGGGTCTTTTCCCGCCATTCCTACCATTTGGGAGTCTCCTCTGCTCTCCGGCCTTTGCACCATTTACACACTGATCACTCCCACGTGTCTATCCCTAGAATTATATATTCAACTTCTTATTGGAGTTCACGATTTGGATGTCTAATTTGTCTTTGAATTAACATGTCCATGTGGTTCCTCTCTCCCCTCCAATCCCTAAGGATGCCCTTCTGTAGAGTTCCCCATTTTATTAATGGCAAGTTCATTCATCAACTTGCTCAGGCTGAAGCAGTTTAAATAATACTTGAGTTTTCTCCTTTTCTGTCAATCTACTTTCCAGCTGTCAATAAATCTGTTCTTTCCCCAAATCTATTCAAAGTCTCAGCACCTTCACTGGCACCTGCCTGGTCTGAATGCCTGGTGTCTTGGCCTCCACGACTGCTGGTCTCCTGACCACCTCCCAGTGTAATCCTTGTGCCCCTCCGGCCTGTTCCCTACACAGTGGCCAGAGGGCTCCTGCTCACACTGCCCTGGGGGCTGCCATCTCATGCAGATGGAAAGCCAGCATCCTCTGTGGACTGGAAGGCACCCTCTTCGTCTTCATCTCTCCTTGTTCACATCACTTGCTCCAGATAAAGTGGCCTTCTCACGCTCCCTGGAGTAGAGCAGGGGCACTCCGGTCACCGTGCTTCACAGCAACTCCTTTCTGGGCCTGCTGCCCCCTTTTCTCCCATCCCCGACCAGAGCTTCGCACACTTGCTATAATTTCCCCACATTGTCCAGCAGGTGGGTATTTGCCTGTTCTCTTCTCCATCTCCCAGCTCGTCTTCCCTCTCCATGACCAGATGAAATCATTTGCATCTCCAGTCTCTGCACTTCTGTGCACATCCGTTCAAAGGCAGTCTGGGGTGGATTCACTGCAGCATTTGGTGTGTGCGCATTGTCCACCCTCTTCAACCATAGGAGCTGGCTTGCTGGCCGTATTCGCCTTCCCAGTGCTCAGCGCTGGCGTGTAATAAGCACGGTACATGCATGTGCTTCCTAATGGAGTGATTCACATTGAAATCTTGTAAAATATAACTTCTCTAATGGTTCTGAAGAATGTGATAAAAGTGAGCTCCTTTAGCCTTCTGATTGTGCTAATTTAATGTGAGATGTTTATTGCATAATTTTATAATTTAATTAAATAATTATATTTGCTGTAGTTATAGTCCATCTCCACATTGTCCAGCTAGGCCATTCATTTTCCTGCCTTCTCAGACAGCCTCTGCTGTTCCTAGTATACGGGAACATCAGCTATAGTCTGTCAAAGAAGGGAAAGGCTCTGAGATGTTTCTCACACATGGTTGTCTATGAGTTGGGAAGAGAACCACAAAGACAGTGAAGTGTTCAGATAGCGCGTAGAACAAAACCAGCATGGCCCCCTTCCTGCACGGTGGGCTCCAGTGTCGACTCCTTCCTGGAATTTAACCTTTCCTAAGTTGGGCATTTGGATGACTGTCAGCCAGCATCACAGTGGAATTCCATCAGTATCATCTTCAAGGAGTACATTTCATTAAAGATAGCAAGAGCACAGCACAGCGTGACTGTTACATCATGGGGGCAGTCAGGCTCAGACCCCTGAAGTTGTATTTCCTGTAACATAGTTATCTGGATATATATGTTCTCTGGTCAGCTAAATAAAAAGATAGATAAATGTATAGAGTTGAATATATATATATATATCTTATATTGCAGACAGAATTGAACAGACTGATCAAAAGCCAGAGTGATCAGACTGATCAAAAGCTAGATATTATATTATATTGTAGACAGACTGATCAAAAGCTAGAGTGTCTATCTATATAAGAATTGTTGACTATTTATAACATAGAGATGGGTAGGGAGATACAGGTATAGCTAGATGGGATGTCTGAGTGCACTGGGACAAGGGTACAATCAGTGAAGTAAATGTCTCAACTATGTCCTAAGGTCCAGCTATGCATTAACTATGAATTTGTTGGTTATTAGTTTAGAGGCTGTGGAAGGATGTACCTGATAGGGGAGCACTACAGCTATGTAGCATCTTTTCAATAAATCTATCTTACTTGGTGCTATGTCCACACACACACTATGGACAATTGCTCATCTTTACCAGCCTTCCTGGGACGTGTAACTGCCTTGCTGCTGACAGTGTTTATGGCTGTGAGCTGCAATGTGTCCGCCAACCTGGAACACACAGGTACCACCCAGGGTGGAAGCACATAGCGGAGCGTGTGAACCACAGCACGTTTCCTGTATTTTTAGTGCCCACTCGGAAGCATTGCTACTGAACCCAGCATATGTTTAGGTAGGCAGGTCTATTTCTTTTCTTCCCAATACCTATCCCTTTTCTATGTTTGTCTGGAATTCCTTTCTCCTTAATTTGGTGTGCAATTATATACTTGCCAGCTTTATCATTCTGCTGCCGTGTTTTCTAGAAATTGGCTTAATTTGTTTCATAAGTTTCTATTTAATGTTCTGTGTTATATTCTCTTAATTTTATTTTATAATCAAGGTGTAAAAAAGGTCTCTATGAAGGTCTCAGAAGTCTCTTCTGGGAGGCCATAATAATAACAACAATAAAAAAGTGAATTACGATAGTCAGATTCAGTTCTGTGGTTATAATTTGAAGGGTTTTGTATGTTTTCTAACTTTGATTCTTATTATCTTGTTCATTTTCTGTCTTTGTAGAAGATCATGTACAAAGTAGTTATAGTTTTTTTGAAAAAAAAAATCCTAAATGATCAGGCATACCTCAAATTACTATAATATTTCTAATAACATGTGTGTGGTTTGTGAATATTATTGCTACCCCTCTGAGGATAGAGAACAGATATTCCTTGCTCACCTCCACCTGCCTGCAATGGTCAGCTACAGTTGAATCCCAGGAAAACTTGGACAAAATCACCAATGAACGCCATTGAATAACCCTTTGTAATGTAGTAATGATGATGCAAGTTTATTAAGGATTTTCCAACACTTCAAAATCTGAAACATTTTATAAACCACTAATGATAATCTGGTAATAATTCATAATCATAGCTCAAATTATCTGAACATCCCTACATGCCAGGATGCTAGGCACTAGTGAATTTGCTTTACTGGCATGATTTCATCTTCTCAACAGGCACAGAGCAAATTCTGACATTTTCCCAGTTTAAAGGCGATTGAACCGAGGTGTGGAGAGGTTAAGAAACTCACCCAGGTCACCCCGGGGTCTCCTGCAGGGCTGAGCCCTGTGGATAATATACAACTTCTTCATCCAGAATGCGTTTCTCCCTCTTTATTTTCCAAAGTCCCCCAAGGGAGCCCCCATGGCAGAATATGACAGACAAGAATAATAAAGCAATAAAACCCATCTATTTTAAATTTTATTGTGAAACAAAGCAGCTATAGGTTTCCTCAAATAGTCTTGGTTTTATTTCACTGAACTAGCAAATATTCTGAGGGTTGGAACCCACCCTCACTGTGTAATTTCCTTGTAGAAAACACATGATTGGTGGTTGATCTCAGACAAAAATCCCTCAAGGACGAACATCTGTATAAACAAATGGAGCCTCTGAAGCAGCATCTCTTCCTAAACATGGGGGTCACCAAGGACTAACGGGTATCTCAATGTCTGCTTGGAAATCATGGTTCTATTATTGGCACAATACAATAACCACTTGTCTTGAAAATTGCAGTCAAAGTGACAGTGAGAAATAACCTGTATTCTCCTATCTCCCTAAATGGATATTTATTGAGCACCTGCAGCATGTGTGGCTCTATTTTTGACACTGGGATATGCTGGTGAACAAGATGTGTTGGTCCTAAGTCTCGTGGAGCAGATGATTTCTGTGGCAGAGCTGGGCCAGAAGCAGTAATTACATTCACAATAAATAAGAAAAGTGTCATGCAGTTGGTAAGTGCCCTGTAGGCAAGTCACGGAGTCCCATGATGGAGAGGAACTGGGGATGACGGTGGGTAGGCTGTGTGTAGGGGGGAAGCGGACAGGGGCATGGATGGAGACTGCAGAGGTGGGCAGGAGTTAGCACATGTGTGGCTGTGTAAGCCTGGGCACAAAACTGCAACGTGTATTATGGGTGTCGGGAAGCCTTGGAGAAGCAGCAGGGGACTGAATTTTCATCTTCAAATTGCTATTTAAATGTTTGTGGTCACCGCTGGTGATGGGATGAGTTGTGATGGTGGCACAGATGTGGTGTCATTAGTAGAGAAGGAGCAAAGTGGACGGATTTGACAATCTTTTTTTATTTTTATGTTTTATGAGACTGGATCTCTATCTCTGTTGCCCAGGCTAAGTGCAATAGCCTCATCATAGCTCACTGAAGCCTCAAACTCCTGGCCTTAAGTGGTTCTCCTGCCTCAGCCTCCCAAATAGCTGGGCCTACAGGTGTGAGCTACCACTTCTGACACATTTTCAAGTGTTTTGCAGAGACAGGGTTTTGCTCTTGCTCAGGCTGGTCCCGAACTCCTGGCTTCAAGTGATGCTCTTAGATCTGCTATCTTACTATTTGGGTTTACAGGATTGAGTCACCCTGCTCAGCTTGGATTTAACACTTTTGGGGCAGAGTCTGTGGTGCTCTGAAAAATGGGCACTAGGGGAGAGCGGAAGAAAGAGAAGAATGAATTGGGATGAGTAAATGAGTGGACGGGGGACAATTTGCTGAGACAAAGAGGCCAGGCACTGGAAGAAAGAATGGAAGAAAGAATAAGAATCTTCTAAGGCCCTGTTAATTTTGAGTTGAAGGAGTCCATTGGTCATCCAGGTAGAGGTGTTGGAGGTCAGGCATATGAGTTTGAACCCTCAGAAGTGATGGCAGCTAGAGCGATGTATTCAGGAGTCATTGCCACATTGCCAGTGTTTGAAGCCAGGACCTCTTATCTAGGAGGGGAGTGGGGAGCCCAAGATGGAAGGCTGGCCTGTCTGGGGGAGGGGATGGCATCTGCTGGAACTCTTCATAATATTGAATTTGATACACTACTGCTTTGATACTTCAGAAGGGAAAGTCTCAAAGTTGATTCTCCTCTTGAGGGATTTTATTCTGCACTTCAGTAGCAAAGTTCTCCCCTGTTGAAGTGTAAAGGCTACAGAGAATTAAGGTCAGACTCTGATGGTGAGGTATTCCAACTGAGTTCCTTTCATTGTTTATTTTGCTTTTTTCTCCCAACCAGCAGTTCAGGATCTGATTCTCTTCCAAGGCAGGCTCTTCCAAGTGAGTCTTGGGAGGCACAGGCAAGGTGAGACATGGCTTTTAACAGTCTTGCCAAGTTTCCCTGGTTACCAAATCACTATGTTCTGACAATAACTATTTCCCATGCTCTTTCTTGCTCCATACTGCTCTTTAAATTGTTGTAATTCTGCTTTTTCCAGGGGCCTTGGGCTAGTGGAAGTTCATTGTTTGAGAGTCTCCCCGAGAGTTCTGGGTGGTGGGGGCAGGTTCTCCGTGCTAGTCCAGCCGCGTGGGCATGCTTGTTGACTTGGTGACTTTTTATGAACATTGGTGATGTGATGGATGAGAGACTTTCTGACACACTGCTAGCAAAATGCTGCTCTCAGTTTGGCCAGCCAGGGGCCGTTTGTGTTTGATCCCTGCCTGGATTTTACTTAACCCACTTGAATTGTTAATGTCTTTTTGGGGAGGACCAAACCTATGAAGCTTGGGATGTCACCAGAGTTTAATCAGTGGCCTAGAACTTTGATTTTCTATCAAAAAGAAACACATTATACCTCTTAATGGCAAGTTGGAAACTTCCATTTCTCATAGTTAATGAAAATAAGACTTGATATTGGCTGTTAAGATTCCTTAAGGTAGAAGTTTTCCCTTTACCTTGAGATGAAAGGCTGGGTATTGAGAAGTAGTGGGTAGTGAGCTTCCGGAACCCACACCTAGACCTCTGTGAAAAGCATGTGTCTAATTTCTAAGGCACAGTGACCAAAACTTGTTAAAACAGATGAGCTCAGGACCAAAATGGATAACTACAGAGTCAAGTTGTTTTTATGCATGGGATTGTTTCATTGGTCAAATATCATTCTAGGTAGTAGTTTGTAAATAACCCCAAAGTTCTCGTTTTAAGGATTCATGCTGGCTTTGGTGATTGAGAATCACCTTTGAAGAAAGAGGGTCACTTGGAACAAGTCAAATGGCGAGGTCTTGAAGTCAACCTTCAGCGCCCTAGGTGGCACTCAGCCTGAGTTTTAAATCGATGCTTCCCCTTCTGTGCTGCATGGTGGCATTAAGTTGCAGATAACAAATCCTTAGATGAAGATGTGGAGCTCACTGAGTGCTGCAGTGAAATAGAAAGATAGAATTTGTCTGAACTGATCAAGGCCTTCAATGAAAGTTTGCTAGGGGCTCTTGCAACTCAGAGAATGGATCCCCTGTGATAACAGCTTCTTCACATGATTTCCCCGTTAATCCAGACTTTGGATGTGAGGGAAAAGGGATTCCACTACATGCTTTTACATTTAATTTTATTGCACTATTTTGGGGATTGGAAACATCATCAAATATTTTCTTGATTGTTGATATCAATAATAGTCTGATAAAACTTTTAACAAGATTAAAAAAAAAAAAAACCACCACAATACTGAGAGATATTTGGAAGGAGCAGCTAGAATGATAAATACCATTCTCTTTCTAGCCACCTAACTAAAAAGTCTCTGCTTTTATCACTTGCAAAATTACAGGAGATATCAGATCTAGAAAAGAGAAAGCCTCCATGGAGATGTAGAAGACCAGTTCTCTGGTTGACTGCGTCCCGTCATCAACCTTCTTTCAGGTTCCTGCTTCTCCTGATGCTGGAGATGGTGTCTGAGCTCAGAATGATATGCAGGGTCTATGTTTTTGTTCTGGTCAAAGAATTAATCCTAGGAACAGCACCGAGTAGTATTTGTAGCTGAAAACTCCCAATCCAAATCTTTTCCCACATTGAACAATTATGGAGAGAGACATGCTAGTGATAAATACCCCCAGCAGAGCATGAGACCAGTCACATTGCTGCTTCATGTGTGATCACTTTCTGATGAGCCATGGCAGGGTTAAGATGGCATTTGCGTTAAAGGTGAAGAAGGCATTCTTAAACATGAACTTTTGTTTATACTGGGTCCTTTCCAAGTTTGTATCTCACTTATCTTAGTTTTAGTAGTTGCAGAGTGGGGGTTTTGTGATGATTCTCTCCCCCTTCTTAGCAATGTAATTTTATTGTTATCAAAAGAAAAAAAAGTCTCTGCTAAAAATGACAAAAGCAATCTAACAAAGTCTAACATCACATACAGATAATATTTTAATGCATGTGGTAGGCAAATGATTAATATACAAAGGGGTCTTCAAAATTGACAACAAAAATGCAGTCAGTCCATAGTCAATGGACAAAGGTATAAATAGGTAATTACATAAGAGTCAATCGAGGTCCAGTAAGAGGCTGAAATGATGTTCAGCCTATTAGGCTAATGCAAATGAAATGTTGTTCTTTTGACTGCCTGAAAAGAAAAAAAAATTGGAAAAAAAAAGAAAACACCTACTTCTAGTAAGGATACTGATTAAAGGGGACTCTTACCCATCACTGGGGAGAATATGAACATTTGGGGGGAAAGCAGTCTGATAGTCCTTATTAAAAACATGCAAACTCTTTCACCTAGGAGTGCCACCTCTGGGAGTTTGGATTGTATGGATAAAGACAGAATGTGGGGGAATATAGATTATAGAATAAGACTACCAGCATACATGTGTTGTGGTATGCATGTCTGGGGTTTATATGTGTAGAAACACTGTTGTTAATGTTTCCTCTCCTCCTCCTAAAAAGTCTACCTCACATATTAAATATGTGTCGATAAATTATAGATTATGAATCAGATTGTAAGCATGCCTCAGATGTGGTTAAAATTTCATTTAAATCACTCCTGGTTACTTAGGAAAGACTTTCATGATACTATGGGAGAGTAGTAGGTCCTATTTCATCAAGTACACGCCCTATGTCTGCACACCCATTTTGTATGTGATTGCATGAACATGAAGACAGATCTAGAATGCTGTCCACAAGAGCGCTGACACTGGTCATATGGGCATATTAACTAAGTTCAAAGAAATGGCCTTGAAGTAGACAGTGAGCTCACAAAAATATGAATATTCAGGAAACTAGGGTCCATGAATTCGAATCCTACTATTTGGGACATGGCAGAGACCTGCTGACAAGTAAGACTGTCAGACAGCTGTTTGTAAAGGGCTTGCGAGTCTCCTATATGAGATACGGGCTCTCTCCCAACTCTCTGCTGCCGTTTCCTTCTGTTAGGAATCATATTTCTGAAAAAGTTCATTCTGCTTTAAAAGTTCCCCTCTTAACACATCAACAGTCACCAGCAGTGGATTAGGAATCCTTAAGTCTGGCCTCAAGCAGTTGATGTAAGATATTTAATATTTCCCCTTCTCTGCAGCACATGAGTAACACCAGGCAAGTCCAAAAGGCGTCTCTGTCTCATTTTCCTCCTCTATGAGTGCAACCACCATCGTTCTCTTGGGTATTATGGGAGTGACAAATGCTATAATTATGGCAAATTATAACGACGCATGCCTAACTCTTATTCCAGAGGTATTGCATAAACAGAAAGATTGAATGTAATACAGCCCCAGCACCCCTGTTGCCCACTGCCCCTGCTATCACTTATAAGGCAGGGGCTTCCATGAGCTTCCTTAGGCTCTCTGATATGTTTTTGAAGAGCTCCTGTTTCTTGTATGTGGCTTATGATGGAAGACAGTGTGTGTGTGTGCACCAGTCAGCAGCACAAAGGAGAAATGAGATGGCTCTTCCCTGGAACAAAGGCCCTGCGCTATTTGAGCTGCATCTGGAACCAATATGGCCACCGAGGGGCCCAGCAGAGCACATCCTGGAGGCAGTGATTTGGCTGCAGATGTATTAATGGGGCTTTTGGGATGTACATCAAAGAGTGTCAACTCCAGACATAACTTCTGCATGTGACACCACAGGCAAACAAAAGTTGTTCTTATTGTCCTTCCGAAACTTGATTTGTTTTTGCCGATTATGTGTTGATTTAGGAGAGTTTTACCATAACTTGTCATGCAGTGATTCTGGAGGAAAAATGAAATGCTCCACAGATGAATAAACAGAAGCCATTTGGATGTCATTTGCAGAATGTTAAATCTGCTTCATGCACATGCAGCCCTAGGAAGAAGAGAATACCTCCCATTCTGTGACAGGACACTCTCAGGGCCCATCTCATGGTGACTTATTAAGGCTTGTGCACCATCAGAAGAGGTTGCTAGCTGTGTGCATGTTTGAACTCCATACTTAGGAGGTGCAGCAGCCCATAGTCACCCCCCAAATACCATCATCACCTTGTCCCCTTTGATGCTGAGCTCAGAGGTGCAGTTTTTCCATATTGAACACGACTGCCATGAGTTTGCATCCCCCCTTCCTGGCTCTGCCCTGCCTTTCTGATGTTCTGGCCAGAACATTTTCCATCTGCTCCTTACTTTATCCTAAACGGTTAAGAGGTCTGCCACTCGCCTGAGCTCTTCTCAGCACCAGCAGGTGTCTCTGGGCCCTTTCTATGTCATTACTTGTCCTTCCTGGCATCGGGAGATATTTAGTACAATCTGATTACTCTCGGTGCGTGGCTCGTGCCTTTCAGGAGTTTAGCGTTCCGCGTTTAGTGTGTGCTCAGAGTCTGTGAGCTGTGAGGGCAGTTGTCAGTTGCAGAGGGCAAAGAACTCTCCTACTGAGTGGCAGGAATTGCCAGCAAGTGGCACGGCTTTGATTGCAATTGTGGGAGAGGACATGATGGTTAATTCCAAAATCAAATGCTGCTGCTACTGAGGCAAAAGGACTTTGAAAATCGGGTGTGTGCCCTTATCTTTTCCCAATTGTATATAGGGATGTTTGTGTCCTCTCAAAATTCATACGTTGAAACCTTAATGCCCAGTTTGATAGTGCTAGAAAGTGGGGTCATCGAGAGGTAACTGGGCTGTGAGGGTGGAGCTCTCAGGATAGGAGTGGGGCCTTTATAAGAGGCGCAGGGGAGCCCATGTCTCTGCTCTCTGCCATGTAAGGACCCAAGAGAAGGCAGCATCTTATCTTGGACTTGCCAGCCTCCAGAACTGTAAGAAACAACTTTCTGTTGTTTAATCCACTTATTATTGTATCCTGAACTGACTGCGACAGGAGAGATTTAATACATGTTAAAAACTGAAGTTGGCAAACGGAATGGCTGGTAGACCAGGAGTGTGCACTTCCAAAGATTTATGGTGATAAAAGCAAGGCACAGACATGAGGGGGAAAATGTCTCAAGAGCAAAGAATGTAATTATGGAATCAAGTAAATTGAAACTTTACAAGAATTGTGATCATTCTTGTTCTCAGAACTTTGAAAGCTACCAGAAGCGGTAGTCTGTTCCTACTTGCAAATTATAAATGGTGCCAAGGAATAAACGGGGATTGGTCTGTTCACTAACAACTGGTAAGCGTAGTTGGGAAGAAAAATGTACAAACTGGGATCCCATTTAAGGCTTAAATAATGTGGATTTATGTGAGAAATTTAAAAATTTGGCAAAACAGATGATGTGTGTAAGTAGAAATTGTAAATATATTTTACGTGTAAAATCCAGTGGGATCACAAATTAAATTAGAAGTTACAGCTTATATAATGTTAAAAAATACTCTTTGGAAAAAAATTGTCAATGAGTTGTGTCCAACTGTTTTTATTTATTCTAGTAAAACTTCTTATGGGCAAAGTTTAAAAGCAAAAGCATCTTAAAATGATGCAGCAGAAAATGCAACTGCTTGCTATAAATTGCTTCTCTTATGTTTTTGCATGGCAGAATAAAAAGAAAATCTGTATAGGATATAAAAGATAATTAGAAAGCTGTCCAATGACTGTCCCAGGCATCCTATTTTAGTAGTTGAGAAAAGGTTCAGTGGTAAGAGTTTCTGGTATTACTAATTTATTTTCTACTTATAGGGTATTATAATGTTACCTAAGTTGAATTTTGTTTTTTCAGGCTAAAGCAGAGTTTTTTAAACTTAGCACTGTTGACATTTGGGATTGGATAATTCTTCTTTGGCGGGAGCTTTCTGGTGCATTATATGATATCTATCAGCATTCCTGGCCTCTACCCTCTTAGTACCAGTGGTGTTGCTCCCTTGTGATAGCCAAAATGGTCTCCAGATATTCCCAGATGTTTCTGGGGAGGGGAAGGAAAGTCACCCTGGTTTTGAACTGCCTGTTTGAAACCACCCTCATAAATTAGAAGCAAGAGCAAATGTAATTCATGAGCACATTGTTTGTGTGTGTGTACTTGTGCAGCCATAAATCTGTGAGGGCCAGGTCTTGAACTTGATGCACTACACTTTTCACATTGCCTTTGATGATATTGCTGACCTTACACCAATTGGTGGCACCCAGTACATGGGTGGAAGTGAGGTAAGCAGGGCCCAGGCTGGGACCTCTGTCCTCCCTCCCTGGGAGGCTCGTCTCCACCTGATCTAACTGCTGGGAGTGAGACCTCTGCCTTTGGTGGTTCAACCTTAGTTACCAGGAGTCAGAAGTGGGTTGGAGGGCACTGTCCACTGTCCTTTCTGACCTTCCATCTCTGTAGCTCCTGTCACTTTCCCCCCTCATTTATGTACTAATGGTGAAAAAAATGGAACAAAGACAATCCAATCCCTCAAAGAAAGATTGGAGAAATTGGAGTAAGTTTTTCTAGAAGAGTTTTGGCAGTTCATTTTTTTTTTTTTGTAGAGACAGACTCTCACCTTATGGCCCTCGGTAGAGTGCCGTAGTGTCACACAGCTCACAGCAACCTCCAAATCCTTGGGCTTAGGCGATTCTCTTGACTCAGCCTCCCAAGTAGCTGGGACTACAGGCGCCTGCCATAACGCCCAGCTATTTTTTTGTTGCAGTTTGGCCGGGACTGGGTTTGAACCCGCCACCCTCGGCATATGGGGCCTGCGCCCTACCCGCTGAGCCATAGGCGCCGCCCGGCAGTTCATTTTTGATCCAATAACCTACTACCCTTATTCATTTGCTCCCTTATTTTTAGTAGCATCTCCCCTAAATAGCAGAAGGGTTGGCATAAAATGTAC
Organism: Nycticebus coucang; assembly: GCF_027406575.1. Lineage (NCBI taxonomy): Eukaryota > Metazoa > Chordata > Mammalia > Primates > Lorisidae > Nycticebus > Nycticebus coucang. Next base: position 188,960,907 of record NC_069780.1, read on the forward strand.
ACTTGGAACAACAAGGTGAAATTCTTTTGGGAGTTATCCTGGAGACCCATGAAGCTTATTGAGCTGAGTGCAGCTTAAAGCTGCCTTTGAAAGGACACTTTTTTTTTTGAGCTGCTCAGCTCTCTCAACTGTGTCCCAAATAAGAGAGTTGTCCAACACTGAAAGATTTTGCAGTCTCTATCTTTCAGCTCAATCAGAGACCCGATGCCAGCTCCAGCTCTGCAGAACATTATGTGCCTTTGGGAAACTCTTTGAAATAGAGTTAGGCTATAAAGCAGTGAGTGAATTACAGCAATGCAGACAGTAGTCATTTTGATTTGATAGGTGTTCAAGCGGGGCTTCTATTACATACATTTTCCATTTTATTTAAAGAAAAATTCCACCCAATTTGCTTAGACCAACCATCTGGAAGTACTTTGTCTCTTTATTGCATTTTGACACTTTGCCAGCTGAAGGAGAAAAAGAAGATGAGAAAGTTATAAAAGATTGATTTTAATGCAATTAATCTTTAAGGAAATGTTCATCTTTCTTCTTCTAGCACATGCACAGAGTTACGTTCCCCTCCCCCCCCCCCCACCAAGCCTTCTTTGGTGACTATTTGTCCTCTGGTCTGTGTGATGGAGCCTATGGATTCCTATGCTTCTAGCACTATCATTTCACATCCCCAAGGCCCAGCACCTCCCGCCTGCTCTGCGCGTACCGATCACAGCTGCTTTCTTAGGAAGGGGACAGAACTGAGAATCCCCAGATGCTGAGCAGTTAAGTTCCCAGCAATGGTGCAAAGCTTTCTGTATACTGCCCAAAGACATGTTTTCCTTTTTGGAATAAAACTTTAAGCAGTGTTTCTAAAGGGTTGTCTTAAAAATAACTGCACATAGGAAGTGTTTGGTAATAACCAATTTGTTATTTGAAAAATACAAGCCTTTGATTATTTTGAGTCAAAGGTCTATGTGGTCCAATATCAATCCTATCTCCTGGTGACCAAATCTTTTCTTTTCCTTTGTGTCCAGCAGACTGGGACACAATGAGTCACACAAAAATTGAGACCCACCTATGAAATGGTATAATATTTATAGAGAAGCCAGCTATGAAAAGGCATGATAGTTATAGTGGACCTGCTACATGAAGGCACGGTCCTAGGTTTTTCTTTTTTTTTTTTTTTTTTGGTTTTTGGCCAGGGCTGGGTTTGAACCTGCCACCTCTGGCATATGGGACTGGCACCCTACTCCTTGAGCCACAGGCGCCACCTTGGTCCTAGGTTTTTCGTATGTCATTTCAAAAGTCATGATGGGAACCCTGCAAAGTAAGGGGCTCCTGGTCTCATTTAATAGATAAAATCAAGATGAAGAAGTCATATCACTTCCCCAAAGTAGAATAATGAAGCTGAGATTTGTTCCCATTTTTCCATCTCAGTGAAAGATGATTGAGGTTTTCCTTTTCTCAGTTGTAAATGATGTCAATGATTCATATTTCCTTTTGATGAGTGTATCTTGTAGGTTTCATTAAGGTTTTGGATAAGTTTCTTGTTATATTTACATGATCATGTCTAGCAAAGAACCTTAAAATGTTTTTATATTGTTATTGAAAGGAAGTAGAAACATTAATTGTGCCAGTGACTTCTAATCATTTGCAAATGGACCTACTTTCATTGTTAATATTTATTTATGTAGGAACTGTATTCAGAGCAATGACTGTAGATCTATATTATAAACTTATTCAAAGGAAATCTTTTGATTTTATGC